>NC_140968.1:43140585-43288085 GCF_056783735.1 Eptatretus burgeri
TTGAGAGCGGGCCTACTCTGAGTGCGGCCTACCCGCTTTGACGACGCTTTGTAAGCCTGTTTGCTTATAATGCATTTGTTATTTATTTTACTTTTGACTTATTTCGGTTTGGTACCTTATTGTCCGAACCGGAGAAGAAGGGAGTGATAATATTGCCGTCATGGCGAATGCACCCTCTCGTAGGGATTAACCAGGAAGCATGCGTTTGTGTGTGTTCCTCCTGTCGGAGTTCCCGTCGAGGATATTATCCTCGCGGTGGGGAATATAATTGTGTTGGGAATATGTTCGTTGGGATGAGACTATTAAATATGTAGAATATATTGGGAATATATTCGTGCCGCATCGCGTATGAATCAGAAAGTGGTTGTTTTTGTTTCTGACGTTTCACTCGTCCATGAGGTCACGAGTATGGGGCTTACCACGGAAAGTGGTCATTTTATCATGGCGTCACCGTTGATAACCCCCGCTACAAGAGTAGTAATATCTAATGCTCCACCTTTCATATCTCATGATAAGATCCTGTCCGTGTTTTCCTGTTATGGGAAATTGGTTTCCAGAATGTCTACGATTCCTCTCGGTTGTCAGAACGATCATGTAAAACATGTAATGAGTTTCTGAAGGCAGGTTTATATGGTCCTACCAGACCGTGGGGAAGATACGGGACTCAACATCTCGTTTAAAATTAATTTTGAGGACATTAATTATCAAATCTTCGCATCGTCCGCTACCTTAAAGTGCTTCCAGTGCAGAGCATTCGGACATTTAAAATGCTTTTGTCCCAAAGCCTCGTGCACAAGATGTGGTAAAACAGATCGCACGTACGCAGGGTATAAGGAGATTATCGATCCTCTTCTAGTTAACGTGCCTAATGAGAAAGAGGTTACCATAACGCCACCAAGTAACCTTCCTAATGTGGAGGAAACTAGTGTTTCAACTAATAATGACATCACTCTTTCTTATCAAACTGCGGTCATGGATTCAGACATGAAATCGGCTACGAGTAAACGAAGAGCTCCCGATGAATCATCAGGTGCTGTTCAAAAGGTTGTGCTCGATATGGAGACTTTCACCGCAAATACGATCCAGGTTTCTGCTGGAATACCTTCGCAGAATGTTGAAGAAACTAATGAAACGGATCCCCCCCCCCCGAAAAGTGCAATGAGTTTCAAACGGTAAAAGAGTGTGCATCCATGACTCGCACGGATGAGGTCGATGATGTAATTAAAACTGTTAATGGATCCGAGAATGATACACTATCAATCCAAACACGTGAAACCAGCAAACCCAAGATGATTACACCCATTTAGTTAATGAACGTGTAAATGTGAAGCCACAGGAGTGTGGAAGAAAAGATTTAAATGTTTTCGAGAAAGATGGTGGACAGTGTGCTGATGTTCCCCAAACCCAACACTCTGAGGACCACCCAGATGCTGGATTAACGGCTCCCAAAACAAAAATAGCTGGGAATATTGACCCAGCTATTTTTCCCAGCATTGCCCCGGTGGAGCAATGTCCGATTCAACCGAATCAGATGAAGAGATGGACATGACTCTGTTGTCACAGCCAATATCAGATCAGCCCCAAATCCCTCCACACCTCGTTCTCTCGTTTCCTAATGAAACTTAAAGACAACGGAATGTTGTGATAATTGATCACTTTCCCAATCTGGCTCCTTTTATTTAGACTGCTAAACACGTCCTAAAAAAACTCCGAAGAACTTAATCTTACAAAATCACAGTTTCTTCGACTAAAGAAAATGATAAAGGCAAAGGCTGAGTATTCTCAGCATCAAACAAAAACTACTACCAAATGATGAAAACGCTCACTTTCGCAACACTTAATATAAATGGTGGTGGTGGTGCTAACCACATCCGCCAGACCCAAGTTAATAATTTATTTAAACGGAAGCAATTTGATGTGATCCTCTTACAGGAAACTCACATCACTCATAAGGTTGAACATGACTGGTGCAGCATTTTTAAAGGTAAATGTTTCTTTTGCAACATGTCTTCCCTATCAGCTGGAGTTGTTTTTTTGTTAAAACCAGGACTCGCAGCTGAATCTTTCCTCTTTCAGGAGGTGATAAAGGGCCGTTTTGTTTCCCTGGAACTGGTGATTAATCACTTAAATTTTTTATCATTTTTAATGTATATGCACCAAGTGAGATGTCTGACCGAAAAACTTTCTTCTCTGTAGTGATAAACCATTTAAAATTGTTTGATATCAATCAGTGTATCTGCATAGGGGGTGATTTTAATTGTACGTTTGAGCCCAAAATTGGACAGAAACTCACCGGAACCACATCCCGAAGCCCATGGTGATTTCTCCCGTTTTCTTTCCGTCACCGGTTTCTATGATGTATGGCGCTTGATGCACCCAATTGATCAACAGTATACATGGTGTCGATGCTCCAATCGTCATGTGTTCTTAGCGAGGCTTGACCGCTGGTACATCATGCCATGCTTAAAGAATGTTGTAGCCTCATCAAATATTTTCCCCTCCATCTTCTCTGACCACCACATGGTCACTGTGGGTCTATCCTGTCCCCAATTCCATCATAGAAGTGCTTATTGGAAATTTAATACGAGTTCTCTGGATGATGCCACTTTTAAATGAAGCTTTTCACAATCTCTGGATAGCGCAAGCATAAACAAAGCCTTATTTTCCATTCTAGTATTGTCTGGTGGGACAATCTAGAAACCCAGATACGGTTGTTTTCTCAACAGTTTAATTAATACAAGACTCATAAAAGTCAAATCGCATTAGCCTAGTTTGAAACCCAAATTCTAAAGCTGGAGAACAAACTTGCAAAACAAGAAAATGAGACAAATTATAAATTGCTACTAGAAAAAAAGGACTCAGCTTAGAGAGTTATTGCAGGAAAGGCTGCTGGGTCATTAGTTCGGCTCAGAATACAAAATCTAAAAGTAACGGATTGCCCGAGTAAATTCTTTTTCCACCTTGAAGCTGAAACCAAGCCATCTCGGCTTATTTTATCAGTTTTGGACCCCAGTGAAAATGTAATCACAAATTATCACGAGGTTAAAAAATACCATCAGAAAGTTCTATTCAGAACTATTCTCAAAAAAAATGTTTATGAGGATAAGATGAACCTCTTTACCTCCCATCTCCCATCCCTGACTGAGACTCAGCGTCTTGAGCTGGAGGTGCCGTTAACCCTCGCAGAACCAGAACGAGCCCTGGGTGAAATGAACTCTGGAAAGGCACCCGGAATTGATGGCATACCTGCAGAATTCTATCGGGAATTTTGGGACCTTGTAGGTCCGGAACTCTTGAACATAATCCATGAATCTTTGCGATCCGGGGTAATGCCATCAAGTCTCCAGAGAGCAGTGGTGAGTCTCCTCCCAAAGTCGGGTGATCTCCGACGGATGGAAAACTGGTCTCATTGCTGTCTACTGACTATAAACTCTTTTCAAAAGCGATGGCAAATCGTCTGAAGAAAGTCATTGGCAATCTTGTCCGACCTGATCAGACTTTCTGCATCCCCGGTCGTTCCATTTATGACAATATTTTCTTGGTTCGGGATCTAATGTGTGTATGTTTTGATCGAAATGATTTTGGTATATTCGTTTTAGACTTGGAAAAGCTTTTGATAGTATTGATCATGTTTTCTTGTGGCGGATCCTCGAAGCATATGGATTTGGGGTGAATTTCAGAGCTTTCATAGCTTTATTGTACACTGACATATTTAGTATTCTGAAGGTTAACAATTAATTGATTTCCCCAAAACAGGTTCAGAGAGGGGTGCGGCAGGGTTGCCCAGTTTCAGGCTTGCTCTTTGCGTTGGCAATAGAACTACTACTTTATTCTCTCAGGGAGAATATCTCTGGTGTAAATTGCTTTCCAAGGAGTCCTTCGTTGAAGATACCTGCTTATGCTGATGATGTCTGCGTCATCATCATAAACAACCAAGACATCGCTGTCCTCACAGAATCCCTGAGAACTTTTTTCTTGGCTTCTTCCCTAAAAGTTAATTGGAAGAAAAGTAAGGCACTGTGGGTGCCATACCTTAAAAAATAGCCTTCCTGTCGTGACACCTCCACCACCACTTCCGGAAAACCTAGAATGGACGACAGAAGGTGTGGCATATCTTGGTGTTTTCCTGGGTTCCACACAATTAATGAAAAAGTACTGGGAAGACATGATTGAAGAAATAAGGAAGAAATTGAACAGGGGGAGAAGAGCCCTGCCACATCTCTCATTTAAAGGCCGTATATTGGTGGCCAATAAATTGGTTGCTGCAGCTCCATGGCATAAATATATTTGCCTGCAACCACCAGAAGTACTGCTGGGCACGATCCAGGCAAAATTGGTGGACTTTTTTTTGGGAGGTCATCATTGGCTGCGGCCAAATGTAATATGCCATACTTTGTCTGACGGAGGTCAAAACCTAGTCCATGTGATGTCCCGCATCATGGCTTTTCGCTTGTCCTCCGTTAAACACTTCCTATATGCTGAACACCTGCCAAACCACCCCTTGGCTTGTCACATTTTGCAACAGGCGGGCAGTTTTGGCTATGGTATCGAAATATTCCTGACACACCTCAAGGATGTGGATACATCAGTTTTCCCCTTAATTTATCAGAGCCTTCTCAATGCCTGGAAAGGACTATCTGTGAGTCGCAAAGGAGACTCATACTCCCCAAGGATGTATGAAGTTGAGCTGCAATTTTTTAACCCTCTCTTTCCTGATATATTCAGGAGTCGTGAATTGTGCCAGCGGTTCAATGAAGCGGGCATAAACAAAGTCTGGCACCTACGGCCAAACTCTGGTGTAGGGTGGAAGACGAGAAAATGTCAACTTCAACAGGGATTCGATCCAAGAGGACACTTGGACTAATCATGAGGAAGGTTGTCCAAAAAAATCATCAGTTACGACTATTATGGACTCCGGGCGCTCGTGTTCATCCTGAAGAACCCCATTTCCCAAAGCTACTCTTTGAGTGTTCTCCCAGAGATCTCCCCCCTGTTGGCACAGGGACAAATGAACTTCATACTGCCACCAGCAAGAACCTGTACAAGTCATGTTTGAAGAAAATTATCGGTGTGTCACCACGAAATGGAGTGTCACATTCGAAGAGGCGACTTCCTGCCGGTCCTCCCTCTGAACCTGTATGGGAATCAATGTATTGTAAACCAATTGCCAAAAGAACGGGAGATCTCCAGTGGCGCCTTGCCCACTGGATTATCCCATGTAACACATGTCAGGAACTTTGCCCCAATATCCGCATGCTGCCAATTTTGTTCTGTAAACGAGGACGTGTTTCATTTTTTTATTGACTGTGAAAGACTTTTTCCATTATTTCATTGGTTAAATTTTGTTTCTCTCAAAATGAATTTCACGTTTAATTTTCGATAATTTATTTTTGGGTTCAAAAAAGAATGCCAACATGCCAAAAAGTATGAACTGCTATGTTTTTTTGTTGGTACAGCAAAGCTTGCTATATATCTATCGAGAAAGGAGAAGAGAAATGGTAAACCACTTCAACAATGCAATGCAATGTCATTTTTTAGTGCACTTGTTTCCGCAAGGTTAAAACTTGAATTTAAATTTTCCAAAACAATGGATATTGTTGATGATTTTGTGGGAAAATGGTGCTTGGAGGGTGTTTGCGAGGTTCATGAAAATGATTTGGTATTATTTGTTTGAGATGATTCCTATAATGATGTAACCTGTTTTGATTTTGTAGTTATTGCTATTTATTTTTCTGCTTTACTTTTCTTAGATTTCAAATGACCATTTGTTGGGTTTTTTTCTCTCACTTTAATCCTTTTTCTCTCTTTCGTTTTCTGACTTGTTATTTGTACATTCATATATTTTATACTTTTGTAATAAAAGGACTCCAAAAGTCCCTGCCTCTATCTCTCCTCGCACCCCTCCCTCCCACAGTGTATAACAACGTTTGGTGAGGCGCCGCTCTCCCCACCTTCCCCCCTTCCTAGCTTCCCCTCCCCTCCATTCCCTCCATCCTCACTCCTCCCCTCCTTCCGTCCTCTCCTCTACCCTCTCTCTTTCTCCCGTCCTCTCCCTTCCCCCACTCCCTCTTCTCTCCCTTCCCCCCTCCATTTTCTCTCCCCTCCCCCTCCCTCTGCTCTCTGCTCTCCCCTCCCACCTTCTCTCTCCCTTTAATAACTGTCAACGAACCGATGGGTTGTATTTGCGAGTATGCAATAACATGTAATGTTACATGACATATGCATGTCAGCGCATACAGACAAGTTTATTATTTGGACAACTAGTATTACATTCATAACAGAGGAGATTGCCCATTACAAAAGTATATGATCATAACATCTGAATATGTGAAGAGATTGCCCTGATTCTACTTGAAATGTGATCGCCAATATGTGACTTCAGAAAAGATGCAATCTGCCCCAGATTGCTCAGCGCGCATACACAGAAACCCACTGGTAACGAAGTAAATCGGGGCAGCCTGGACGTATTTCATGCCTGCCAGATAAGGATTGCAGAGTGAAACGACTTAAAAAAAAACTTTTTTAAAGTTGAAAGTACTTGTAAGCATAGCTGCAAGAAAGGAGTGTGCCACTGCACAACAAAACAGTTGGAGAACTTCCTGATCAACTCATCCAAAAAGGAGATATGTTACAGTTTGTATTGCAAAAAAAAAACCCTGGCGATGTGCATCCATGAAAGGCAGAAGGTTCGTAGATGCGTATGTATTCCAACCAAACCTTCGTGCTTCTGAACACCAATAAGAAAGTCATTCCTGGGGCTTGCCGATGCCCAGGGTAAGTTTAAAATGATATTTACTTTCAATTATGTTCTGGAGGGAGGGGAGAGAGTGGGAATGGGAGTTGCATGGGCAGTGAGGGCTGTTATAAATAGGTTTTTGTTTGGTTCTGGGGCCACAAGAGAAAATGTACTCAATTTTTGCATCGATTGATGAAAGGGGTGTGGTGTGGTGTGGTGTGGGTGTTATAACCACGGCTGTTGCGAGCTAACTGTATTCACAGGAAATTATAAGAGCCCGACTCCTCTCTTCCTTTCTCTCATGGCACATTGATTACCATTTAAGTTACTTACTTCTTAGTTCTGATTCTGCTTGAATCGTTTGAACAGCAACAGAATTATTCTCAATTCACCGCACACAGAAACAATTTGTTGTTGGCACTCCATTCCGCACGACAATTTTTTGCTTCCCGTATTTTCCTTCTTTCTCGATTACGAGGGAAACAAAACGATGCATCTTCTTTCCTTTGTCTGATCGATTGGAACAGCCACATGCTGACTAGCACGACATCTTTTACACCACAAAACCGACTTCAGAATGAAAAATTATAATGATGAAATGGAAATAAGACGAAGACTCCACATAGATGCGCACAATTTAGCGCTTGGCTCGGCAAAGATGGGTAACAAGATGGCGCCTTGTGGTCATGTGGTCACGTATCCCCCAATCACGATAGTTTCTGCCTAAACCGAGTTCACAAAACTGGTATTCTATGGCAGTGGGTGGAGGTGCCACCCAGTGGCACTGGGATGGATAAAGTAACATCATAAAGCAGGAGATTGACTCCAATATGATGCAGCGAGTTTGTGAGGCTTTATGAATGTGGGTCCACAGGAAGACAGGACGTCTCCGAATCCCAAGGAAGGGGTTCCCATCCATCCATCCATTGGGACCATACTATGTGCAGAGTGTTGGTGCTGCCTAAGCAGTCTCCTTGGCTATTGGACACAATCCTGAATGGGTCGCCATCCACTTTTGGTAGCAGATGCAAAAAGGTGCAAAAAAGTGACGCCCTTAAATACGGACCTATTACCTTACTTCCAATCATCAGCAAGGTCATGGAATCCATCATCACAGCAGTTGATATGCAATCCTTCCTTTTCTCTAATTGCCTCATCCCAGATCACCAAATCAGATTCAGACCAGGTCATTCGTCGTTGAACATGCTGCTCCAAATCTCCCAACAATGGTTGGAGGCCATCAATGTCAGTCATGAGATCAAGGCCATCTCTCTTGACATATCTTGAGCTTTCAATACAGTACGGCATCTTGAGTTGATCCCCAAACTCTGTCCATGGCATCCAAGACCAAGTCCACACATGGCTCACCGACTCCCTCCCCTCTCATAGCCAACATGTGGCTCTCAAAGGAATCCCTTCATCTCAACGGAAGCTCACCTCCACTCATTCGTTCCTCTTTTATCACACCTGTGAAACCAACTTCCACATTCTCTTCAATCTCATTCTTCCCTTCAAGTTTTCAAGGCAGCTGTTCAGCAGCAACAAACCATCTCTCACAGCCTCACCACACCCTCCCTACCCCCCCTCCCCCCGAAAAAAAATTGCTTCTGTATCCATCTTGTTCACCCCTTGCATTCTTTCCTACCCCTCATCTCTACCCACATCCCTTGTTTGTCCGTCTCCATTTATTTTGTTCCTCAGCCCTGGTGTTGTCTCCCCCCCCCCATCTCTTTCTGCTGTTCCTTTCATGTTTGGTCCTGATCCATTCTGTGTTCCAGCACTTCTAAGAGCCTCATCTCTGTATTTAAAAAACAAAACAAAGAACAACCATCTAATCTTACAGAATGTAATATTTCATACTTATCACAGATATTTACTTTCTGGCTAATCCTCTTTGTTAACTGCATGTCCAACTGAGTGCCGAAGAAGTAAACTGGGCTATTCCACATCAGGTGTCAAATTGAATTACATGCTCTCGAATATTATTTCAATTTCAGCTTATCTCTGTGTACGGCGGTTTTAAACCAATTGTTTGAGGCCGATACGGATCTTTATTCAATGGGATTTGAAAGGCATTGTTAACTGGAACCTGAACTTTGAACACGATATTGTTTCTTCTTTTTTTATGAGCTTCAACATCTCAAAAACAAATGATAAATAACCTCTATCTTGACACTTTTTTAAAAGAATCTCTCACATCCCTCTGTCAAGTTCTCATACTGCCTCGGTGCCACTGACATTGTTTGAAATCTCATGAATATGATGCCACATGGAACCTTCAGAGCACATTCATTAATGTGTGTGTGTGTGTGTGTGTGTGTGTGTGTGTGTGTGTGTGTGTGTGTGTGTACCAGGATGCAGCAATGAAAGAAGGGCTTCCTCTACAGTCAGAGGATACATGTTGCATTTAATGACTTATTATCCTCAATTCAACAAACTTTTCTGCCTCCGTCTCTTTGTACAATTGAGTGTGTTCCTTAACATACGAGTGGAATGAGGTTTTTAAAATTTGCAGAACCATGACAACGTAAATAGGATAAACCAGGCTATTCTCGTCACTGCGGGATGAAGGTAACTCGTGTTGAAGGGTGTTTGGCAGACTCGCAGCAATTGCTGAGTACAAGTGAGAGAGAGAGAGAGAGAGAGAGAGAGAGAGAGAGAGAGAGAGAGAGAGAGAGAGAGAGAGAGAGAGAGAGAGAGAGAGAGAGAGAGAGAGAGAGAGAGAGAGAGAGAGAGAGAGAGAGAGAGAGAGAGAGAGAGAGAGAGAGAGAGAGAGAGAGAGAGAGAGAGAGAGAGAGAGAGAGAGAGAGAGAGAGAGAGAGAGAGAGAGAGAGAGAGAGAGAGAGAGAGAGATATAATCCACCCAATCAGTGGAAAACAAATGAGTCATTAATAGAGGATGGTAGTGCAGAGAATAAGGCTGGTGGGCATGTGTGAAGGCCCAGTCACACCTTGACGTTTTAGCCAGCTTATGCCAATTTTTGGAAAATTTGTCTAAAACGCTGGTACACGTCGAATACGTTATGGGAAAGATTTGATAACATTGAGAGCACGCTGAAAAACACTGCCATACGTCGTTGTACGCTGGCTTTAAACGTTGTACTTTTCGGTTGTCCTCAAATTTTCCATGCTTGAAATTTTAAGACTTATGCCAGCGTATGACTCGCACGTTCCGCATAACGCTGGCCATTAGTTGTAGGCACGTCACGCGATCGTTGACACACGTCGACACACATTATTGTAAGTTACTCATAAGTCGAAACACGTCGAGGTAATGTTTAGCGTTCCCGAAACTTATTTCTAACCTATGAGTAACGTGTTGTACTCACGTTACGCGATCGGTGACACACAGACACACGTTACTTGTAAGGTGCTCATAAGTCAAAACACATCAAGGTAATGGTTAGCGTCAGTGTTCCAGACTCCCTGGTTTTATTTTTTTTTTCTTCCTTCCTTCGGTATGATGGTGATTTTGACACTTCGATTTCTCGTGCGGTTATAATATAATATAATTAATAGGCTGCCGCTCAACGATTTAAATCATAACCACACTGTACACTGAACACCGTCATACCGAAGAAAACAAAAACAAAAAAAAACCGGGAGTCTGGAACACTGACGCTAACCATTACCTTGACGTGTTTCGACTTATGAGCACCTTACAAGTAACTTTTGTCGACGTGTGTCAACGATCGCATATCGTGCGTACAACTTATTCCCATCGCATGCGGAGCATGTCATACGGCAAGTACGTCATAAAATTTTCAACATGTTTAAAATTACAAGACGTACTCCACCTTCTACGACGTATGATAGCGTACTTTAAGGCCCGGTCACACCTTGACGTTTTAGCCAGCGATGGCAACGTATTAAAATGTATCTAAAACGCTGGCTTACGTTGAACTTTTGATGTTTTTTTTTAAAGATTCGGACGTATTCATAGCGACTTGGTCTTATGTATAACGCATTGGTAACGGTCACAGAACGTTTCGTTGTGTTATAGATAACTTATACCAACGAATGCTGAACCTGTTGGCGGCCTACACAACCGATGCCCAACGATAGTCTAACTCAGGCATAGCGCGTTGCACGCATCGCCGACGATGTCGTGACATAGCCTATTAAAAGGCTGACGCACAACGATTCGAATCATAACTGCCGTAGAAATGGAAGTGACAACATCGCGGTCACACCTTGGCGATCTTGCCAGCATATGCCGACCTAAGAAAAATGTGTCTAAAACGTTGGGGCACGTCAAATACGGTATGAGTAAGTTTGGTATACGTGAGTAGAACGCTAAAGTACGCTATCATACGTCGTAGTAAGTAGAGTACGTCAAGAAATTTTAAACATGTTCAAAATTTTACGACGTACTCGGCGTATGACACACGTTCCGCATGCGATGGGGATAAGTTTTACACACAATATGTGGACGGTTACACACGTCCACAAAGGGTACTTATAAGCTACTCATCAGTCGAAACACGTCGCGGTAATGTATTTTTTATGCGAAACTTATTTCTAACTTATGTTTGACGTGCTTTGAACCAATTCTGTACGTAGTCCCAACACACATCGACGTATGTAGACGTATTCCAATGACGTCTTCCGGTCGACAAAAAAAATAAATGATCGTGTTTCTAGCTTACAACTGCCATATAAAGACGTGTTCCCAGCGGTTTTGGGAATTGGTATATAAAAATGGTGTTCATAAAAGGGGAACCCAACAGTGTTTTCGAGTCCTTTTTGAGTCGATGTCCATGTCAGCAGTAACAGTATCAGTATCAGTATTAGTATTAGTATTAGTATTAGTAGTAGTTTGTTCATGTTGGCAGTAGTAGGTGAGTGTGAGGGGGAGGGTGTGGGTTATGATGGATCGTCCTTGCGTTTAACGATTTAACGATTTAAATGATAAACTCAACGATTTAAATGGCTGCATCTCCACTATTGAAAGTAGACGCTTGCGCTCAACAATTGGATTTTTTTTACACTCAACGACATTTAAACGGTACCACTCAGCTATTTCATTGTTTACAATGAACGATTTAAATTGCTGTCACTCGCCTTTGTTTTTTTTTTTTTGTTTTTTTTTTTGACGCTGGGGTTTGGAAATTTGAAGCGTTTCTTCTGAACGTGTTAAAACGCTCAAACTCGACTATTTTAAATAGACGCTGCCGATGGACAATTGGAATCATAGCCAAGCTCGACATCGAAGTGTGAACATCCTCGTCATGCCGAAGAAAAGTTTGAAGAATGCTGCAAATAAGTGTCCTGGCCGTGGCCGTGGACGCTGACGCAAGGACGATCCATTATACCGACGTCTTTCAGCCTATGAGTAACTTAAAAGTAACGTCTATCGATGTGTGGCAACGATCGCGTAACGTGCCAACAACACATTAATCATAGGTTGGAAATAAGTTTCGGGTACGCTAAACATTACCTCGGCGTGTCTCAACTTATGATTAACTTACCAGTAGCATGTGTTGACGTCTGTCAACGATCGCAGACCGTGCATACAACTTGTGGCCAGCGTAGCAGAACGTGTGAGTCATACGCCGGCATACGTCGTGAAATTTCAAGCATGAAAAAATTTGAGGACAACCAAAAAGTACAACGTTTAAAGCCAGCGTACAACGACGTATGGCAGCGTTTTTCAGCGTGCTCTCAATGTTATCAAAACTTACCCATAACGTATTCAACGTGTGCCAGCGTTTTAGAAAAAAACATTCAAAAATCGGCATACGTTGGCTAAAACGTCAAGGTGTGACCGGGCCTTTAGCGTTCTATTCATGCATACCAAACTTACCCATACCGTATTCGACGTGCGCCAACGTTTTAGACGCATTTTTCAGAGGTCGGCATAAGCTGGCAAGATCGCCAAGGTGTGACTGCGATGTTGACACTTCCATTTCTGCGGCGGTTATGATTTGAATCGTTGTGCGGCAGCCTTTTCATAACCTGCGCCACGTCATCGTCGGCGATGCGTGCAGCGTGCTTGCCTAAGTTAGACTATCGTTGGGCATAGGTTGTGAACGCCGACAACAGGTTCAGCATTCGTTGGTATAAGTTATCTATAACACAACGAAACGTTCTGTGTCCGTTACTAATATGTTGTGCATACGACCAAGTTGTTATGAATACGTCCGAATCTTTAAAAAAAAAAAACATCAAAAGTTCAACGTAAGCCAGCGTTTTACATACATTTTAATACGTTGCCATTGATGGCTAAAACGTCAAGGTGTGACTGGGCCTTGAGGGGTGGTGGGCGTTGGATGGGGATGGGAAGGTGGTCAGGATCATAGTTTTTGTTCGTAATTGGGTATTGGATATGTGGACTCTTACATGATGTCACAAGGATACAAAAATAGTGTTTTGTGTTTTTAGATGGGTCGGAGTGGGAGATATTGATAGAATATTGGATGGTGTTTTGTTGGGTTGTGGGCTGGAAACATTGTTGGTGGTGTATGTGGGGGAAGTGTGGGTGGGGAGGGGGGGGGGAGAGATAGTGATGTGGAAAGGGTCTATTCAGAACATGTGAAATGTGAAGAAGTATGAGTTTTTAGGGGAGAATGTAAAGAATTTGGGATGTGAAGTGTTTTTCTTTTCAGGGATTCTACCAAGGCTGGGAGTCGGTGCAGATTTTGTTGTGGAGTGACGGATGTTAATCAGCGGTTGGAGGGGTAGAAAAGGAAGGAGGCGTTTGGATTCGTGACTACGTGTGGATCCTTACATGGTCATAATGTATATGCAGACAGCGAGCAGGGTGCTCAAGAGAAGCTAGGTGGCGAGATTGGTAGTGGTTCTGAAGAAATTCAAACTTTTTTTAAGACTATGGGCTGAGGATGTGGTTGGAGGGTTGGGGCAACAGGAGATGGTTAATGGAGGGGAAATGTCGGAGATATTTTCTACGAATACCAGGAGCTTGAATGGGAACATGGAAAATCTGGAAGGAAGGGTCGATGGTGAGGGGGTACAACATAGTTCAGTTGCGAAAATCGAGTCGTGGCTTTGGGAACAATGCAACTGGAGGATGAGAATTCAATGTTACAGGGTTCATGGGTGTGATATAAAAGAACAAAAGGCAATCTGGATGAAAGACAGTATTGGAGAGAGAGACAGTATTGGAGAGAGAGACAGTATTGGAGAGAGAGACAGTATTGGAGAGAGAGAGAGGAGAGAGGAGAGAGGAGAGAGGAGAGAGGAGAGAGGAGAGAGGAGAGAGGAGAGAGGAGAGAGGAGAGAGGAGAGAGGAGAGAGAGAGAGAGAGAGAGAGGAGAGAGAGAGAGACAGAGGAGAGAGAGAGAGGAGAGAGAGAGAGGAGAGAGACAGAGAGAGAGACAGAGACAGAGACAGAGACAGAGACAGAGACAGAGAGAGAGAGAGAGAGAGAGAGAGAGAGAGAGAGAGAGAGAGAGAGAGAGAGAGAGAGAGAGAGAGAGAGAGAGAGAGAGAGAGAGCAAGAGCGAGAGAGATATGACATTAAGGAGGAATTAATGTAGAAGATTCTGTACGGAAAGAGATTCGGGACTGTAAGCATATCAAGACACTTGAACGATGCTTTTACATGGCCGTATTGTAAGGGAAGAGAGGAGGTTGTTAGCTAAGGCCTTGTCTACACCCGTTAATCCACCCCCAACCCACCTACTTCAAATTTCCTGCTTTTCTTCCTGAAAGTCCCTGTAATGTCCATCTTGTATTCCCCATGTTCCCCATCCCATCCCTCTCCCTTCCACTGATCTCCTAATGTCTCTGTTCCCCACTGTTTTGTCCTTCCCTCTCCCGTCCCTCTTGTCTCATGCCCCCTCCCCCCCCCCTTGCTGTGCGTTGTGTGCTAGCTCTCACACGAGCCTCGACAAGGTATACAAAAACACAAAAAAGATGATGATTTGCATTGTGGCTGGTTAGGGAGCTAACTGGATTGGAAACTCGGAAAGGAAGGTTTATCATTGGTGAAAGGAAGCAAAGAGTGGCCGTCAGTGGGAGCATGTAAGTCGTGAGGGTACCTCAGGGATCAGTCCTAGGACCAGATCAGTAATAGATCAGTAATATTCATAATTTCCATCAACGATTTCATTTGTCTGGTTAAGAGTCTCTTTTATAAATTTGCAGATGACGCAAAGCTTGGAGGTAAAGTATATTTCAGAGAGGGTTGGGGAGGGGCGAGGGAAGTACGGTTGAGGATAAGATTGAGAACATTCAAGGTAATTTAGTGGACTGGGTAAAAGATTGACATATGCAGTTCAACACAAGGAAATGTATGGTGCAGAGGTTGGGTAAGAATAATGAAAATAGCGATGATATAAGGGGCAGACTTGGAGCGTGTGACTCAGGAGAATGATCTGATGGTGGTAATAGATACGGTGGGGAAGAGGGAGGATGGGGGGGGAGCAGACTGCAGCACCATGCAGCTGTATGTAAAGTTAACAGGGTTTTAAGTTGTATTTTCAGGGTATAGATTATAACTAAGAAGAGGTAGTGTTAACACTGTATAGAAATTTAATGAGGCCTCACCTAGATCTAAAATTATTACCTCCACTACCGAAGGTGAAGGAGGTTATGTTGTGTGTGTGTGTGTGTGTGTGTGTGTGTGTGTGTGTATGTGTGTGTGTGTGTTTTTAGATATCTCAAAAAATTGTGGACGGATCCGGTTGAAGTTTTATGGACAGGCTGGGTTTGTGACAAGGATGAACTCATTATATTTTGGTGAAGATCCGGATCCACATCCAACTACGAGAATTTTTAAAGTGATTTTTCACCATTGAGTAACAGGACCAAAATTTATATGCAGCATGATATCTCAAAAAGTTGTCGACAAGTTGGGTGTGTGACCACGACGAATTGATTCGATCTTGGTGAACATCCGAATCCGGATCTGGATATGAGAATTATTTAATTTTAAAGTGATTCTTCACCATTGAGAGATGGGGCCAAAAACGATATAGTACTTTATAGCATGATATTTAAAAAATATATTGGGCCTGATATGTTCTTGCGGATCAGGCATGATGTGGCGGAGGCATGCACTCTACCGGGTGCCCTTCGAGTTTAAAAGTGTTTTTCTGTTGTCATTACTGTCGGACTGTACATCATTTTATGCAGTTAACTACAGCCATTTCGGTGGGATTGGCTCTCGGACAATTGTGGAGCAGCTGCCCCACACCTACCAGAATGAATGACAAGCTTGGTCTCACAACCACTTGTTTTCCTTTATATCACTATATGTAGTTAAGCAATTATGTCTACTTTTCATGGAATCCTTTCAAGTTGTGAAAATTACGAGTGGACTACAAAATGCAGTAGATTCGTGTTGAAACCAATTCCTTAGCTTCAAATAAAAACCAATTAAAATTGGCTGTTTGTAAAGAATAAAAACAAGTAGCGGTACATTCAAAGTAAACCACCCCCATGCCAAATAAATAACAAATCCTCCAGCGCACGACATCGCGGGGCACCTTCGGCGCCCAGCATTGCCGCCTTGCAGCACATGAAGTCAAAATTTGAAGGGAGTGGTGTACAATAGTTGATTAATTGCATAATTAAAATAAATAAATAATAATCATAAAATAACTAATTTCTCATTCAATTGCCGAATAGCATACCTTAAGCCACCACTGTTTCATCTGAATGTGTAACTTTTTGAAAATTAAGTAATTAATCAAAAAAATGAATAATTCATCAATTAATTGATTAATCAATAAATCAAAAATACCATTTATAGCCAAATCACCTGGTCACTGTCATGCCCAAATATCACCTTCTTAGCTCAAAATATGCTTGAGATATTGCCAAAATGAGAAATCAAATAAAGTAATTAATAAATCGATAATAATTAAGTAATTAAGCAATTAATTGATTAATCAAACAATAAAAAATAGCATTTTTGCCAAAGCACATCTTCACTTTTGTCCCCAAATTTCAGCTTCCGAGCTCAAAGGATGGCCGAGATATTGCCCGGACAAACAAGAAAGAAAACAATTAATTGATTAATTGATTAATCAGTAAATCAAAAATATTCTTTATAGCCAAATCACTTGGTCACTGTCATGTCCGAATATCAGCTTCCTCGCTCAAAAGGTGCCTGAGATATTGCCAGGATGAGAAATAAAATAAATAAGTAATGAATAAATAGACAATAATTAAATAATTAAAGCCTAAGTCACATTTGCTCCAGGGTGAGGATACGGCGGCCGTACGCCTTCTGAATTGACAGAAACGTGCGGCGGCCGCAGAGTTTCTGCGGTGGCCTCAAGGTGGCCCTACGCCATATGGCTATCTTTTACAGGCCGTAGGGTCGCCGTGGAATTATAGCGTGGAGTTATAACTTTTTTCATTTCTACGCTACTCAGACAAACAAACAAACAAACAAACAAGAAAAAGGAGTGAAAACGGAGTCCTCCCTTCCTTCGATGCCCGGCGATGGCGTCATGCATCGCCTAGATATGGAATTGGGAAGGAGCGGTACACAAGAAGAACAAGAAGAATTTCAATCAGGCTATTTTGAGTTGGCCAGCTTTGTAGCTCAGCGATGCTGTCCAAAAGATTAATGAGTGTTATTCCTTTATCGATTGATAAGCTTGGTTGATCTTAGTAGACTTTTTTTTGAACATTTGTGTTGTATTAAACCAATGGAGTGTCCATGCCATCCCTTCATAGGAAGTCTAGCGATTTCCTGACATTTCAAGTGGTGATTACGATGCTTCCTCCCTCTGTGCTTGTTTGTGATCTACGCTGTGTTATATGCTGAGGACACAAGCAACATTAAGTGGATAATTTTGAGAAAGACGGTTTATTAACCAAACTTGCTGAAGAATTACCTACCACATGTCCAGGCAAGTGGAGTAGTCTGTCGAACCAAAAAGAACATCTGGCGGCCGGTACCACAAGGTAACAACTTCATTTGAATATGTGTGGCTTGGCACAGACTTGGATCTTGCTAAGCCTGCTTCACACAAGATAAATTCGGTTGGTATTCATAGCAAACAAAAGACATGCTGAGCAGGGCTTTATCTCCCCACCCCACAACTCTGCCTATAATTGTACTGAAGTACACCTGAAAATACCGCAATGTAAATAACAGCGTCACTCAGGACCACATTGACAATCCCATTCCTGCAAAAATGTCATTACAAACTCAAACTTCACTGCCATTGAGAAATGAATCTTAAGGCTCAAAGGTGGCCAGGACTGTTTCATCTTGGATCCACACTGCATGTTCCCACGCGGATGGGAGCTTAACCCCACCTTCCTTGGGCATTCCTTGTTGAGATAAGAAAACTAAATTTAAACAAGAACTACCTACTTACCAGTTTGAAAATGCACGTGAAAGTGAGAATGAAATTTCAGGATTGTTTCCGAGAAATGGGTTTGTTTTTTCATGTCACGAAAAAAAAATAGATTAACAATGTTGGAAAAGATTGAAAAGCAACAGGTAGACTTCCTGTAAATTTCATACAGAAACATGGGAGCAACTTTAGACCACACCACGTAGCACAGAGGTTGTACGCTTTTGTTGGGATGGCTCTACAGGAGGGTAACCACTGATGATTGCTGTCGGGAAAGTGCGAGAGAAAATTCCCTTTAGATATTGCTTTTCAATCTGCTGTGTATCTCAAAACACAAGTGTAACCAAACTCAGGACCCATCTGCTACCATTAGTCAGTGGACGTTAAAGATCCCACAGTGTTGTTTCGACAAAGAAGGCGAGTTATCGCTGGAACCCTGGCCAAATACAGAAAAGTATGCTCCAACGTTGAACCAACAGGGGGGGGGGGGCACTGCATCAACAAAGCCATGCCCTCCAGAAATGATGCAATCAGAAATCAAAAGTTGTATACATGGCAAGAAAGGTTATTAACACGTTATGATGATTGACATTTGGCCTCAGTGATCTGTCTTTTAACTCGGATAAGCATACATACAGTCAGACAACTGATTCTCGTACAAGCTATATGGTAATTGGAAAGAAAGCTTGTAGCATAACAATTTGACACCGGTCCATAATTTTAAACATTTTGAAAATCAGACATGAAAAGAGTGACACTTTTTAGATTAAACAAAAAAAAAACGAAGCATATGGGCTGGCAGGATAGCCTCGAGGTATACACACTCGCCTCTGAGCCGTCTAAGCCTGGGTTCAAATCTTGGCCTGGCTATAAACTGGCACCCTGGTGTTTCCGTGCAGGGCGATACATCAATGTGTTTTTCGTCACTCGAATGGACGTTAAACTCGATGGCCCACTTTGTAGAATCATTTTGTGAACGTTGAAGAGTAGTCAAGGTGTACAATTATCTCTCGTTATGATGCACGATTTCCGTAGCAGACACGATAAGAAAGAAAACAGGTCGTGTCACGTGAAAATGTCAACGACAATTGGGTTTGCATGGTGCAAAACTTGCCAAAGTCAGCGAGCTTCAGCTGCCCGTTGTCTCCAATGAGCAAGTTCTGAGGTTTCAAATCTCGGTGCAAAATTCGCTGTTCATGGATGAAGGCCAAAGCTCTGAGCAACTGGAACAAAAAAAGCTATGGGGACAGATGGGTGGAGGGGTGGGTGGGGGGGGCATTGGATTAAAAAAAAAGAAAAGTGTGAGCAAATATTATCAACAGAACAAATGTAGCCCAAATGTAAAGCCCAGGTTTAAATAACACATAACACATCTGGAAATCATTTTCAAATTGCCAAAAATCCATGGGTTGGTTTCATGGTTAAATAACAAGAACAAAACTGCCAGCACTAGATTCAGAAAAACCTCGCCATTCTAACACGACTGTTGTTAAGTAAAAATGGTCACATTACCTTGGAACAAGCTTACTACTTTGAAATTTATGAAGCACGTAAATGTGAAACGACAATTTTCTTATGGCAAGGAACATGGTGCATGAGCAGATCTGTGCTTCGCTGCACATTTATATTGAAATAAACAACCATCGTAGAATAACTCGGCTGAAGACATATCTTTTTCATTGCGAAATGATGTCCCAATAATCATCAGGAGGCCATAAACTGGACCATGGAACGTTATCTTCCATCGTTGAATAAGTGCTTTCATAAGCCTGGTGTTGGCTTAGTGGTTCGGGTGGTGGCTTGGGATCCTAGGGTCCTGAGTTCAAGCCCCCGTTGGCCGCTGAATTAATACACACCAGGAGGTTGACTCAGCCTGTCATCCTTCCGAGGTCGGCAAAATGAGTACCAGTGTACTGGTAAGGGGGACACTGCATCAGCGGCATAGCCGCGTCCCAACCAATGATGCAATCAGCAGCAACAGGCTGCACTCGATAGAGACAGAGTGCTTTCATGAGACGTTTTTTTTTAAGGCTCTTCTGATTAAACAGGTGCACAGGCTCCTCCTATTAGGCATGAGCTTAGCAGGACTACAGCCCCCTACATCTCCCGAGGATAGCACAGCAGCCAATACAAAAAACAACAACAGGCATTTTTAAGGCCATTTTACCTGCTCGAGCATGGGTTAGCTTTGCAGCCCCCAAGACAATCTTCTCCACTTCGCCACATTTTCTGCATCTCCCCTTGTTAAGCGCCCTACCCACACTTCTTCCACCACCTTTAACCAAGTCTTTCTCGGTCTTCCCTGTCCTCCACATTCATTTCCATCACACTTCTTACCGAGTCACTTTCATCCTTCCTCAACACATGGACCCAACCATCTGAACCAATTTCTCTTCACAACATCCATCGCAGGCTCTCTTCCCATCATCTTCCGAAAGTCGTCATCATCATATCATCATATCATCATATCATATATCTATATCTCTCTCTCTCTCTCTCTCTCTCTCTCTCTCTCTCTCTCTCTCTCTCTCTCTCTCTCTCTCTCTCTCTCTCTCTCTCTCTCTCTCTCTCTCTCTCTCTCTCTCTCTCTCTCTCTCTCTCTCTCTCTCTCTCTCTCTCTCTCTCTCTCTCTCTCTCTCTCTCTCTCTCTCTACGATATTCTGCACATCCACCGAACCATTCGCATTTCCACCCTTTCCAGCCTTCGTTGCTGCTCTATGTTCATTTCCCATATCTCGCTCCCACAAATCAAAGCACTTCTCACATGTAGCATGCACCGTTAACTTCAACGACACAACCCTCTTCGTCAGCACGCCGCTCAGTTCCTGAAACTTCATCCATGCACATCTCACTCCAGCAACTGTTGCCGAGTCTAATCCACCTTCTCCATTCAGCATGTCTCCAAAGTAACACCTTCCAACTTCACGCCGTCTCCAAGATCCAACTCAACATTTCCTCCATCTGAAACTCCCTCTATGCACACCTCACACTTCAATGTAGCTTCCACACTGGTTAATTACCCTCTCACACCACTACATTTTCGATGAACCCACTCAGCGTACACTGTACAGTACATTGAATGGAGTTCACTCCAACATCCTTCCTGCACAGAGCCCACGGCCACTTCCCAGTCCTTTCCACCTGACCACGTTTTACCACTTACCATCACCTTCGTCCTTTTGATATTCACCTTCAAACATTTTGCCTCCATACATTCATCTTCTCCTTCGGTGCATCCCTACTCTCCGCAATCAACACCAAATCATCTGCATACAGCAGCTCTCACGGTAAACCCTCCTTTGCACTCTGAGCCAGCACCTCCATCACAACTACAAATCGTAGTGGACTTAGTATCGACCGCTGATGCACTCCTACCCTCACCTCAAACTCACGACTGTTCCCGTCCTTCGTCCTTACAGCTGTGCGTGCTCTCTCGTACATTGCCATCACTACTCTGATCAACCATTCCTCCACTCCTAACTTCCTCAATGTCCATGTCACTATTTCACGTGGAACCCAATCAAATGCTTTCTCCAGATCAACAAACCCAAAAAACTTCTTCCTCTTCTCCGTGTACAGTGGAAAATCGATATAACGCTCACCGCTGTGGTCCAAAGCAACTAGGGCGTTATAAATGATACAGCGCTATACTGATGCAGTGAAAAATATTTTATATTACATACAAACCAGAGGCAAAACACGTGGACATGTACGGCTGCCATCTTGGATTGTTGGGGTTGATGACGAAGCGGTCAAGTTATTTTCTTTTCTTTTTTTTAAACAAGAAATAAACACAGGAATTTAATGTATATAGAATATATTTTATTTTTTTATGTACAATCGAACATTACTTACAAAATAAAAAAATACAAAATGTGCATTATCACATAAATCGGTAAAATATTTTACGCTTCCTTAATCACAAAACGGATACGGAATTTATATCTTGAAGAATTCGGAATTTATTTCTTGAAGAAATCGGTGATCTTGGTTGGTTTCATGGATGCTCTTGAGAGTCTTCAGGTGTCATCCAG
Source organism: Eptatretus burgeri (assembly GCF_056783735.1). Taxonomy (NCBI): domain Eukaryota; kingdom Metazoa; phylum Chordata; class Myxini; order Myxiniformes; family Myxinidae; genus Eptatretus; species Eptatretus burgeri. The sequence continues at coordinate 43,162,638 of NC_140968.1, forward strand.
AAGGATTTTAACCTGGTGTATCTTCAAACGAAGATTGGGGCATTCCTGCTCATCCAAGGACTCCAACCAACGAAGACCATAAAGGAAAGACTGTTCAGCTTTGGAGTGGAGAGGTTGGGGGAGAGGTTCAACTGGTGCCTCTTCTTCTTCCGACTCCTCTTGGGGTTCCTCTTCCTCTCCAGTTGACAGCTGTTCTTCTCTGAGCAGTTCTTCAGTTCATCCAGGTCTCTTTCTTCTTGATCAACCCAGGCCTGGAGAGCATCAAGAGCTGATGTGCCAGGGGCGAGGTTGAGGGCCGTGATGGCAGACCTGCCCACCTCCTCCTTGGAGAACCCATTGAAGTCTTCTTCATTATCAGACTTGGGAGGACCTAGGCCTTTCCTCCAGCAGTTAATGATGGTGTCCTTGGTGACCTTCTCCCAGGCTGGCCCTGCAAACTCCATCGTCTTATTAACGTCCATGGCCTTGAGGAAGACGGTCATCTCTTTCTGCTCCCTGGCCATAGCTTCGCATAATTGATCTTTGTAGAATAGCTTGAAACAGTTGATGACCCCCTGGTCCAAAGGCTGGATCTTGCTGGTGGTGTTCTTGGGCATAAACGAAGCGAAGATCTTCCCATCCTTGGACTTTAAGATGTCTCCTGATGGATGAGATGGGGCGTTGTCAATGAGGAGGATAGCTTTCTCTTCTTGCCTAGGCTTTCTCAGGTGCTTCCGCACAGCAGGGCAGAACCTCTGGAAGAACCAGTCCTTGAAACAAGCTCCTGTCATCCAAGCCTTCCTGGTGTTGGTGTAAATGCAGGGAAGGAGGGATCTGTTGACATGGTGTAGACACCTGGGGTTTAGTGACTTCCCTATGACCAACGGGGTCATCTTCAGAGACCCTGACCTGTTGGCACAGAGAAGGAGGTTGACTTTGTCCTTTGGCTTCTTGTGTCCAGTCTTTCTTGATGGGTTGTCATCCAGGTCCATAGTTCTGTCTGGAGGGGTCTTGCAGTACAGACCAGTTTCATCTGCATTGAAAACCTGGTCTTCTGTGAAGTTGTTGTCTTTGATTAGTTCATTGAAGACAGAGAGGTAGTTCTTGGCAGATTCAAGATCTGCAGACTTGGCCTCTTCATGTTGTTGGTTCATGGGGACCCCATGTCGATCCTGCCAGCGTTGCAGCCACCCCCTGGTTAAGCTGTTGTCAGCATCTTCACCTCTCTCTCTTCCTTGTGAAGATCCTTGTTGATCTTCTTGGCCTGATGAAGGAGGATGGTGCCTGAGATGGGTATGTGAAGCTCTCTAGACTTGCAGAACCAATTGAATAGTTCCTGGTCCAACTCCTGATCCCTCCCAAGCTTGACCCTCTTCCTCTTCATCTCTTCATTGGAGTTGACAGTGACGATGAAGCTCTTGATGTTCTCTTCATCCTTCAATCATCCTCTTAGAGTTGAACCGGCGATGCCTGTATCCTTGCTGATGGTTGCTTGAGTTTCACCATTCCGTATCCGTTTAATCATGTGTAGCTTCTCCTCTATGGAATAACACTTCCGCTTCAGAATGGCGGCGCTGAACTGAACAGAGCAAACAAAACTAACAAATTTGAAGATTTCTCGGCTGGTAGGTGATGAAGATGTCGAAGAACTGGTACAGGAGATGGAACGGGAGCTTAGATTTAAGTTGTTGACAACTCTTCCGAAAGGATGTGGGCGGTAGAGCACGCGAACATAAGTTAATCTTGTACAGTACAGTACTGTAATTACGTCGTGTACTGTGTTGTATGGTGCTAGAAGGGAACATGAACGTGAGTTACAGGAGATACGGATGCTATGATGATTTGAATTGAATTGATTTTGTTCATCTCAGCTTCGCCATTTATACGGGAAAGGTACGAGAAGATGACAGCTCGTGAGTATTTTCACACCACATATCAACTCAACACACGGCGATGACAGCTTGAATTTTTTTCGCCACTTAGCGCTATTTTGGACTAACTTTGTCTCTATTTTCTCACTTTTTTGCCTTTAAACATGAAATAGTAGTATTTTTTGGGGTCCAAGGTGTATGAGCGTTATATCAGTACAAGCGCTATAACGCTTCGCGATATATATATCGATTTTCCACTGTACTCCTGCAACTGCCTTACAATAAAAATTGCATCTGTCGTTCCTCTTCGTGGCATAAATCCAAACTGCATTTCGTCAATCTTTACCTTCTTCCTTATCCTCTTCTCCAACACCCTTTCTAATACCTTCATTCCATGCTCCAATAACTTTATTGCTCTATAGGAGCCACACTCCAGAGGGTCACCTTTCCCCTTGTACAGAGGGACGAGGGTACTCAGTTCCCAATCTACTGGAATGCGGCCTTCTTTCACCACCAGATTACAGATCTCTGTCTTTCTCTTCACACCCCAACTTCCCGCTGCCTTCAACATATCTCCCACAACTCCAGAGATGCCAACTTTTGGAAATCAGAATTAGGGAGGATTTGCAACTGACACCAAATAATGTGCGCGAAGCGCACATCTCGAGCGCGGAGCGCTCGACCCTTGCGGCGGGGTCCAGGGCCCGCCTTAGGGCCCTGGAAGCTCTGGGGTTCCAGACGCTCTCTAGTGCCCTCTGAGCCCTATTTTGGAGCATTTAACATGTTAAGAATTCCCACTTTTTGAACAAAAAAAGGGGAAAATTGTGCACTTTTTAATGTTACATGTATGTTAATATTAGTAAGTTAGGGGACAATCAAAGATTAACAAAAAGCACAAAAGAAGCAATATTTTTCTTACCTTACTGGCTGGTACTACTGCTGCTTGCTTTTTCCATGGCAGCTTTGCTGAGTGACAGCTGTGTGGCTCTTTTAGCCCTTCTGATTATGTCTTTGCTGTATTCTCTCTTGTAGCAAGGGGTGCTATGAGCTAGTTTTTCAATTAAGAGAGCTTCCAGGGTTTTGACACTCAAATTGGGACGAAATTCAGTATGATTCTTCCGTACAAGACTGAGTGCCCGCTCACATGATGCGTTCGAATGAGGAATGACCAAGATTCCCTTCATCACTTTGCTCAAATTAGGATACTTCTTGGCACCAGTGCAGGGATCTGTGAGCTGTGAAATCCAATGCCACTGCTCATCCACTCTCACTGTCTCAGTAGCAATTGTAGCTATGGAGGCGTCTGCCTGGTAGTGAGCGAATTCACTCTCAAGACTGTCTATGTCACTATCACCGCCACTGAACACACAGGGGAATTTCTTGATGAAAAACTCCACACAGTCAAACCCCACTTCTTGGTGTAGCTTAACATCCAGCACCTGAGCATGCTTGGCTAATTCATCATCTAGCGGCCAGGTTTTGAAGATGTAATTGCAGGCTTTCACATAATATGAGCGAACTGCACTGAAGAAACCTTGGATGTCTGACTCACTCAGAGTGAAGGTGGATTTCTTGAGACTCCTTTGTTCCCTTATATACAGTTTGGCATCGTTCCCAATCATGAGGTCCTCATCATTCTTCTGATGATTTCTGTCAGAGAAGGGTACATTTACCAGAGCAACCGATGACACCGATGGTTTCAAAAACCGTACGAAGATATCTTTCAGAAGACCATTCAATGCTCCGTGCAGGAGATGAATACAGGGTTCGTCTCTTTGGAGCAGAAGATTCCCCTTCTCAAAAAGCTTGTTAGCATATCGAAGGAAGAAACAATAGAGTTTTGTTTGTGGAGACAAGAACATCCTGTTGACACGTTTTTCTCTAGATTCCTGCACAGTGTTTGAGGAAGATGCGCTTTTAGTTGTAGAACTCGTAGTACACTTTGCCGCAGGGCGATCACACTTGCGTTTACTGCCAGCAGAAGAGGTCAGACTCGTAGTACCAGATCCAATTTTACGTTTGAGGAGAGAGCTTGAGGTAGGTGCAGCCAAGGAAGAAGACCTCTGATTCGAAGGTTTTGCTGAGCTTCTATCAAGTGATTTGGCAAAAGCAGAACTTAACTTGGGTCCTTCTTTGCCTGTAGATGGGACTATCACAGTCTTTCTAGACTCTGAAGGGATCTGCTTTGTAGATGAACGTGATGAAGGGCCGGTGATGCTACCTGCTCTCAGCATTGGTTTTGGTGCTGTCCCTGCTGTCTTCTTCGCAGCAGATACTGCAGTGGTAGTGGTGAATGCTGCTCCACTAGTGCTTGATCCTACAGTGCCAGTACTGGCAGTAGATACAGTGCCGTCCTTCTTGCTCGTTGTTAGAGTCTTGGCTACAGTTGGTTGCATTTTTCTTCGTACTTCTTCTTTGAAGAAGAGGCGAAGTGGCTCCCACTGTTCAATCAGCCTGTCTCGGCACTGACAAAGGGACAGCCACCTTGTTGCGACATGCTTCAGAATCTTGTGTGTCGGGGCATCACAGAGTTCTTGCAGTGCTTTCACTCCTTTGACGCATTTACTACTTTTGTCCAAGTAGTAGTAAATATCGATGAGAAAGTCATCTAATTCAATGGGTAAGGCCTGAGCCGCCTTCTTGGCCGTATTGTGCATCATATGGCAAGGGCATCCCATGATGTAGCACTCTGGATTTTGTTTGTGGATATAAGCAGCGACTCCTTTGTGCTTGCCCACCATGACAGAGGCATTATCAGCACAAAAGGAAACACAATTTCCCCACGGAATTTTCCCGTCACTGAACTCATGATAAAGCAGTTTGAAAATGTTTTCTCCAGTGGAATCTTGTTTGCACGCAGGCAAACTTAGCAAACCTTGCTTCACAATCCCAGCACTGTTGTCATAGTACGAAATCAGGACAGGATATAGCTGGGCCTCACCACTGTCATTGTTACCGTCTGTAGCTAGGCTAAATGGAGCTAGTCCAGCAATATCGGCAATAGATGAAGCAGTAACATTTGACAACTCACCAATTATTGCTGAAGTTTTTGTTCTTGCGCATCCATACTTTGAAGCAACTTTTGAATCTGGAAACATCTTTTGAAATAGAGGTCCAGCATGATCTGAGACTGATATGGGCAAGTTATGTTCCACAATAAATCCACTAAAGAGAAGTTCCGCTCGGGTAACATCCTCTTCCTCGCTTGTCCCTTGTTTGGTGAAATAATTCAGAAGTGTACCAGTACTCGTGCTCGAAGATCTCTCCTTTGCAATGTCTGTGTGCCGTTTGCTTCCAACGTGCTTCCGAATATCATCGCGACCTCCGTGCTCAACTGAAATATCAACGCTGCATACTGTACAATACGCATGATGAATTCCTCTTTCAGACTTTCGAATACACGGGTATTGGAGACTGTATTCGGTCTTGTACTTCTGAGACCATTTCTTGGTCTTCGTAAGCTTCTTTTCTGCCATTTCGTAATCAACATCGAGGGCTTGAAGCATCGGTAACTTCGAAGTCGATGTTCCACAGCTGCAGCGCGACTCGTAGAACTCTAGCGGCTGTTAAACACCGCACGGTGGTCGCGACCGCCGGGCTGGTACGGGGCCCAGCTGCATGCAGTGAGCGTATCGCATGCATATACACTGTGCATACATACCGCATGCACTGTATTGCACACATACCGCATGCAGTAAATATCAGTGCATGATCGCATAAGCGAGATCCAGACCCAATGTTTCGCTGCTCCTCATTTGAATTTGCATTTTTTTACGTACAATTTGGAAGCAGCGAACGTTATGGAGTTACCACATGCTATACGTAGCAGACGATGCTTTTCATTCAATTCTCATACTAGTACATTCTGATTAGTGAACAGTGCAAAAATATCAAAATTTCGGGAGGATAAGGATAGTGATCGTAAGGGCGGGAGTTTGGGTGAATTTTCGGAAGCCTCCCGATGAAATCGGGAGGGTTGGCATCTGTGCAACTCCCGTCGGCCCTCCTGCTTTTCTACTCTTCATTGCTCTTATAGTTTCCTCAACTTCCTTCTCAGTTATCTTCTCTGCCGGTCCTAAAACTGGGTTGCCCTCTGTGTTGCCATCCCATTCATTCTCGACATTCAACAGCCTTTCCATATATCTCTTCCATCTTCCTTAAATTCCATCTGAGTCCACAAAGATTTGTCCCACTTCATCCTTCAAGCAACTCACCCCCGTCACAATGCACCTCTCTTTCGCTGTCTGATTTACAATCCTAAATACCGCTCTCTGACCCTCTTTCGAATCCAAACGTTCTCCGAGCAGTTTCCTATGTGCCTCCTTCACCTTTGCTACCTCTTTCTTTGCAGCCTTATAACCTTCATACAATGCCTCTTCTGCCACTGTACCCTCCGCCTTCTGCCACTCCTTGAACTTCTTCCAGACAGTCCTTTCGGAGAGACATAGTGAGAGAGTGAGATTTGTCAGCATTGAAAGACATGTTCCAAGTGTGTTGGACCAGCTTTTGATTTTATCTAGATCTGCAGAGAGTGAAGAGGGTGCTGCTTGCCGATCTGAGGGATGACAGATGGTACGGCAGAGGGTGGAGTCATCAGCAAAGATATAAAGAGGATTTTCCAGGGAGTCGGAGAGATCATTGATGAAAACCAGAAAAAGCACTGGGCCCAGAACACTGCCTTGAGGAACTCCAGCCTGGACAGCAAGAGGAGATAAGAGAATCCCATTAAGGGCCACACATGGACTGTGACAGGAGAGGAAGTCTGTGAGCCATGGGTGGAGATTGCCTTGGATACCATAGGATGAGAATTTGGTGAGAAGGGCAGGGTGCCGGACTGGATCGAAAGCACGCAGTAGGTCTCAGGAGATGGCTCTGATCTCATATCTGACATTGAGGACCTCCATCCATTTTTGGGAAAACAGAAGTAGCATGTCCAGGATAGAGTGACCTGGTCTAAATCCATATTGATGGTTAAAAATCAAGCCATTGGAGAAGAGAAAGGATTTGATGTTGGAAGTGATGATGGATTCCATAACTTTGCTGATGATTAACCCCAAACACACAATTTTCAGTCATGCACTTCCTTGGAGTTCCCTGAGTATGCATGCAAAGCTTCAGGCTGCTTAGTTTCATGGTTTTGGAGTTATGGAGGACACACACACACACACACACACACACACACACACACACACACACACACACACACACACACACACACACACACACACACACACACACACACACACACACACATTACTATAGGTGGAGAAATAAACCATTAAACAACTGACTAGGCACCACTATCACAGTTGTACAACAAACAATAATGCTGGTGGGACTTCCCTTTTCTTTCTGATGCAATGGTGTGGGCTCAGTTTGACACAATGGTGTCTGCTTTAAAGACCAGGTGCACGATGAGAGCCAGTAGTGATGGTCCCCAGACTAAGTCAAACATAGCCACGAGTATGGCCAGGGATGAGTAGGCCTTCCACTTGGCCACATGGTCCCATTCGTCCTTTTACCACCAGGCCCTCCAAAACACAGGGTGATCCAGCTTGGTTCAAACCCACACGAGGCTTATACTCCAAGTGAGGTCTCAATCTTCCTTGCTCCCCAGTCCCTCTTGGTGGACTCTCCAGTCTCCACTCATGTGCACACTTCGTGGACTCCGTCGTGCCCTCTCTCTTGCATGGGGCTCACTGCCTCTCTTGCCCTCACAAGCCTCTACTTGTGCTCTCACGTGAACTCCCCGGTCAGAACTAAGTTCTCTTCTTCCTCCTGGGCGGACTCTCTTCTGGATCCCGCCCATGGGGGTGGCCCCAATAAAAAATATTTTTACACCTTTTATTCTGGGCTCCACAGCCCACTGTGCCACCATGGCTGGCACACACTTGACCTGATCGTAATTGGCCTTTCACACTCATGACATGTGTGTCTCTGCGATGGGAAGGCCTCACCTACCCCGCATAAAACACGTTTTTTTTATGCATACATGATTAATATATACCCTGTCTATACATTACATACGTTGCCTCTTCAGCATCACGTGTAACAAATGACATACTCTGACAGATCCCTGTTACATGCCAATCTAACCTACTCAAAACACACAGACCATACTATGCTTACAGGGTTGCTATGGACCCCCCCCCATGCTCTTCCAGCCAAAGAAAACCACATAAAGCAACCAAAAAAAGCTACACAAGGTAAGCCCTTTGCTGTTTCAAACCATACCTGGGTTCCTCTACAGCTGTAAAGACATTAACAATAAGTACTGTGCAAACATGAGAATCCCAATGCTACACACCCCTTCAGCCGCAGGACTGGCTTCATCACTTGTTGGTGAGTCATCAGCAACAGTCTACACAGAAATGCGCACCACCGAGGCTCCCAAGCATGTAGCACATGCAATTCCAATAGCAGTTAACACACCAAATAACAAGACCCAATCACATCTGACCCGTACTTGGAGGGAATAACTAATCAGCTCTTACCTACTCCAATTACCCCAGGTGGCATGCTTTTTTTTCCGTATGCTCTTCCTGCTTACCTTCACGTTATGTGGATTGAGGCCTCCCGGATGACTCTCCATATATTGGCAGAGGTCTGTTTGCTGAAGAGGTAACCAACAGCAATTAGTGATCGATTACATGGCGCACAGTGCTGCAGAAATTAGCAAAATAATAATAATAATAATAATAATAATAATAATAATAATAAAACCCAAAATGGGAACAGAGACAAAAACTAATGGGTGAAAATGTGTACGAGTAGAAATCAGAGGGGATTTTAAATCACTTTTAAAAAGCACACCTCAATCTGCTTTCGAGATGCCTGTTCAGCTACCTGCCCCGCCATAGAAACTCCACTAGAATATCTCCCCTATAAATGATAACACCCAAAGAATTTTAACAATGTTTTTTTTAGTTTCAGCAAAAAATTTAAACAATTATTTTTTTATTTCAACAAAAAATTTAAACCAAGTAAAAATTTGAAAACTAAGAACTACAACTCAAACGAGGGACCATGAATTAGGAGAAATAGCAGAATTACAATATGATGATGAATATAATTATTTCCACAACTGGAAAAGGTAAATCATCCTCCAGATTCGATGTTTGAGGCTATTGTGAAAATTAATATTCAACAAATTCAAAAAGTGTATTGGGTCTCGTGCCAAAAGAACAATCTGCGCAGCTCTGTCATATTTATGAAAAGGTACTTATTGATATTTAATGATGAATTGATGTTCTTTCATTCTAAGAGACCAAATGTTAAATTAACCCCCCCAGTTAATGTTTCTTCTAACCAATGATGGACCCCAAGGTTCAGATTATTTCAATGAAGCATTTATTTTGAAAAACGAGGAGAGAATATATATATATTGATTAGCTGGACTCACTTGATTAAGAATTTATGGAAGTGGTAAAGCGAATAAGAATGAGATGGAAAAGCATATCATAGAAGCTTTAAGCTTGGTTCTGGTGTTGGCTTTCTTCTAAATGACCCATTCATTATAATTAGTTAATCGGCTGTTATTGCTTTGAGGTAGTAAGAAGATTGGAAATAACAAATGTTTTAATGGAGCATTAACCATTTTAGAACAGTTAATGAAAATAAAAATAATGAATGAATGAATGTAAACCCAACAATATTTTATCTCATCTATACGACAAGAGAGATGTTTGTCTGTCTGTCAGTGTGTCTGTGTGTCACCATTTTACTGAGAGAAGGCCAAAGGGATCTTGTTCAAACTTTCAGAGGTTCATGAGTGAGTGGCAGCGAGTTTTTTAGTCAAAGAAAAATTGAATTTTTTGGGGGGGATTGATGGTGATATTTTTTAAATGACTCTGTAATGCCTTAAGATTTTGAAACTACATTAAAGGTAGTATTAAATTATCCCTGGCCCCATTCCTCAGTGGGTGGAGGGAAGGGTTTTCAGCCCCCACAAAAATAATAATAATTAATGTCTTCAAAATGCCAACAGGATTAGAACAGCACCAGGCAAAGCAGCCTGAAACTTTGCATGCATCCGAAGGGAACTCCAAGGGAGTGCATGAGTGAAAATTTGGTGTTTGTTTTAATTAAAACACCCCTTTTGAAGATAATTAACAAATTATTTAATTATATCCTTCATCAGGCGCATCCTCGGGCACCACGATGCATACTCGTTCACCTCACTCTCCCTCACCAGGGTCTTAAATTGGCATTTTGTTCAGCCTGCTAAAGGCCCTGTCACACCTTGACGATTTAGCCAATGTATGCCTGACGTGTGCAAAATTGGGCTAAAACGCCGGCACACGTTGAATACGTTATGGGTAAGTTTGTATACATTAAGAGCACACTGGCATACGCCGTAGCATGCTGGCATACGTCGTAGTACGCTGGCATACGTCATAGTACTCTGGCATATGGCGGAGTATGTTGGCATTCGTCGTAGTACGCTGGCATACGTCATAGTATGCCGAGGTGTTAGACAAATTTTCCATGCTTGAAATTTCCCGACGTATGCCAGCGTATGACTCACACGTTCCGCATACGCTGGCCATAAGTTGTAGGCACGTTACGCGATCGTTGACACGTTACTTGGACCTTACTCATAAGTCGAAACACGTCAAAGTAATGGTTAGCGTCAGTGTTCCAGACTCCCTGGTTTTTTTATTTATTTATTTTTCTTCGGTATGACGGTCATGTTGACACTTCGATTTCTAGTGCGGTTATAATATCATATAATTAAAAGGCTGCCGCTCAACGATATAAATCATAACCGTCATACCGAAGAAAAAAAAACCAGGGAGTCTGGAACACTGACACTAACCATTACCTTGACGTGTTTCGACTTATGAGTAACGTACAAGTAACGTGTGTCGACGTGTGTCAACGATCGCGTAACGTGCCTACAACTTATGCCAGCGTATGCGGAACGTGTGTCATACGTCGAGAAATTTTCAACATGCTGAAATTTTCTCGACATACTCGGCGTACAATGACGCATGCCAGCGTACTATGACGTATGCCAGCGTACTATGACGTATGCCAGCGTGCTCTTAATGCATATAAAACTTACCCATAACGTATTCGACGTGTGCCAGCTTGGGTCGGCAAATTTTTCATACGTCGGCATACACTGGCGAAAACGTCAAGGTGTGACAGCGGCTTGACACTTCGATGTCTAGTGCGGTTATGATTTGAATCGTCGAGCCGCAGCCTATTAATTGCCTACGCCACGTGATCGTCAGCGATACGCTGCCGCGCTATGCATAAGTTAGACTATCATTGGGCATAGGTTGTGAACGCCGACAACACGCTAAGCATTCATTGGTATAAGTTATCTATATGTGATTAAAACGTTCTGTGTACGTTACTAATACGTTCTGCATACGTGAAACACGTTATTATACGCCCAAATATTAAAAAAAACATCAATAGTTCAGCGTACGCCAGCGTTTTACATACATTTTAATCCGTTGCCATACGCTGGCTAAAACGTCAAGGTGTGACAGCGGCTTTACCAATGCCTCAAGAAGAAACAGGCTACAATGGTTTATTAGCGATAAAGTGCTCAAAATATTTTTTTTTTGTTTTTTTTTCCACTTTCCGCACTCATATCATCGAAAGCCTCATCTACATAGTGCTTTAGTTTTTAAAATAGGAGCTTGGAGCGATTTCATGTATTATACGATGCGATTTCCCACGATCTACTTTCGCGGACTAATTAAGGTACAGTGCCGATGGAAAGTTTACACCCCCTTTCAAAATTTTCAACTTTTAATTACCTTACAGCCTGGAATTAAGTTACATTAGATCAGACTTAAATTTCAGAAAATTAATTAAAAATACAAAACTAGAATATCTTGGTGAATAGCTGATGAGAACCATCCCCATATCATGATGCTGTCACCACCATGCTTCACAGTAGGGATGGTGTTCTTTTGGTGATGTGCTGTGTTGAGTTGCGCCAAACGTAACATTTTGCATTTCGGCCAGAAAGGTCCATCTTGGTTTTGTCAGACCACAAAACTTTTTGCCACATGGCTTCAGAATCTCCCAAGTGTTTTTTTTTTGTTTGTTTTTTGCATACCTCAAACGGGACTCAGGGTGGGCTTTCTTGAGTAATGGCTTAGTTCTTGCCACCCTACCACACAGACCAGACTTGTGGAGTGCTTGGGATATTGTTGTCACATGAACACAGTGACCAGTCTTTTCTATAAAGGCATTTAGCTCTTTCAAAGTTGACACTGGCCTTTTGGGTGGTCTCTCTGATAAGTCTCCACACCTTGCTTGGTCAGCCAGTTTGAAGGGATGGCCTGATCTCGGCAGGGTTTTGGTGGTACCATACACCTTCCACTTCTTAATGGTTGTCTTGAGTGTTCTCCAAGGCATATTCAAAGCCTTTGAAATATTTTTATACACATCCCCTGATCTGTGCCTTTCCACAACTTTATCCCGGAGGTCTTTTGAAAGCTCCTTGGTTCTCATGGTTGAGTCTTTGCTGTGAAATTCACAACCCAGCAGAGCAACCCTACAGGAACAGATGATATTATTCTGAAATAATCAGAATCATTACAATTCAACAAAGGTGGAGGCCAATTAACTTGATGTGTGATTTTGAAGGTGATTGGTTACACCTGAGCTAATTACCTCTGCCACCAAAGGTGAAGGAGGTTATGTTTTCACCCCTTTCTGTTTATTTGTCTGTTTGTGTACAGGATATCTCAAAGTTGGGGACGGATCCGGATGAAATTTTATGGACAGGTTCGGTGTGTGACAAGGGCAAAATGATTACATTTGCTGAAGATCCAGATCCGGATCCAACTACTTGAATCTTTTAAGTAATTCTTCACCATTGAGAGATGGGACCAAAAATGGTATTTCGCACAATATCTCAAAGAGTTGTGGACGGATTCGGATCAAAGTTGGTGGACACGTTGGGTGTGTGACACGGAAGAACTAATTCAATTCTGGTGAAGATCCAGATCTGGATCCGGATCTGATAATTTTTTAAATGATTCTTCACCATTGAGAGATAGGGCGAAACCAATATATAGCATGGTATCTCAAAAAGTTGAGGACGAATTCAGATGAAACTTGGTTGACAGGTTGGGCATGTGACAAGGAAGAATTGATTCAATTCTGGTGAAGATCCGAATCTGGATCTGGATAAAAGAATTATTTAATTTGTAAAGTGATCATTCACCATTGAGAGATTGGGCCAAAAACTATATAGTACTGTATAGCATGATATTTCAAAAATGTATTGGGCCCGATATGTTCTCGTGGATCAGGGATAAGGTGGTGGAGGTATGCGTTCTACCGAGTGCCCTTCCAGTTTATAATTGCTATAAAAAGGGGGGTGGACACTTATCCAACCAAGATATTCTACTTTTGTATTTTTAATTATTTTTCTGAAATTTGTAGAATTTGTTTTTCACTTGGAAGTTGTGTGTTACGATGTGCAAATAAAGGTGTAAAAAGTCTGATTTAATGCAATTCATTTCCAGGCTATAAGGCAACAAAAGGTGAAAATTTTGAAAGAGGATGGTTGACTTTCTATAGGCACTATATATAATCAAAATATAATTTGAGTCCGGAGGATCGGATCACATGGACTAAATAACTTGAAATCTGAAGTGAAATCTGTAAATGTTAAAAAAAAAATTGGCGATGGTTAGTTTTTTGCGGGTATGTGTCTTTACCAATCAGCTTGCTATCGCTTGCCAAGCCAGCCGTTCCTTATCAACCATTTCATTGGAGTGCTTGCTTGAGTGCTTAAACCATTTTCTGAGCGCCCTGCAGTCGATAGCAGTACAGTTCCTGTCCTGATCGGGATGTACAATCAGCAGTTGCTACAAGGTAGAGGTACATACATATATAGCACACACGAACGTGGCAGATTTGGGTAGATTTGGATCTCTAAAGGGACTCTCCGCTGGTGTGTGTGCATGCCTGCATGCTTGGTTAAGGATGATGATGATGATGATGATGATGATGATGATGATGATGATGATGATGATGATGATGATGGGTGGAGGTTTAATTTTTAACCTCCCCAGCGTACGAAAGATCATATTTTCCTTCTTCCTCGTGAATGTGTGAAAGCAACTGGATATTTCACATGTACCGAGATGTGCTTTACAAACGTTATATCGTTTCTCTCTGTGAGTTTCAAAGCAAAATATATTTGATAACACCCAACTTCCAAGCCGTTCGACGTATTAACGTGTTTTCTAAATTAGAGCCAAAATTTTTGTTCCCGTCACATGACGTGTGTGTGTGTGTGTGTGTGTGTGTGTGTGTGTGTGTGTGTGTGTGTGTGTGTGTGTGTGTGTGTGTGTGTGTGTGTGTGTGTGTATGTGTGTGTGTGTGTGTGTGTGTTGTTTATAAAGCATAACACATTCTCTCTGCAAGTCCCCCTACCCCCATATATATATATATATATATATATATATATATATATATATATATATATATATATATATATATATATATATATATATATATATATATATATATATATATATATCTCTCTCTCTCTCTCTCTCTCTCTCTCTCTCTCTCTCTCTCTCTCTCTCTCTCTCTCTCTCTCTCTCTCTCTCTCTCTCTCTCTCTCTCTCTCTCTCTCTCTCTCTCTCTCTCTCTCTCTCTCTCTCTCTCTCTCTCTCTCTCTCTCTCTCTCTCTCTCTCTCTCTCTCTCTCTCTCTCTCTCTCTCTCTCTCTCTCTCTCTCTCTCTCTCTCTCTCTCTCTCTCTCTCTCTCTCTCTTTGTACCATCCTTGCTCTACTCCCTCTTAAGACAGTGTCTCATCCTCCCACACCTCTCTCTCCCTCCCCCCTCTCTCTCTCCCTTTCCCACCCCCTCCCCCCTTTCTCTGTCTCTGTCTCTATCTCCAAACATATTTGGACGGTGGTTATTTCCAAACGGCGATTATCTCCGGATGTGTCCAGACGGCGATTATCTCCGGATGTGTCCAGACGTTGGTTATTTCCAGACGGCGATTATCTCCGGATGTGTCCGGACGGTGGTTATTTCCAGACGGCGATTATCTCCGGATGTGTCCGGACGGTGGTTATATCCGGACGTGTCCAGACGGTGGTTATTTCCAGACGGCGATTATCTCCGGATGTGTCCAGACGGTGGTTATGTCCGGACTGACCCTCCCCTCGCACTGCCTTACCTTGCTTTCCCCTCACACTGCCTTCTCTTCCCCTCCCCTCCCCTCACACTGCCTTCTCTTCCCCTCCCCTCCCCTCACACTGCCTTCTCTTCCCCTCCCCTCACACTGCCTTCTCTTCCCCTCCCTTCATGCTGCCTTCCCTTCGACCACATCTCCAAACCTCCCCACCCCTCCTCGCTCCCCCACTCCTTCCTCCCATTTCTCCCCTACCCCCACACCCCCATAGACCCCCCCTTAGACACTGATTTTTCTAATGTCATGAGCAACCTTTAGTACATCATGGGTGATGAAGGTTGGGATGAAATTTCATCAGAATTGTGTGTGTAGTTTCAGAGAAGAAAGCAAATACCTCTTTTGGGGGCACCCCCCTCCTGTAAACCCCCTTGGACCCCGATCCTTTTTGAATAATGTGACCAAGCTTTGGTACATCACGGGTGATGAAGGTTTTTGTCAAGTTTCATCGAAATTGTGCGTGTGGTTTCGGAGAAGAAAGCAAATACATATTTTGGGGGGAAACGTCTCTTGTATCCCCCTAAGAGCTCGATTTTTCAAATCTCACGAACAAACTTTGGTGCACCATGGGTGATGAAGATTATAGTCAAGCTTTATCGGACTTGTGTGTGTCATTTCTGAGAAGAAAGGCAATATCTCTCTGGGGTTTGGGTGGGGGGGGGACCCCACTGTAAACTGCCCCTTAGACCCCAAAATTTTTAACGCCTTGAACAAACTTTGGCACGTCACAGGTAATGAAGGTTGTGATCAAGTTTCATCAGAATTGCATATGTAGTTTCAGAGAAAAAGAAAATACCTATTTTGGGGGGCAGCCCACATATGTAGACCCCCATAGGGCCCGATTTTTTTAAATGCCATGAACAAACTTTGGTACGTACATGGTGATGAACGTTGTGGTACAGTTTAATCAAAATCGTATGTGCAGTTTCAGAGAAGAATTTGAAAGTGTTTGTCGGTGGACAGATGGACGGATGGACAGACAATTAATAATAACACAATTCAAAGAAAGGAAGCTGCAACAATTCATGTTTTGCTACAAAAGGACAGGTGAAAACCCTTAATGATAATGGCTGGCTTAAATCAAGAATGGCAAAACCTCGGTAGAATAAATATTCGTTAAGGGAGACGAGCAGTGGATTTCTACCATTTCTAATTCCTATATTTGTTGGTTTAAGTGTAGTGGGTGCTTTAATGGGTAGTATTTTAGCAGCTGTAAAAAAACACAAATAAAAGGAAAGCTCACACAACAAGCTCAAAAAGGCTGAGGAAGACGTAACAAATATTGAGAAAACTCGTCGGAAACGGCGTAATTGTTGTATATTTTGCAAGATTTTTATTTGGAGTTATGCTTCCTTATAAGGAGAGGAGGAGATTGGGACCATACTCTGTGCAGGGCGTTGGTGCTGCTTAAGCATTCTCCTTGGCTTTTGGGCACAATTCTGGACGGGTTGCCAATCTGACACAGGATACCAGCAAGCTGGCACTCATTTTCCCGACCTCGGAAGGATGACAGGCCGAGTTAACCCCACCTGATATTCATTCAACAGCTGAGCGGAATTTCAACTCAGGACCCTTGTATCCAAAGACCGCCACCCTAACCATTAAGCCAACACCAGGCATTTCTTATAAGGCAAGGGTGAAATGAACAAGTGGTAATGGATTACATCTTTCTCCTTAATAAATCTTCTTCTTCCTCTTTCGGCTTGCTCCCGTTAGGGGTCGCCACAGCGGACCAACTGTCTCCATTTTGCTCTATCCTCCACATCTTCCATTGACACTCCAACCACCCGCATGTCCGCCCTCACCGCATCCATGAACCTCTTCTTTGGCCTTCCTCTTCTCCTCCTACCTGGCGGCTCCATCTTCAACATCCTTCTCCCGATATACTCCGTTTCCCTCCTGTGCACATGTCCAAACCATCTCAATCTCACCTCTCTCACTTTGTCTCCAAACCGTCCTACCTGCGCTGTCCCTCTAATACACTCATTTCTTATCCTATCCATCCTCGTCACTCCCAACGAGAATCGCAGCATCTTTAACTCTGCCACCTCCAGCTCCGCTTCCTGTCTTTTTGTTAGTGCCACCGCCTCCAAACCATACAACATAGCTGGTCTCACTTCCGTCTTGTATACTTTCCCCTTCACTCTTGCAGCTACCCTTCTGTCACAGATCACTCCTGCAACTCTTCTCCACCCACTCCATCCTGCCTGCACTCTCTTTTTCACTTCTCTCCCACACTCTCCGTTACTTTGGACAGTTGATCCCAAGTATTTAAACCAATCCACCTTCCCCACCTCAACTCCTTGCAACTGCACCATACCACCACCCTCCCTCTCATTTACGCACATGTACTCCGTCTTACTCCTACTGATTAACATTCCCCTTCTCTCCAGTGCGTACCTCCACCTCTCAAGGCTCGATTCAGCCTGCTCCCTACTCTCCCTACAGATCATGATGTCATCCGCGAACATCATGGTCCATGGGAGAACTCAGTCTGATCTCGTCCGTCAACCTGTCCATCACCATTGCAAACAGGAAAGGGCTCAGAGTCGATCCTTGGTGCAATCCCACTTTAACCTTAAACCGGTCCGTCATTCCTACCGCACACCTCACCGCTGTCACACTGTCCTCATACATATCCTGCACGATCCTCACATACTTCTCCAACACTCCCGACTTCCTCATACAATACCACAACTCCTCTCTTGGCACCCTATCATAAGCTTTCTCTAAATCCACAAACACACAATGTAACTCTTTCTGGCCTTCCCTATACTTCTCCATCAACATTCTCAAAGCAAACATCGCATCAGTGGTGCTCTTTCCTGGCATAAACCCATATTGCTGCTCACAGATCATCACCTCTCCTCTCAACCGCGCTTCCATTACTCTTTCCCACAACTTCATGGTGTGGCTTAACAACTTTATCCCTCTGTAATTTCCACAGCTCTGCACATCACCCTTATTCTTGAAAATTGGAATCAGTACACTTAATCTCCACTCCTCCGGCATCCTCTCACTTTCCAAGACTTTATAAAACAATCTGGTTAACAACCCCACTGCCATCTCTCCTAAGCACTTCCATGCCTCCACTGGTATACCATCTGGGCCAACCGCCTTTCCACTTTTCATCTTCTTCATAGCAGTCCTCACTTCATCCTTACTGATCCACCCCACTTCCAGATTCACTATCTCCACCTCTTCCAACCTTCTCTCTCTCTCTCATTTTCTTCATTCATCAGCTCCTCAAAGTACTCCATCCACCTTCTCAACACACTCTCCTCGCTGGTCAGCACATTCCCATTTGCGTCCTTTATCACCAGACCTGCAGCACATCCTTCCCAGCTCGGTCCCTCTGTCTTGCCAATCGGTATAAATCCTTTTCCCCCTTCTTTTGTGTATCCAACTTCTCATACAGCTCGTCATATGCCTTTTCCTTGGCCTTTGCCACCTCTCTTTTTGCTTTTCGACGCCACTCCTTGTACTCCTGTCGACTTTCTTCATCTCTCTGACTATCCCACTTCTTTTTCGCCAACCCCTTCTTCCTTATACTTTCCTGTACTGCCTCATTCCACCACCAAGTCTCCTTATCTTCCTTCCTCTGTCCAGATGTCACACCAAGTACCTTCCTAGCTATCTCCCTCACAACTTCTGCTGTCGTTGCCCAATCATCCCACCCATCTTTACCACCATCCAACGCCTGTCTCACCTCCTCCCTAAATTTCACGCAACAGTCTTCCTCCTTCAGCTTCCACCATCTGGTCCTTGGTTCAGCCCTCACTCTCTTCCTCAACCTCACCTCTAAAGTCATCCTACAGACCACCAATCGATGCTGTCGAGCTACACTCTCCCCTGCCACAACCTTACAGTCACTAATCTCTTTCAGGTTGCATCTCCTGCTTAAGATGTAATCCACCTGTGTGCACTTTCCTCCACTCTTGTATGTCACCCTGTGTTCCTCCTTCTTCTTGAAATACGTGTTTACCACTGCCATTTCCATTCTTTTTGCAAACTCTACCACCATTTGCCCTTCCACATTTCTCTTGTTGAGACCGTACCTCCCCATCACCTCCTCATCCTCTTTATTCCCTTCCCCAACATGTCCATTGAAATCTGCTCCAATCACCACTCTTTCATCCTTGGATACACTCTCCACCACTTCATCTAACTCACTCCAGAAATCTTCTTTATACTCCATCTCACACCCCATATGTGGGGCATATGCACTGATGACATTCATCATCACCCCTTCAATTTCCAACTTCACACTCATCACTCGGTCAGACACCCTCCTCACCTCCAATACCCTCTTGACATGATCTTCCTTCAGGATTATCCCGACACCATTTCTCCTCCCATCCACACCATGGTAGAACAGTTTGAAACCACCTCCAATGCTCCTCGCCTTACTCCCCATCCACTTGGTCTCTTGTACACACAGTATGTCCACCTTTCTTCTCTCCATCATATCAGCCAACTCTCGCCCTTTGCCAGTCATCGTCCCAACATTCAGAGTTCCAACTCTCACCTCCACACTTCTACCCTTCCCCCTCTCCCACTGCCTCCCGGACTCGCCTTCCCGCCCCCTTCTCCACCTTCCCACAGCAGTAGCTCAACATTCACTGATACCCTGCTGCCCTCCGGTACCGGTGCCGGTCGTTAGTAACCCGGTCCTCGACCGACCCGGTATGGAAATTCGTTTTGTTGTCCGCATAATGATTTGGCAGAGGTTTTTCGCCAGATGCCCTTCCTGACGCAACCCTGAGTCGCCTCTTACGACACACAGGGATATGGTACACCTATTCTAACCGGGGCATACACCGGGCCCAGTACAACTGGTGCTCATTTCGCCGACCTCGGAAGGATGGCAGGCTGAGTCAACCCCCTGGTGTTTTCGACTTGGTTTATATATATATGTATATATATATATATATATATATATATATATATATATATATATACATATATATATATATACACACATATATATATATATATATATACACATATACATATATATACACATTATATATATACATATACATACATATATTAATTCAGTGTCCCAACGGGGCTTGAACTCAGGACCTCTTGGGTCCCAAGCCACTGCCCTTACCACTGCGCCAACACCAGGCTCTTTCTCCTTAATAAATGAGGTCTATTAATCAATGGTCTAAATAGTTTGGAAAGAGCGCAACATTAAATATGGACCTTTAAAAATGCTGTGAAAATTTTTGGCTATTCCCTCCACCATCAAAGGTGGACAGAGGTTCTAGTTTTCACCTCTGTCTGTCTCTTTGTTTGTTTGTTTGTTTGTTTGTTTGTTTGTTTGTCTGTCTGTGAACAGGATATCTCAAAAAGTTGTGGATGGATTCAGACAAAATTTGGTGAACAGGTTGGGTGTGTGACGAGGACGAATTGATAAGATTTTAGTGAAGATCTAAATCCGAAGACAAGGACGAAGACCGGATCCGGATACGAGAATTTTTAAAGTGATTCTTCACAATTGAGAGAGAGAGAGGGCCAAAATCGATATATAGCATGATATCTCAAAAAGCTATGGACGGATTTGGACGAAACTTGGTGGAGTGATTGGGTGTTTGACAAGGATGAATTCATTAGATTTTGATGAAGATCCGAATCCGGATCCAGATACGAGATTTTTTAATATTTCAAGTGATTCTTCACCGTTGAGAGATGCTGCCAAAAACTTTACATTGGTGCTGTATAGCAAGATATTTCAAAAACTTGTGGACGAGTCATGACAAAACTTGGTGGATCAGTTGGCTCGATGATGACAACAACAAGCCAATAACATTTTGTTTCAGATCCGAATCGAGATCCGGCTTATCAGTGGGAGACAAAATGTAAACTGCTCAGCCTGGCGGGGTGGAGGTGGAGGTATGTGGTCTTCCAAGTGCCGTTCAAATTGAAAAAATAGTTGGTGTTTTTTTTAAGGTGAATCAAGTCGTCCAAGAATGCAAAAAAAAAAAAAAACGATTATGAATTTGCAAGATTTTTTTGATATATACATAGCCGAGGATCGTGGAAAACCTAATCCACTGAACGGATCAGAACGTAACAGACAAAACAGGACATAAAACATACAAAAGGAACAGGAGAAACATATGCAAAACGAGCAGTAGAGAGAGAGAGTGGGGAAACAACAACAAAAATGAAGGCCAAGCTGGAGGGAGACCTGGACAAACAATGAGTGTGAGGAGGAATGATGGACCGGAGAGGATGCATGGGGTGTACAAGAAGGATACAGAAGGAAACTCCAAGGAGGGAAAACTGGAAAATTGGTGGAAGGGTTTGGGTGGGGTTAACGAGGGTAGAAAAATCATGGTTTTGGATCGGGGACAATCTGAGATGGTGGAGAACAGCTGTATTGAAGACCTGGTGGGAAGGATGAGATTGAAGAGGACATAGAGGTTGATTCCACAGGTGGGGAAAAAGAGGAACAAATGAGTGGAGGTGAGCAGTGATCCTGGATTTAGGTAACTTCAGGAGAAGGGGGTTGATGGTAGACCATGTGGGCCCTGAAGAAACCTGGGGAGGGCACAAAGCAAGGAAAGAACAGACGGTGCAAGACTAGAAAGGAGGCGGTAGAAGACAGATCACTGACCTGTCTATGATGTTGAAGTGATGGACTCAGCTACATCGCAGGAGATTCCAGTAATCCCAAAGGCAGTGGTTTCCATGGGATCAAGCTGAGGAAGATTTGGGACAGGGGAGCCAGTCCAGAGGGAAAAGCAGAACTCCATCCAGCTGCGGATGAAGGCCTTGTTTGTAGGTGGATAGGAGTTTAGGTGTGCCAAGGAAGGACTTTGTATGATGGAGGATACCCAGTCGGCAACTGGCTCTGGGAACCAAATTTGAAATGTGGTTTGTTCAAGAAGGATCATGGCTGACAGTAAGACACAGGAGTTCGAGTTACTGAACTTACTCAAGAGGATTGTTAAGAAAGTAGATGGAAGGTTTTGCCAGACGTTCCTTTCAGAGAGAGGCAGTGAGAGTGCAAGATTTGTCCGGATTGAAAGATATTCCAAATGTTGAATGACCTGCTTCTGATTTTTAATTTTCAAGGTCTGAAGAGAAGGAAGAGGCTGTAGTCTGTCTGTTTGAAGGATGAGGGATGTCACAGCAGAGTGTGAAGCCATTAGCAAATATATACGGATGGTTTTCCAGAGATTCGGAGAGATCATTTATGAAGATCAGGAATAGGACTGGGCCCAGAACACTCCCTTGGGGCATTCCAGCCTCGACATGGAGAGGAGATGATAGGATTCCATTGAGAGCCCACGTTGGCTACGAGAGTAGAGGAAGTCAGGAAGCCATGTGTAGAGTTGGCCTTTGATTCCATAAGCAAATAGTTTGGAGAGGAAGGCAGGATGCTCAACTGCATCAAAAGCACGATATATGTCCAGAGAGACGGCCCTGATCTCATGTCCGACATTGAGGGCCTCCATCCATTGTTGGGTGAGTAGAAGAAACATGTCCAAGGTGGAGTGACCTGGTCTGAAACCAAGTTACCAGCAGACACTCATGAGTTACATTTTTGGTGTGTGCAACCAAATTGAGAATCAGAATGTTCCCGAAGCCACCATTTTGAGTGCCCCCTTTTAAATTGAATTCTCCACGGACTGGCCATCTTGTGGAATGTTAACTCTGGCATCACCAGGTTTGAGTCTGATAAGGCTTGTGTGGTGTACGATACCATATAATTTCTTGTATTAATCCATGTTTAGAGTAAAGTTATCTGACGCACAACCCACTTGGGGGGGGGGGATTTCATCGAAGTTAGTGCGAAAGATGTTAAGGATATCTCGCCTGGTGTTCCTCCCGATCCGAACAGAATCAGGACAATCAGGACAAATCTGCAGGAAGGGATTGGGAGGTAGGCCCACTAAAATGGGAGCTGCTCCACAAGATGTCACGGCCACTCGCCCGATGAGCACTCTGACGGCTGCATTACGGCCGGCAATTGGCAATCTGTCACCCTGACGCCTCCCTTGTGATACGCCTATGGGAGGGGCACTGTAATCCAAGCATCCAGAGGTATGGAGGTTACATGCGCTCTGGCACTCCTGGCAGGCATGCCCAGGATGTGTACCATTGGTTGTCACCACTCGCCAGGGCCGCCCAGTTTGGAGAGCACGTGGTGGGTATGCCTGCCAGAATCGAAATGAGCAGGCCAGGGTTCAAAAGGGTGGGAGCACTGAAGAGAAGTCTCAGAGAAGAGAAGAGTCTGAAGAGAAAGAGAGAAGAGCACTGAAGAGCAGGAGCCAAGAAGAGGAATTTGCCGTGAAGTTGCTTGTTGGTCACCATATCTTGGTGGTCAGACGTCTGTCTTGGCATGCTTTCTGTTCACTCTCTCCTTTGCTCGACCCGCTTGACTCATGCCAGCTGAAGACACGGCGGAACTCATCACTGCCTGTCTGCTCATGTTCCATGACCCAAAAGCGAAACACCTGAGGCTCACGTATCAACACCCTTTGGGCAGCATAAACACCACCTTGTCCATTTTTGGGTGCATGAAAGTTGTGCCCTTGGTGCCCGAAGTCAATCCTCTGTTCTGTGAAGCATTTTTTGCTATTCTGATTTATCGTTAATTGCCTGTCTTTCTTTTGTGTGTGATTCTCCATTAATAATCTTATCGTGCTTCATTAAACATTTCATATTTCTTAAAAAGCACGCGTCCATCTCGTTCAGCATCTCACTGCTCAGATAAAATGTCTGTGTTTTGGATCATCCCTGGGAGACCCAAACTGGGTTGATCAACTTAACTGATAACATGTGCGGCATCAGACCTCGTTTAGAGTCACGAGGAGATCAATGCAAATCGCAATGCATTGTCCTCATTAATTCTGCTATCTATGAAGTGACTGCTTTCCCGTTTTACGGTTACACATCCTGCTGTGGTAATAAACGGTTGCAACATGGTGTCATGAATGTGACACTGTTAATGTTAAAAAAATAAAACAAACAAATGGTAAACAGCACAATTTGACATATTCAAACTAATAATGAGCAATTTGACTGAATAAGAAGGATTAGCAAGGTGCTCTGAGAAGGACACAACCTCAAAAACAGACAAACATGTACTTGATGGTGAGTCAAGAACCAAATGTGTATCGCATCATGCTTACCACATACTCAAAGACCAGCGTGAGGGCCTCGCGGGAATGGATGATATCATGCAGCAACACCACATTCGCATGCTTGAGGCCCTTCAGAAGGGAGGCTGAAAGAGGAAATGTTCCTTTAGTGGCATATAGAGGGTTCAAACAACATTCGTGCACACAATTCAGAACTGAAAATATCCTTTTAATTCAAAAAATAAAAAAATAAATGGCATTGACAAAATTATTGACACCCGAGACTTAATATTTGGTAGCACAGCCTTTGGACAAAACAACTGCAGTCAAGCACTTCCTATAGCTATGAATGAGCTTCCTACACCTCTCCACTGGCAGTTTGGACCCCACTCTTCTTGTGCAAACCCACTCGCTGCGAACTCCACCCAAGTCCCTCCGTTCTGGCCTGATGGTCGCGTCTCATTTTCTGTACCGAGAATGAGCGCAGGTCATGATGGAATGAATAATGTCCTGGTTAAACATACGCTTCCTGAAATTATAGTTCTGGTTAACACATATATTTAATGTGTATCTCACCTCTGGAGATGTACCTGACAAAATGAAAATCATCAAAATTGTTCCTATTCTTAAAAAGGGCGACTCTCGAGAAGTCGACATTTAGTGCCCAATTTCATGATTAACAGTTTTCTCTAAAATTCTTGAAAAAATTGTGTGCATTCAAGTGATTCACTTTCTAAATGGATCTAATGCTCTGCACAATTCACATTTTGGTTTCGTAAGAAAGACAACACGACACGTGCTTTACTTGCATTCATTGATGAGGTCGTTAATGCCAACAAGAATCATTCCATACCATCGATAATTAATTTCCTTGACTTCCATAAGGCTTTTGATACCATCGATCATAACATTCTTCTGCATAAATTATTGTACTATGGAATTAGAGGCAACACCTGGGAGTGGTTTGAGAACTACCTTACAAATAGAAAACAGTTTGTTGTGCTAAATAACTATGAATCGAGCCATAAACCGGTCACATGTGGTGTCCCACAGGGTTCAATATTAGGACCTCTGTTGGTCATTATTGATATTAATGACTAGCAAATACAACCCGTCGCTTTGCTGATGGTGGTGTGAAGGGGGAGGGCGGTGCAGAAAGAGCATACCTGCCAACCTTTTTTGAAGGAAAAGCGGAAGGCTGGTGTTACATGCGTCCCTAGGGGGGTCCAGGGGCATGCCCCCCCGGAAATTTTTCAAAAAAATGAAGCAAAATGGTGTAATCTCCTGTATTTTGAGCCCACATTTAGCTGAAATATATCAACATATTTTTAGAGTGAAAAAGAGAAAACTTAACATGGTTGATCCACTCACCAATATTTATTTTTCTAAGACATCCTGATCATCAGTCACGTTTCCATAAATTACTGACTGTCCAAACTCCACATGTATGTGCCCATACGTGTACACAAGAGTTTACATAAACTCATTGATACATCTTTATGAATGAAATGACTGGCCACTCTGATTTCATAACATATTTACAGTTTACCTTACGCGAAGCCTTGATACACTTGAACTCTGTTGTCCAACTTGTTTCCGTAATCATTCATTCACAGATAACGCCGATGACCACCGATTCTGATTCAGAAGACGTGAAACACGTTTATTCCAAAAGCAGCCATGATACACACACAACACCAGCTGCGCATGCGCAATGCAAGAAGGCTTGGGCGGCCGTGCTGCTCATGGCAATGACAGTTAAAGATCAATATCGTTACACAACTTGGCTAAAACTCGTTGACCCAGCGTGGGGGTGCTTTTTTCTTTTCTGGTGTTTGCATTGTTGTCGTGCACTGAAGCGATGAGTCCTCTCTGTTAACTGCAGTCTTTGATCAGGAATGGAAAATGGCGAGTTGTCTGGAAATGAATGCCCGCTGTTTCCTGTCATCCCATTTGATTGGTCATGCTTAGTTTGGAAGCAATAACCAATCGCTGATGAGGTAAGAAATCAAGGTCAGGCACGAGTTGTGTAGAATGTAGAAGCAGCCGCGTGTGATACGATCTTGGCAGTGAGAAACGAACGCAAAACTGAAAAAACACAACTATTTTTTTTTCCAATAATAATTTCCAAATGCGGTTTGTCTGACTAATAAAATGGGTAGGCGTTGGGAGCTATAGAAAATCGGAAGGCTACCGCGCAAATCGGTAGGGTTGGCAGGTATGGAAAGAGAAAGGGGGAGGGGGCAAGATGAGGCAGAAAGGATGGAGGGAAGGGAGGGACGGGAAGAGGAGGGAGGGGAAGCGAGGAGTGGGTGAAGAAGAGGAAGCTGAGAAGGGGAGAAGAGCAAGGGAGGGGGGTGGAGCTGGGGAAAGCAACGCCTCATGATACGTTGCTGTACACTGCAAGAGGGAGGGATGCAAAAGAGAGAGAGAGACAGAGAGAGAAAGAGAGACAGAGAGACAGACACAGAGAGGAGAAAAAGAGAAAGACAGACACAGAGAGGAGAAAAAGAGAAAGACAGACACAGAGAGGAGAAAAAGAGAAAGACAGACACAGAGAGGAGAAAAAGAGAAAGACAGACACAGAGAGGAGAAAAAGAGAAAGACAGACACAGAGAGGAGAAAAAGAGAAAGAGAAAGAGAAATAGAAAGAGAAAGAGAAAGAGAAAGAGAAAGAGAAAGAGAAAGAGAAAGAGAAAGAGAAAGAGAAAGAGAAAGAGAAAAAGAGAAAAAGAGAAAGAGAGAAAGAGAAAGAGAGAAAAAGAAAGAGAAAGAAAAAGAGAAAGAGAAAGAGAAAGAGAAAGAGAAAGAGAAAGAGAAAGAGAGAGAGAAAGAGAGAGAGAAAGAGAGAGAGAGAGAGAGAGAGAGAGAGAGAGAGAGAGAGAGAGAGAGAGAGAGAGAGAGAGAGAGAGAGAGAGAGAGAGAGAGAGAGAGAGAGAGAGAGAGAGAGAGAGAGAGAGAGAGAGAGAGAGAGAGAGAGAGAGAGAGAGAGAGAGAGAGACAGAGGTGTGGAAAGAGAGTGCTGCATTATATTTGGAGGGGGGAGTGAGGATGGGACAGAAAGAGAGAGTGGGCGGGGGGGAAGAGATAGGTGAGGGGTAGAGGTGGCATTAGCAAAGAGAATGATATGTTATGCTTAATGACCGAACACAAATTAAAAAAAATATTCTCATGTCAGAATAGCTGTACACAAAGACAACATAGTTTGTCATGTTAACCACAGGTACATCTGCAAAAACTTTGATATCCCAGTTCCACAAGATTTGTGGGAACATTATCCAAAAGCATGGACTGAAAACATGGAAGTACTGCACACGTATGACCTAATGATCCCATCAAGCGTGAACATCAAAAACAAAGTATTGCAACCAGATATCATACTTAAGTACAAAAAAGAGAGAAGGCATTGCTTTGGCCTAGGTCACATTTGCCACGGCGGCCGTGGGGTCTCCGAAATCTACGGCCACTAGCAATTCTACGGCGGCCGCAGTATTTCCACGGTCACACAATGTAGCAGTCACATATGTTTTTATTTTTCGGGGAGCCGTACGGCGTGTTTATAAATTGTGGAGACCGAAAACGTGTGGGTGCCTTACGGTCTTTGATTTGATGTCGCACGGTGACCTTAGGGCGTCCCTGCGGCGGCCATAGAATTTTCAAGGCAGACGCAAGGTGCCCGCAAGGCGACCGCAGGGCCAGACGAACGGTAACGAGTGGGTATAAATACCAGTCCTTTTTTTTACTGAAATAAAAATATACCAGTATACACAACTTAATATACTATAACTATAATATACCGTGGTCCCCCAGAATCCGAACGGCCAAGCTGTTTGAACAAATTGGAATCCTAACAATTTTTTCAAGAAAGTTTGGCCCTAAAAACCTAATACATTGTAAAAAAACCGAACACAACGCAGCGTTCATGTTTGTTCACGTGTCTCCCCCACCTGTTCGACCCGCATCTTCGCACTTTGTTCATTCAGTTCGTCGGTGGAAGTACTCAGTCACATTTGCTCTACGGCGAGGATAAGGCGGCCATACGCCCTCTGAATTGACAGAAACGTGCGGCGGCCACAGAGAAACTGAGGTGGCCTCAGGGTGGCCCTACGCCGTTTGGTTATATTTTACAGGCCGTAGGGGCGCCGTGGAATTATAACTGCGGAGTTATAACTTTTTTCATTTATACGCTCCCCGTAGCAATTCGACAAAGCCAAGCCATGACGTAGATGTGTTCCACGTCGACCGTACAGAGGGCGTACGCTGGGCTTGCGTTTGCCGTGCGGCTGCCGTAAGCTCTTATCAATGAAAAATGAATTTTCCAAACCGCCAAAAAATTACGGCACCCCCACGTTTTCAGTCTCCACAATTTATAAACATGCCGTGCGGCTACCCGAAAAATAAAAACATGTGTGACAGTCAAAATACTGCGGCCGCTTTATAATTGCGAGTGTCTGTACATTTTGTAGATCCTCCGGGCGCCGAGCCAAATGTGACTTAGGCCTTACCCCGTGTTTTCACCTTCATTTTTTTTTAATCATCTTGTGTTTTAATTATTAACAAAAAATGCAATCCGATCACGTGGTGTGAAGGACTGTCGGGCAAGGATTGAATTTCACAGCAAAACCGGTTGTAATTTTTAATATCCATAATTATGTCAGCCCGATGCGTTTGATGAAAGTGATTGTGGTTCTGGGGGCATCATGTTTGATGAGTTGCCCTGGGGGCAGCGCTCGCGCAGAGTGCGCGAGCGATCGGAACCCAGGCCGGAGCACGAGCCTGTGTGGACCTTTGGATGTGGTGATTGTACCAGTTTACATACAATACACCGCCACCGAAGGTCATTTACTCATCTTATTTTACCTTAAACATGGGGAATTTCAGTTTAAAGTGTCTTGAAAGTGGGTTTTCTTTGGGTCCACGAACGGATGAATTCACTCCATTATTTCTTATTGGGAAAATATTTTTGGAATCCGAACTTTTTGCAATCCGAACAGCCTCTTGGAACGAATTAAATTGTGATTCTGGGGGCACCAAGCTGTTAGTAATAGGCAAACACCAATAGGCAAACACCTATACTCCGATCTCTAGCGGTAGCGCACGGTGGACGCATGGTCGATGCAGACTGCCACGGAGGCCGTACGTAGGTGCACGGCGGGCGTAGGGGAACCGTGCGTCGACCTTGCGTTACCCACAGGTAGTCACACAGACCGCAAGGCCACCATACGGCGACCGTGTAAATAGTGCGGCCGCCATAATTTTTGGGGGGTTGGGAAAATGCACTTTTCATTGAGAAGAGCTTACGGCAGCCGCACGGAAAACGCAAGCCCACCGCACGCCCTATGTACGGTCGACGTGGAACACATCTTTGTCATAGCTTGGCTTGTCTAATTGCTACAGCAAGCGTAGAAATGAAAAAAAAAGTTATAACTCCGCGCTATAATTCCACGGCGACCCTACGGCCTGTAAAATATAGCCAAACGGCATAGGGCCACCCTAAGGCCACCGCATGTTTCTCTGCTGCCGCCGCACGTTTCTGTCAATTCTGAGGGCGTACGGCCGCCTTATCCTCGCCGTAGAGCAAATGTGACTGAGGCCTAAGTGAAGTGTTAATAGCAGTGATTTTGGACTAACCGATGCAGAAATCAAGAAAATGACCAAATACCAAAACCTCAAGCATGAAGTGAAAAGATCCTGGAAGCTGCACCAGTGAGAGTTGGAACTCCAGGAATGATGACAAAGAACTTCACAAAGATATTGAAAACCATCCCTGGGAATATTACGACAAACTAACTACAAGTTGGAAGCTGTCCTGGGCTTAGCAACGATTCTGAAGAGGGCCATCGACAAAACTTTGAGAATAGAAAACTTCACAGCTTGGTCCGTGAATCGTGACCCCTTACCGAAATGAAGGTGGATACTTTGAGCCCACCCTGGGAGGACTCCATTCCACATTTGGAAACCCTCATATGTAGATACCAATCAACAACACACACACACACACACACACACACACACACACACACACACACACACACACACACACACACACACACACACACACACACACGGAGGTGGAAACTTTGAGAGATGGGAGAGTTCCATTCCACTTTCTGAAACCTATATATGGAGATATCAACCAATGACCAATTATAATCAATAATGCACACACTGCTGCCAAATGCTATCATGGTAATACAGTTTATGTACAAACACACGTGCAAATGTACACACACACACACCAAGTAAATAAAAACGACAAACAGAAAGATTTACCTTGATACGGCGTTCTTTGAAAGAGGAATTAAAGTGGGAAATTAGTGAAATTCAATTAAAAAATGTGCCAAGCCACAGAACACAAAATGTCGATCGATACTTTATGCCTTCACAGCTAGAACAAACAAGGCGAACACCTGGTTCGATGCACCTTTTTATTTTTTTTTTTATATGCATCGACGTTAAAGTGAGATGTGGATTACAAATGGAGATCGCACAAAGCGATCCTTGCACATTTTCAGTGGATAAGAAACCTCCTGAGTCACCGCATGGTACCGCGGGACCCAACAAAGGTGGAAACATTTGTCTAATCGATGTGAGATTGAAAGCACATGTACGCTTTCCTGAAAGGAACAACCAAGCAGCTTGGAGAGTGCTCGCCACGTGGCTTAAGCATTCAAGCAAGCACTGCAACAAAACGGTTGACATGAAATGGCTCCCTTGGCACGCAATTGGCAATCACCTAACCGTTATATTGTTGTAGGGCCGGGTCTCGGTGGCGAGCACGACCGCTAGATGGAGCAGTAGAGTCGGCTCCACCGAACACCCGGAATTTAGGTCGTACCTTTCAGATAAATCCGAAAGTACGGGTCCCTTACAGGACCATGAATCGCCAATAATTTGACCGCGTGGAGTAGGGTTAATTGCCAACTTCAATATACCTAAGTATCCACGTGGCAAAGCTACCGGGGAATTCACACCCTCGGCAGGCCTCGAACGGAACGAGCCGTTACCGTGCTCGAACTGTGCGTAACCCGAGCGGATGGTTACCGAGGCCCGTCGGTCCAAATGTATAACTACGGCAACGGCTTTCCTAATTCCCGTTTGCAGCGCGGCCAAACAATGGCAGAAAGGACAAGGACGAGGTGGGACATTCAACAAAAGGGGAATTTATTTACAATAATCGGAGGAACGAGGGGAGCACGTAAGGGCAGAGTTATAACCAAATAAAAGCAAGGAAAATAATGTACAACAAAAAGCACTTAACAATTCTACTTAGACAAGACAGGCCCGCACACAGACACGCACACCCAAAAAGAAAATGGACCCGCCGGGTCTTTATTCGGCTCTCCAGCCGAGCAGGATAGTTCGGCTGGGAGCCAGAACGGCTGGCTACCTGGCCGCGAGGGCACGGCTGGTCGTCTACCCCTTCCCGGAGCTCCGGTCGCCAAAAGCATGGACTAGAGAAGCCAAACCCAGAGGAGACGAGACGAGGTGATTTCATCCCCCGATGAAACAGTCGACCGCTCGCTGCAACGCGCCACACAAGACACCTCCGATGCGCAGGATGCAGTCCGCCACAGACCCAGACAGACGCGCTTCGAGACACCCGGGACACAAACTCTTTTCGCTCGCCCCAACAACCACACTCTTCCTCTTCCTCTTCAGGAGGGAGGGGCTTCTTCTCCTGGCCACTCATCTCCTGATTGGTCGGACCCATCGCGCGATTCCCTGGCTGTCTTCCATTGGACAGGCCCACGGTAGGCGGGGCAACTCTCACCCTTCTGGGTGGAGTCCCGATCGGAGGTGTTTGTAGCTCCGCCTACCTTCTCACCTCCGGCCACATGCGTAATGGCGATGGTCTTGAGTGGGGGACGGGGCGGGTGAGACGCCCGCTCCTTGCCAATTGGCCAAAGAGGGACGCCATGCCCATGTTAGACTCCGCCCACGCACGCACTCGCTCGCCGGCGAGCAAAGAGCGTGGACAATGCCGAAAGCAGAGACTTGTTGTTGTGAAAGCGAAGATGGGCGTTGTTGTAAGTGATGTAAAAGAAAACCCTGACTATCAAAATAACTCCGCAGCGCACAAACATTTAATTCCCATTAGACTAGGTACGGGACCCTAAAGAGAAACTCGTACTTTCCGATATAACTGATCTATAGGACCTGGCTGTTGTGTGCTCATGGCTTCCAGATTCGTAACAATATTAAACATACACCTCCGAGAGATGCCCGAAATTTCACATATGTCCAGATTGGTCATATGAACACTTTTCTCAGAGTCAGAACTGCTTCTAAGTTCGATTCTGGAGCTTAAATTTTTAAATTCGGTTTAGTTTAAGAGATACTCATGGTGATCGCATATGTGGAAATGAAATAAAACTATGAACGCTGACGTCTCCGGGCATTTAAAAGCATTGCAATCTATCCACTGATTCGTAACTATGATGAACAGCCTGTTCCAAGTTGCGGCCTTTTCCAAATCAAGGTGAAGTTGAGCAGGTAAAAAAAACATGGTGGCTTCAGACCCCAGCGAGGTTACCCAGGAAACGCCTTAAGACCCCAGACAGCGAGGTGGCCGAGGATCACCTGATGAAGGATATAGTTAAATAAGGCTATTAATTATCTTCAAAAAGGATGTTTTAATTAAGCTAAACACCCAATTTTCACTCTTGCACTTCGGATGTGCAAGAGTGAAATGTGTTGTAAATGATGAAAACTTGTCATGGACAATCCATGTGAATAACTTGTGCAAAAATATTTCTAGAAGTGCTGGCATCATTAATAAGTATTAAAAAATTTCCTGAAAGAAATACTTCTTTCATTGTATTCTACTCTGATCTTGTCTCGACTAAATTATTGTTTACTTGCTTGGGGAAATTATTTAAAGCTGCAGATAGGTAAGATTTTAATGATTCAAAAAAAGAGTTATGAGATTTATTTGCAACAAAGGCTATCGATCTCATACAAATGATTTATATCTTGAAAACAAAATTTTAAAGACAAATGAATTGTACTTATATCAGTTGGGAACCCTGATGTTCCAGCTGGATGGACAAGAAGTATCGAATAACTTTGTGCAATTGTTTACCAAAAATTATCAAGTCCACGGTTACACTACAAGACAAAACAGGATGCTCTATCTCCCACAAGTTAGAACAAATTCTGCAAAGAAAACGTTAGTTTTTGCAGGACCCAAATTTTGGAATTCATGATACTTGAACCTGAAATCAACTCCAGGCCTTTATTCATTTAAATGTAAATTAAAATTAGTGCTATTGAATAAATATAGAGCTGACACATAGATAATCTTATTCTGTTCACCAGTATTCCAACTATGATAATTTCAAGATAATGTTGAAATTTATATTGCATTAAATTTCTGTTTCTCTTTCTCTCATAACTGGCGAAGCCGGTTGTGGCTAAATATCAAAGATAAAACTGTAGAGTGAGACCCAAGTTGTAATGCTGGTCGATCATTTCAGGAGGTGACCTCAAATTTGTCATCAAACTTGTCGTCAAATTTGAAAACAAATTTTTGGTATCCGACCTCGTATCCTAAGGTATCCTAAGCAATACATGAAAATCCACCATTTTGTTACTTGGCAAAATGGAATTAATTGAAAAAGCTTGTTGACATTTATGACGGTAGGGCAAAAAAATAAATAAAGTACAGTAAATAGAAAGAGACAACAGCATTATTCTTATAAACCGCTTAGAAAATACGGACATTTAATTTGTTATAAAAGATGAGAATCTAAACAAAATCAAGGAACATAAAAATACGCATGTTGGTTCAGGCAAACATCATGTGCATGTAAATGTATTTTATTGTTTCTTTTACTTCCTCTCAGCTCAGTGTTTGAGCTTGTGCAATGCATATCCATGGCGATGTAGTTCACAGTAGTGTTGATAAACGTTTTTTTTATGTAAGAATATTGCATCATTCATCATCTGTCAAAAAAAAAAAAATAAAGTTTGGATGGGTTGGGTAAGGTTTTCGTATTCTTGTAGAAACCAAAATAAAAAAACAATTGAAGAACGAGTCCTCATTGATAGCTGCACAATGTTGAAAGTAATATAGCTATGACTAGTTTTTCCTGCCGATTCTTCATTTAAGTTCATACAAGTAGAGTGTAGACACTTGGCTCGGCTTGGCTTGGACCAGTCCTTGAACACCTAATGATCTTTAACTGTCTCGGACTTTCAGGAT
Source organism: Eptatretus burgeri (assembly GCF_056783735.1). Classification (NCBI taxonomy): domain Eukaryota; kingdom Metazoa; phylum Chordata; class Myxini; order Myxiniformes; family Myxinidae; genus Eptatretus; species Eptatretus burgeri. The sequence goes on from NC_140968.1 coordinate 43,196,982, forward strand.
TCTTTGATGGTCCCACGTTGGTCTTCGATTTAGTAATCGTTACTTGATGCTTTGCTAAGAAGGAGTAATAACCGACGAAGCCAGTGTTATGGCTAAATATCAAAGATAACAAGTGAAATCCTTCCATACAGCGCGTGTGGTGAAGCAAATGAGTACACTGATGTTAAAATCTGCAATTTATGCTTTTTCAGTTGAAAAACAATTAAAAAGCATAATTCATATTTGAAATGTAAAAATCTTGTTATTATTGTGATAAGCACCTTTATATATATATATAACATAAGGAATGAAATCATTCGATACAGCGTGGCAGGGGGCCGCAAAAGAATGATGAAAAAATAATAATAATCATAAAGTTAATGTACAGACAAACAAATGATGAGTAAAATGTAAGCTTTACTGATGAAAAGATGAAAGCAAAGCTAAAATATTTGTTGAGCAAAACATTGAAACATAGTGGTTTCACCAACTACATAATATTACTTATATTGCTATTATATAAAATATAGACAAACACATTTTGAATTTAAGCATATTTAATTTTTGCATATTTTGAATGTACAGTACAAAGTTATGAAAATAATTCAAGATGTCCCTGGTTGAAAGAACCACTTATCACTTTTCCACCAATATCTGCCTTAATTGTAAGTAAATTTCAATGACTAATTCATGACGAAACACTTGTTTATGGCTAATATTAAAGAGAATGATGGCACAAGAAGAACTTAGCTTTCAGCATTCGGCGTTCGGCGCGAAATGCCATGGTGGACGGAAATAACGTCTTTCTTTCGTTCGTACATGAGAGGGGAGCGTTTCTTGGTTTTTTCCGTCAAGCAATAAATTCAATAGTTTTCACATATAAAACACATTAATTTCACAAATTTCCATTGAAATACTCGGGTATTTCCGTCAATTGTCGCCATTTCCGTCGAGGTTACGCACTGCCATCTACAGGACGGCCGTCATTGGCTGTCACTTGCACGTGGGGGGGGGGGGGGGGTGGGGACACCGGGAACATTTCAAACTCGGTGCAATTGTATACAGTGCACGCGCTGTAATAACTTGCGAAGCCGGTATTATGGCTAAATTTCAAAGATAAAACTGTAGAGTGAGACCCAGGTTGTAATGCTGGTCGATCATTTCAGGAGGTGACCTCAAATTTGTCATCAAACTTGTCGTCAAATTTGAAAACAAATTTTTGTTATCCGACCTCGGTTGCTAAGCAATACATGAAAATCCACCATTTTGTTACTTGGCAAAATGGAATTAATTGAAAAAAACTTGTTGACATTTATGGCGATAGGGCAAAATTAAAATCGCAGTCGATGCAATTATTGTTTATAGAATGTTTTAACAATATCATATGCGTGCGGGCATTTTTCCCCGTAAATAGAGCTTTTTTGAGCGTTTTTCTCAAAAATTTCTCCCAAGCAATGCCCTCGCAACGGCAAACAAATCAATCATTTTTTCAATTCTCAGTAAGTTCTCTGCCAGTACAAAGTCTGAACTAATAGACACTTATTCGATTACTTTGGATGCATTTCGATACAGAGTGAGTATCAGGCACTGTGATTCTTTTTCATTTATCGATTTCTGCATTTGCTGTCAGATGTCGCCAACTTCTGGGGTTAGTTCCCTCCAAACTGTTGATGGTGCTGGTAGTCGCTAGGGCTAGGCTAATAATGGCTAAGATCAACTTATTACAAAAATCAGCTTTCTTTTCACCATTAAGGCATAAATATGGAAGTCAACTGACCTGCTGCAAGTGTGGTTACATGTACGTATCTCCCACTGTCACAGTCAGTCATTATTGTGCGCTATAACTTTCAATCGCAATCATTTGAGATAATATGATGATATTTGAGCCTAATTCGAATTGCGCATGAGATGCTTCCTCTCCTCTCACTCATATTTATTTCCGAAGAGGTGTATCAGCTACACCAATGATTATAAAAACTGAAGAGCGCTACAAACATCTCCATAATGAAGAGTTTTACATGCAAATTATTTGCAAAGCCTTTCCTGAAATTGAGGTGTCTAGTCAAAGTGAGGAATAAACTGTTGCCTCATCATAGATGGACAGTCGGTCCTTACAATAAAGCCCAGAAATATGCCCGTTCATACTATGGACAGACGGTCCGTACATTACGAAATGCATCCATTCATACTATGGACAGTCAGTCCGAACATTATGAAATATGCCCGTTATTACTATGCACAGACGGTCCTTGGGGGCCGTCTGTGCATAGTCCGTACATTACGAAATATGCCCATTCATACTGTTGCGGCTGTGGAAATTTGCAATACACCAGAAAGGTCCTCAGGTTAGATATATCGATAAGTTCATGTGTAGTTAGTCCACACCCGTTGTTCAGAGGGAATATGTGTGATTCATCCGGGCTGCGATGCTTTGAGTTAGCCATTTTTCTTTCTCTATCGTTATTTTGGACCATTAAGCCGCCAACAACTCAAACACCACCACCTTCGCCTCTTTACCTCCACAACTCCATCCCGCAAACATCGCTCCACCACCATTCCCAAACGACACCCGCCAACAACCAAACCACCACAGCAAACCCCCCACCACCTTCGCCTTTCTCCTTCCACAACCATCAACCACACCACCAGTCAACACCGAACGTCGTGCTGTCCAGGGCCCATTCGATGATTCTTGCCGAAGGCGTCGAGCCGTGGGTACAAATGGATGCCTTTGCAAGAGGGAAAACGGATCAGGAGAGGCTCACGCCCCTTTTTTCTCGACCAATGGCTAAACGTCGGGTGGCGTGGCCCCGCCCCCAAGCACGATGCATGTGGACTCCTTTTAGGAAGGAATTCGGATCAAGAAAGGCTCACGCCCCTTTTTGCCTGACCAATGGCTGAACGTCGGGTGGCGTGGCCCCACCTCCAAGCGCATTTTGATCCGCGAATTAGCATACACGCTCCTCCTCCGGTCTATAAAGACGCGAGCACAAGGCGACTTGCGTGTGTCAAGTTGGGGCGTCGTGTCGAGTTGGGGCGTCGTGTGGAGTTGGGGCGTCGTGTGGAGTTGGGGCGTCGTGTGGAGTTGGGGCGTCGTGTGGAGTTGGGGCGTCGTGTGGAGTTGGGGCGTCGTGTTGGATTGTGCTGAGCTGGGCTGTGCGGTGCTGTGCTGACTGGGCTGGTCAAGTCAAGACGAAGGTCATCGTGAAGTTGTCGTTGCGGGGATCGGACGGCGAAGGGGACGGAGCTCGGAGTTGAGGTCGAGGAACGAGTCGCGGCGTGAAGCAGGGATGCAGAAGAGGGCTCAAAGGCGAGATTTTGCCGGAGTCAGTGCGGTCCCAAGGCCCCGCTAGCGAGACAGAGCGTCCGCCATTCCCCTCTTTCCACCCCAAGCATCAACAATTTCCCCCATCCGCACTGAGATAGCGCCGGTAACCCTGTCCGCTCCGCTCCCCGCCCCAACCGTGGTGTCGACCGACCAACAAGTGCCTGCGCAACGCACGCCTGGAGGATGCTCACCGACCATACCAGGGGCATGGAGTCAGGTGCGTTACGCGGACATTGTGGCTAGCCCACCATCGTGCCACGAGGGCGCGGATAAGACCCCTTTGGCCTCGTGGACCTGGCCGATCACCCAGGTCCCACGTTCATTTGGTCCACGAACCTGTCTGCCTCCTTGCCTGTGAGGGTGGCTTGTATTTTCTTTGCTTTTGGTGTAAATGTGTGTGTGTGTGGCGCCAGTCGATTAAGTAAACCCGTATAAGTGCTTGTATATTGCTTTATTCGATTTTAACTCTGCGTATTGTTCTTGCTTTGACTGTGTACGTGCATTTTTGTATGATTGTAAAATACGTGCTTGTCTGCGTGCGAATTAAAAGTGCTTGTTGAACTGTTTCCCGTTTCGTTGCGTCCTTTCCTTTGTTTGAAAGTTCCATCTTGCATCAATTAAGGGATTGGTAGTGAGTGTAGACACCCAATAAATAATCTTTATTTTTATTTACATGATGGACTAAGTATCGTTATATGTAATGTTTTTATGATTATTGTAAATTCCAGTAATTTGTTCGTAATTGATACTATTTGTGAAGCGAGTTTTCGCAACCATCCCAAACGCTTTTAGTTGTGCTAGATTTATGTGCAACAGTCCTTCGGCCCGGCCATTTGCAGGGCCACCTATAATATTTTCTTGAATCGTGTGTAGCATCTTCCAAAAGCCATGTTTTTTAGAAATGGAGGTCGGGTGTCACGTTTGTTGGACCAGGAACTAGTCAATATCGCTGGTCATAATAATCTTCTTGTTCTTGGGATCGACTTTAAAAAAAGCCTACAGCTCCGTCGTTTCGAGTTCGAGTTGGACCGAGATGAAACTTGGCAGGGATATTTTTCGCACAATTCGGCATTGATTGACGGTATCCTATTTTTGATATTTTGGCAGTATCCAATTTTTGGTGGCGATGACATCACGAATCTGATTTTTCGTGATTTGGTAGCTTTGCAATCACATGATTTTTGGTAGCGATGACATGCCGAATCGGAACAATTTTTTTCTCCGATCTTAAGTGGGCTTATAGTACCCGGTGAGAGAAATCAAATGATACCAACTTTGGTGACCTTGAACTTTATGGTCATGGTGAAGGCCTTGTCAAAGCTTCAATTCCTCGAAGTTCAAAACTTGAATTCCTCAAGTTTGTGGAGAGTTTTCGACTGGCCAAAACTCTTTTGTCGTCTGTAATAATTTGCAGGCTTCGCCGGTCCACTGCAGCTTTGCTGGTCTTGGGTCATATTAAGTCCAAGCGTATGTAATACATGTATGTATTTCACTTGTATGTATGAAATGGGGGTCCATATAATACAAGCCTAGTTTTTAACATCGACTCCTCCATGTCACTTCATATTCATATTCATATTGTCTTAATTATACTCATTTTTGTATTTTATTGATGATTGTGGAAAATAAACTTTAAACTTGAAATTGGTGCCACCACAGACTTTCATGGGCATATTTATCCACGATGTAGTGCTGCCCAGGCTGACCTTCAGGTGTGGTTTGATATCTGAGTGCCCTTCTCAGAGCCTTCGCCTGAAGAGATTTACCCCACAACACAGTGGGGATCCTTTACCCTGGTCAAGGGGCCCATACCAGGTACTGTCAGCCAGAGCCAGATGAGAATTCGCATAGGGCAGGGACGTCACTCCCTGAGGTAGGGAGGTAAAAGGTAAAAAACAGCTATCCTGCTACCCTGCTACCCTCACAAGAATATACAGCATGCAAATTATCAATCTGCAATACACAAGCGATGCCTTGAGAACATGCCAGAAATCTCATCACCAACAGCCCATGGGTGGAAACATGAAGACGATGAGCTTGTCCCAGACTGTATGACACTTGCGCATTATTCATGTAAAAGGACCCAGGTGTTCTCAAGGGAGATACTCTTGTCTTCTCAACAAATTACCTTGCACGAACATTTGTTCATGTGTAGGTTGTGAGAATGTTGTGCCTTTGCTGGAGATTTATGGCCCAGAGGAAACAGTTATGCTTCATTCTAATGATGATGTTGCTGATGATTTTTAGATTATGCAGTATTCTGTTTCAGACTAGCTTTGGGCATGGAAGGGTCATTTGTATGACGGTTATAGAACATCTTTTGTAATGTGTTGATGCTTGTGGCCATCTGTTGGATGCAAGTACATTGAATCAAGATCAGAGAAATAATGTATACAGGAGGTACATGTAGATGTATAATTTTAACAGACAATTATTTTAGTTTGGTTTGCAGATGTTGAGTTGCATGTACTTCAACATGGATTGGTTGATAGGCAGTTTGTGACACAGATATGCATTGTAAGGAATATATCTTTTCATTCTGAAGTTAATATGAGAAGTTTGAGATTCTTTACAGATGTTACAGATTGATGTAAGCATGCATGTTTGGGGGTCTGCCCTTCCCTTTCCACGACCCCCCCCACCCCCTTCCCACTCTCTATCCCTCTCTTGCTATAGCATCTATTTACAGTTTTAATGGACAAACTAGGGCATGATGGTTGATAAGCAAAAGCAAATATGGGCTGTTCCATAGTAATATGCTACATTTAAGGGTCTTATCTTCAGGAACTATCACAGAATTCCTAAAGTATCCATAGAATACCACTAACATGTTTGAGGTGTACATAAATGTAGATTATATACTATTTATAGCAAAAATCGCTATTGTCCTAAAATTAAAGGCTGCAGATAAAATTTTATTCACTGTGATGGGAATAAATCTTTGTCTTAAGTGTTATATTAAAAACTACATAGATTTACCAAGAGTTTTAAATGAACACATACGTTTTTGGTTGAGACTGGTTTAGATTATATGTGTAAAAAGACTTTACTTATGATATCCCACACCCTGAATTTGCCAAAAATATACTTTAATGTGAATGTTGGGGGGTTGAAAACAGAGTAACAATCGTTATGCTATCGGTCAATTAGTCATGAAAGAAACAAAATGCTCAAGCTGCACAACCTTTAAAAATACAGTCTTGTTATTTTTGTGATAACACAACTTAACCTAAATGACAAATGTGTAACAAAGGATAACATTAGTGGTAAGTCCAAATCGCCGTAAAAGCTGTACAATCTGGCTTTCCGATTGCGGTACAAAGTCACGCTTCTTACAGAAGGCTTTGAGCAGGTCAGAGGTCGTTTAATAATCATCACTCCGAGAGTCTACGCTAAACGCGAAGAACACCCCATCAATAAATTGTGCTGGGTTAGATTATCTTCTTACTGTTGGATTCCAGTTGTGGAGGGGTCAGTCTTTTATTTCCCCTCATTTGAAAGATAAACTGGACACACTTAAGGTGGACTATGTATGTAACACAATGGTTACCCATTACTGTGGAAAGACTCATATTCCACTGAAATGCAAATAAAATGTGCATGAATACATGGTTGCAGGGGTAGATTTCCTCCTGAGCAACAGATATGAAAAGTACCCCTAATGCATGACTTCATGTATTTCGATGAAAAGTCCTCAGTAATTCCTTACGTTACCTTTTATTATCCTAGTCATGGTTCAAATTAAACAAAAACACTGTTACGTCACCTTTGGTATGGAAAACAGGTCCTTAGCAACCAATTTTTCTATATTGCCATGTTTTGGGCCAGTTCTCATTAACACTCAATTTTCAGACTGAGGAATATATGTTTTTTGCTTCAAATGCATATATTCAACATATATAGCATGCTCCTAGGTACTCCCAAGATGGAGACTATGGAACTCAAAATTTAAGCAAAAATATAGGCTTCGGCCCACGGTCCACATGGCGCTATACGATACACATTTACATAGAGAGAATTGAGATGGTCTCCTCACTCTGAACACTAGGACCATGGCTTTTTTTACCCCCCAAAATCCTTCGCGTGCAAACCCTGAATACAATCAGTAGATTTTGACTCAATCTATCAAGAGGTTCGGTTCTCATAATGTTCCCACTTCCAGGAGTATTAATCTTCCTTTTACCCCCTAACAACTTTCCACACAATTCCGAGGACAACTACCAGGTTTCAACTTATTCCATCCAGCAGATCAGGACCGCGTCATGAAATAAACACACAAACAATATGATATTTAATTTTATAATTCACCCAACTTCTATGATGTCTGGTTTTCATGGAGAGAATTGGGATATTTTATTATGATTTAGAATACCCCCTCGTTTCTTACCAAAAAGTTTCCTGTGGACACCCCGAGTACAACTAGCAGTTTTCAACTCATTCCATCCAGAGGTTTAGGAATGCATAGAAGTCAACAAACAAACACTTCTCAAATAATAAACAGTATTGTATGATGTTCATAAATTCAAATTACTCCATTTACACCATACTATACTAAGCGAAACTTCAGATCTTTCCAACAATTATTGACATATCTATTGCTCTATCCCTCAACATTTGGAAAGTTTTGAACATTTTCTCCACAATATGATCTCTAAAGCTCGAATAAAAAAATATTCAAATACATGTTCACTGGAATAGTCTTTCTGCAATATTTTCTTTACCCAAAGCAGAAATATTTATTCCATCACTCCTGTTTTTTCTTCTTTTATAGAAAATCAATGTTTAATTGTCGAGTTAATTACACCTTTTTTGTGTACATGTTCGAGGCTCATGGAAGGGAACAAAATGGAAAGGGGGGGAACACCAACGGCAAAATAGAAGTGAAAGTGAGACCAAGGGAAGGGGGAGAAGGACACATGGGGGTGAACAAGCTGCACACAAGCTGAATGAAACGCAGCAAGAAGAGGAAGGAGAAAGCGGATGAATCAGAAAAAGAACAAACCAACTGACAACTAACAAACAAAAAGAAGTGAGGGAGACAGTGGGGAGGGGGGTCACAATAACCTGGAAAAGTGGAGTGCTTGGGATTGGGGCCATCTGGAGTAGAAAACATCATGATAATAGATGGGGGATGACCTGAGGAAGTGGTGAACAAATCAAGGTGTCTTGAAGTCCTGGAGGGAAGAATGGGACTGAATAGACTGGGAAAGTTGGTTTCACAGGTGAGAGAAAAGAGGAACAAATGAGTGAAGGTTAGCAGTGAGCCTGGTTTAACAAGAAGAGGGTTACTGGCAGACTGTGTGCGCCCTGCAGAAACCTGTGAGGGACAGAGCCAAGAGAGGAGAGAGGGTGCAAAACCAAAATGAAGGCAGGAGAATACAGATGGGGTCACCAACCTGTTTGCAATGCAAAAGTAACAGGCCTAGACAGTCAGCTTCGTCAAGGGAGATCCTAATAATTGACTACCGTTGACAGTAAAATAACAAGTCAGAATAGGATGCAAAGATCGATTTTCCTCAAACATGACTTGCAGGTCTCGAACTCAACTGGTGGTGAGTTGGTCAAACTTAAACCCTCATAAGATTATCCTTGCACAAATCTCTCCCTGCTGTCTGAAATGGATAATTGGTGAAAATATTCCCCTTTGGCAATGCACGTGAAAACTGTCAGGGTACAAAGCTGACTGTATCCTCAATGGCATAAATTATAGATGCCGAGTGCATGTGGAAGGAAAGTAGCCTGCAATCAAAGATTTGTTGAAAAATAATTCCTGGGTAGAGTATCAAGTTTAACTTGTTATTTGGCATCTTGAAAGACTAGAATGAGAAACAAAACAATACCTATCTCTCAACATTGAAGGAAAAGCAATTTCACATGTAAGAGGTGAAAAACAAGTGAGAGTCAGTGAAAAGCTTGACCTTGGGGAGACTAACACCAGGGGCTTAAGGGCCATATATTTAACATGTACACAAAAATGGTGCAATTATTTACTCCACCCACTCCTTCACCATTCCAAGTGTATATAATAGATAGATAACCCCAATATGGATAATCAGCTTTGCTGAGAAATAATTGATAGTAAAGTAATCAAGAAGGTTGCAACATTTGATCTTACATGCATTTAAAACACTAACCACGTAACATCCATCTCATTCTTAAATATCAAATTTTGTGAGTCATATTTTACGAACAGATGTGAAGGAAGGCTACAAGGTGTATCGGTGTGATAGGAAGGAGAGAATAGGAGGAGGAGTAGCGATCTGATTAAAGGACAGCATTGCATCATGAGAAAGAGGTGACATTAAGGAAGGAATTAATGTTGAGGATTCTGTATGGGTCGAGATTAGAGATTGTAAAAACAGGAAGATTCTGGTCGGATGCTTTAATAATGCTACGGGTGGGAAGGAAGAGGAGGAAGGAGGAGTACATGAGGAATTTAAAAGGACATGTGGTAAGGGAAGAGTATTGATTTTGGGGGATTTTAACTTGCCAGGGATAGATTGGGTCCAGGAACAGGGAAAGGGCAGAGCAGGTGAGGATTTCCTAGTTTTAGTCCAGGATTGCTTTTTAACCCAGTTTGTAGATAAGCCCACGAGGGGGGAGTGCAGTGTTATACCTCCTTTTAAGTAATGATCCCAATTTGTTGGGGGAGGTGGAGGTTGGGGAGCATTTTGGAGCAAGTAACCATAACATTGTGTGTGCAAAGATTCTGTTAAGGGTTAGAGTTCAGGATAGTAGAGTAAAGCTATTAGATATCAGGAAGGCAAACTTTGAGGGCATGAGAAGAGAATTTGGTGATGTAAATTGGGAGACTCCAACAACAGGACAATCATCATCAGAGAAATGGGAAACCTTGAAGGACCAAATGCGTAGAGTGCAGAGTAAGTAAATCCCAATGAGGTGTAAAACTAGAAACAGAAAGAGGCCAGGGTGGTTGAGCAGTGAAATAAGGAACGCTATTAAGGAGAAGCAGAAGGCATTTATTGGGTTTAAAATAACAGGAAAGGAGTTAGATTTATATCACTATCGAAGTAAACAGAGGCGAATTCAGAAAACAACTCGGCGAGCAAAAAGAGAGGATGAGAAGGACATGGCTAAGAATATTAAACATAATAGCAAGGCTTTCTTTTAGTATATCAGGGGAAAAGAACAGGTTCGGACCAGTGTGGGCCCATTGAGGAATAGCACCGGGAGAGTGGTTAGTGATGAAAGTGAGATGGCAGGCTTATTAAACAGGTATTTTGCTTCAACTTTTACACAAGAACAGTCAGGAGAATTGCCAATAGCTGAGAGTATCTATCGAGGAGGTGAGGAAGGGCTTTTACAGAAGATCCAGGTTGGGGTAGAGGAAGTAAAGGAACAGCTGGGTAATCCAAGAGAAAATAAGGCTCTGGGTCCAGATAAAATGCACCCGAGAGTATTGATGGAGGTGGCTGAGCAGGTAAGCGAGATGTTAACGGATATTTTCAATAGTTCACTGGAGTCAGGACAGGTACCGGAGGATTGGAGAGGAGCAAATGTAACACCATTATTTAAAAATGGATCCAGAGAAGAATTGGGAAACTATCGACCTGTTAGTTTGACTTCAGTTTTGGGGAAGGTGTTGGAGACTTTAATTGAGGACCAGATGAGGAACCATTAAAATAAATACAAACTAATTAAAGGTAGTCAGCATGGGTTTACCAAATGTAGTTCCTATTTAAAAAATCTTTTAGAGTTCTATGAAGCAGTGTCTGATTGGGTGGATGAGGGAAAGGCAGTGGATATAGTATATCTGGACTTTAAGAAGGCATTTGATAAGGTACCACAAAGAATGCTAGCCAAAGTGAGGGCTTGTGGAGTGGTTGGTCAGGTAGCTAATTGGATTGCAAACTGGCTTAGCGATAGGAAGCAAAGAGTGGCTGTGAGTGGGAGGAAGTCTTGCTGGGAGGATGTAAGTAGCGGGGTACCTCAAGGATCAGTACTCGGACCATTACTATTCATAATTTACATGAATGATTTGGATAATGGGGTGAAGAGTAGGCTTTCCAAATTTGCAGATGACACAAAGCTTGGAGGTAAGGTGGATAGCAGAGGGGGTGGTGAACAGATTCAGGAAAGTATTGATATTTGTATAGATTGGGCAAAAGATTGGCAGAAGTAATTTAACCTGAGCAAGTGTAAGGTGTTGGGGATGGGAAAGAACAATTAAAATAGAGATTACAGGATGCAAGGGGTAATTTTGGAGCGTGTCGCACAGGAGAAGGATCTGGGGGTGGTAATGGATATGGAGGGTAAACAGGCAACACAGTGCCAGGCAGCTATAGGTAAAGCAAATAGGGTTTTAGGTTGTATTCGAAGGGGGGTCAGTTATAAAACAAGAGGTGGAGTTAACATTGTACAGGAATTTAGTCAATTTTAGTGAGGCCACATATAGAATATTGTGTGCAGTTTTGGTCACCACATCTCAGGAAGGACATAGATGATAGATGCGATGGAGAGGGTTCAGCGCAGAGCTACTAGATTGATTCCGGGCCGAGCTCGACTGAGCTATGAGGAGCAGCTGTAGGAGACAGGGCTTTCTTCATTAGAAAGGTGGCGGTTTTGAGGAGATATGATAGAGATGTTTAAGATAATGAAAGGTATTGATAAAACAAGTGCAGATTAATTATTAAGCAGAGTAGACAGTCATCGGACCAGGGGTCATAGCCTGAGAGTAAAAAAAGAGGAGAGTTAAGATGGTAGCAAGGCAGGGACTTTCACTCAGAGAGTAGTTAATGCATGGATGCTCTCTCTGGAAAGATCGTGGCAGCAGAAACAGAAGATACGTTGAAATTAGAATTAGATAGGTACCTGGAAGTTATGGAGATAGAGGGGTATAGGGAGGTTGACAGGACTTTTTGGTAGTTTGAGAGCATTGATGGGTGATTGTGTGCATGTGTACGGAGTGCTGTTGGTGGGGGTCTCGTCAAGGGGTGTTGTGTGGTTGATGTTGTGCGTTTTTAACCAAGTCCATGCCCCCTCCCTGAGGGGAAAAATAAAGAAAAATACAAAAACTACAAAAAAAAAGATTTAAAAAAATTATAAATTTTTTTTTTGCATTTTCTCATTTGGATCTTGTTGATAAATTAGTTCTTGTTGATAATTAGATAAAGTTGATAAATGGTGTTCGTGCAGGCATGATGGGCTGAATGGGCTCCATCTGTGTGTGTGTTTTCCTTGATTCCTTGTTAGGCTCATGGAAAAGCACATCACAGGAGGACATCGATCAACAGACAAAGTGCGTCAAAGGGAAAACATTGAGAGAACAACAAACGCATGCACAACACAAGGAGAGAAATATTGTAAGAGAAGGATGAGAACAGGATGGTGTCGTTACATGACAGTTTGCATCCAGCTTGTTCACCCCATGTTCACCCCATGTGTCCTCTTCACATAAATATCAATAAATCACTTGAGCCAAGTCTCAAGTCAAGTCTCAAATCACCGAAGTATTACTTCAACGTGTCAAGTCCCACATTTACTTATAAACCGAGTTGGAGTCCAAGCTATCAGGGAATTAAGACATGGGGCTTCAGTCATTGCAATGTATGTTCTGGAAAGATGTTTAACTTAAGTTTTTATTTGTCAACTTCACACATCAGACATTTTTTGCTTTGTTCCCAGCAAAAATAAATTTATGTTAAATTTACTTCTCGTATTTAGTGTAGCAACTTAAATATATGTACATGAGACAAGTCAGTAACCTCAAGCTATGTTTAAATGGTTTACACGTAGAACCAAATCACTCAATGTGGAATGCAACCTGGCAGGGTATGCAACCCGGCAGGCATAAACACTGGTGAGCGGCCCAAGTACACCTGGTGGTGCCTTGTTAAGTCTGTCTCTGGTGTACGCTCACCCTCCATCCCTTCCCTCACTTATAAGGGCACCACAAGTTACTGCTCATGAGAAGGCTGAATGCCTGAATTCTGTGTTTACTTCCAAATCTTGTCCACCCAACACCTCACTGCCTACACCTAACAGACGCTCTCATAATCAACTTTTCCTGGATACTGTGTCTTTCCCATTTGATAAGGTGAGGAGTTTTCTGGCAAACATTGACTCCGATTCTGCAACAGACGCAGACAGCATCAGTGTATATGTCCAAAAAACCTGCTCTGCTGCTCTTACTCATCCTCTTTCTGCTGTGTTCACTAATTTTCTGCCCTTCTTGATGCCATGGAAAGCAAGGTCCTCAAAATAATTGGGATCTCTTGTGACGAAGCTGAGTGTCTCGGACTGTTACTCTCACATCATAGACAAAATTGTGTCTTCCCTGTATTCTATCACCTCCTTTTAGGTCTTGCACCCTCTGCCCTCTTTTGGATTTGTCCCTCCAAGATTTCTGCAGAGCACACAGTCTGCCAGTAATTCTCTTATTTTCGAACTCCCCAAATCTAGGCTCACTGTTCACCTCCACTCATTTGTTCCTCTTTTCTTTCACCTGTTGAACCAACTTCCCCAGTCTGTTCAGTCCCATTCGTTCCTCCAGCACTTCAAGACATCTGTTCACCACTACCCCCATCCATACTCATGATCTCTTCTACCCCAAAATGACCCCATTCCCAAGCACTCCCTTTTTCCAAGTTATCGTGATTTGTTTTCCCTCCCCCTCGCCCCTCCCTCTCCCTCCCCCTTCCTCCCTCTCCCACCCTCTCCCCCCCCCCCCGCTCCCCTCTCACACACCTATTTTTCATTTGTTAGTCGAGTTGTTCTTTTTCTGTTTCGTTCCTGCTATCCCCTTCCTCATTTTGCTGTGTTTCATTCAGCTTATGTGCATCTTTGTTAACCCGCACAGGGCAATTTCTCGCACCCCTTGATCTCACTCTCACGTCTTCTCTGCTTTTGGTGTTTCCCCCCTTCCATTCTGGTCTAGCTTTTCCATGAGTTTCAATCATATATATACAAAAAAAGAAAAATATGTTGAAGGTTTTGCTCCATTAAGGGCTTGTTTGAGTGAAAATTTATGCCGAGAAAATTATCATTTTCATTCCAAACGAGTTTTTCTTTTTTTTATACAGGGTCAAAGGTTGTGGAAGAGCTGGAAGGCAGAACAGACCAGAACACAACAGAGCATGAAGAACATCGTGGAAATGGGGGAAACGCACAACAGAAACAATTGTTGGAAGAATTGGGTGAACAAGCAATACACACACAGGGGTGAACAAGCTAGATACAAGCTCAAACACAGCAAGAACAGGAAGGGGAAAATTGGGGATGAAACAAAAACAAACGAAAGGGAAGATGAGGGAGAGGGGGGAGGAACAAAACAGCCTGGAAAGGTGGGCTGGGGGGGGTAGGGAGGGTGATGAGGGTGATGAGGGTAGAAAAAAAAGATGGGGGATTTTCTGGCACATTTAACAATGTGATGTTTTTATTCTGACAGAGACATCAACGCTTTTTGTATTTGAAAAATTCAACACAGCGCATCTCTGCAAAGCACAAGCATAAAAATAACATCATCCGAGAGGAAATAACGGAAAGAAAAATAATATAATTGAACGAAAGAAATCTATCAACATGCTCGATTTCCTTCCCCAAGAGCAGGTGATTCCAACATGGCAGCCAACATAGATTGCTTTCAAGTTATAATTGCCACTCTATATTGTATTCATAGTTTCCTGGTGATTTTTTTTGGAATCAAAAAGATGTGAAACCAAGTTGAAGATAGAAGCATTTCTCTTCTTCATTTTTGAAGTTTAACAGATATATTTTTAAAGGAAAGTATAAATTATATTCTTGAAAGTTACCTTCCCGGATGGCTGTGAAAGGAGTTCCTTCCTCCACTTGCAACCGGATAACCTTCAAGGCCACCAGCTTTCCATTGAGTCTGAAAGAGAAACATGAAGTCACCGCCCAGTCATTCAAAAGCTACAACCATATATGTCATTGAAGAAAACATGCAAAGTTGGTCCACTTCAAAAAATAGAGTTTCAATCTCAATAAAATGCACAACTCTCAATATATTTCCTGTAATTAATAAGTCGCTAAATGCATTTTACTTTCTTATTTTCTTTTCTTTAAGGGTCAGGTGCATACAACAACTCAAGCCAACCTCCCATTTTTGAGCTGTTTCGACCAGCGCAAAAATAAAAGGCTTCCTTTTTTGTATCGTGGTATTTTTTTTTACCATTTTATTAAACCATTTTTCCGTTGTTATTCTATAATTAAAGCTTTAATCAAAGCACCATGAGACATAGCAAATCTCTCGCTGCTCTTCTTATGAATTAAATAATTCATGAAATTCATCACTCTTCATCAGAATGCTTAGGACCGAAAATGATGCTCTTTTGATTTTCAACTAGTCTTCATATTTTTGGTGAGATCATGTTTTTTGTGATGCTTTGCCCCATAAAATAGTTGTAGAGAGGAGGTGCTTGTAGGGTGTTTACTTATGATCAGTTATGGATACCCACATATTGTTCAATATGGAATTCCATATGCTTTTGTTAAGGCCCGGTCACACCTTGACGTTTTAGCCAGCAATGGCAACGTATTAAAATTTATGTAAAACGCTGGCTTACGTTGAACTTTTGATGTTTTTTTTTTTTAAAGATTCGGACGTATTCATCGCGACTTGGTCTTATGAAAACGCATTAGTAACGGACCCAGAACGTTTCATTGTGTTATAGATAACTTATACCAACGAATGCTGAACCTGTTGTCGGCCTACACAACCGATGCCCAACGATAGTCTAACTTAGGCATAGCGCGTTGCACGCATCACCGACGATGTCGTGACGTAGCCTATTAAAAGGCTGACGCACAACGATTCGAATCATAACTGCCGTAGAAATGGAAGTGACAACATCGCGGTCACACCTTGGCGATCTAGCCAGCGTATGCCGACCTAAGAAAAATGTGTCTAAAACGTTGGCGCACGTCAAATACGGTATGAGTAAGTTTGGTATACGTGAGTAGAACGCTAAAGTACGCTATCATACGTCGTAGTAAGTAGAGTACGTCAAGAAATTTTAAACATGTTCAAAATTTTACGACGTACTCGGCGTATGACACACGTTCCGCATGCGATGGGGATAAGTTGTACACACGATATGTGGACGCTTACACACGTCCACAAAGGCTACTTATAAGCTACTCATAAGTCGAAACACGTCGCGGTAATGTCTTTTTTACGCGAAACTTATTTCTAACTTATGTTTGACGTGCTTTGAACCAATTCTTTACGTAGTCCCAACACACATTGACGTATGTAGACGTATTCCAATGACGTTTTCCGGTCGACAAAAAAAAATAAATGAACGTGTTTCTAGCTTACAACTGCCATATAAAGACGTGTTCCCAGCGGTTTTGGGAATTGGTATATAAAATGCTGCTCATAAAAGGGAAACCCAACAGTGTTTTCGAGTCCTTTTTGAGTCGATGTCCATGTCAGCAGTAACAGTATCAGTATCAGTATTAGTATTAGTAGTAGTTTGTTCATGTTGGCAGTAGTAGGTGAGTGTGAGGGGAGGGTGTGGGTTATGATGGATCGTCCTTGCGTCCGCGTGTCCACGGGTAGGAGACATCTTTGCACCATTGTTCGAAGTTCTTCGCGGCTAATTTTTTATGGGGCTTTTTCAACAATGAGCTATAGCTTGTTTTTACGATTTAGGTCTATTCATAACGGGTTGGACAAATGCACAATGAACTAATAATGTGCATAGAGCGCTTTGATTACTTATAGATACGATATACCAACGAATAATTATCGTGAAGTCGGCGTTCACAAACTATGCCCAACGATAGCCTAACTTATCCATATCGTGCGGCAGTTTATCTTTGCCGGTGACGTGAGGTTTGCTATTCATATGCTGCCACTCAACGATTTAAATGGCTGCATCTCCACGATTGAAAGTAGACGCTTGCGCTCAACAATTGGATTTTTTTTACACTCAACTACTTTTAAACGGTACCACTCAACTATTTTCATTGTTTACAATGAACGATTTAAATTGCTGTCACTCGCCTTTGTTTTTTGACGCTGGGGTTTGGAAATTTGAAGCGTTTCTTCTGAACGTGTTAAAACGCTCAAACTCGACTATTTTAAATAGACGCTGCCGATGGACAATTGGAATCATAGCCAAGCTCGACATCGAAGTGTGAACATCCTCGTCATGCCGAAGAAAAGTTTGAAGAATGCTGCAAATAAGTGTCCTGGCCGTGGCCGTGGACGCTGACACAAGGACGATCCATTATACCGACGTCTTTCAGCCTATGAGTAACTTAAAAGTAACGTCTGTCGATGTGTGGCAACGATCGCGTAACGTGCCAACAACACGTTAATCATAGGCTAGAAATAAGTTTCGGGTACGCTAAACATTACCTCGGCGTGTCTCAACTTATGATTAACTTACAAGTAGCATGTGTTGACGTCTGTCAACGATCGCAGACCGTGCATACAACTTGTGGCCAGCGTAGCGGAACGTGTGAGTCATACGCCGGCATACGTCGTGAAATTTCAAGCATGCAAAAATTTGAGGACAACCTAAAAGTACAACGTTTAAAGCCAACGTACAACGACGTATGGCAGTGTTTTTCAGCGTGCTCTCAATGTTATCAAAACTTACCCATAACGTATTCAACGTGTGCCAGCGTTTTAGAAAAAAAAATCAAAAATCGGCATACGTTGGCTAAAACGTCAAGGTGTGACCGGGCCTTTAGATTCTACTCAAAGCTACCAATTTAAAATGCACGTAAAAATGTAAAATGTAAATTCTGGTGAGTAAAAAGATTATTATAATTCGATATATTCTTTCCAAAAAGATGTTTAAAATTTCTAATCCATTTCACCACCATATTTGCTGTTCTGAAATTGGAATAAAAAGGTTGTTTTGGGGTGTGTGGTGGGGGGAGGGGGTGTGGGGGAGGTTTAGCCAAATCAAGACAGGCCTCTTGCATGAATCACAAACTGGTAGTCAAAGAAGCAGATCACATGATTTCAAAAGACAATTATGACGAAAGGTGTTCAGCACCCAAATCCAAAGTTCTCAACCGTGTGGTCCGGAAATCCACAAAGTCTTGTTTTCTTTCATTTTTTGTTGTTATTTGGCAATGCACAATTGATCAATCCTCCACTATACAGTAGCACGTGTCCATTCATTTGGCCCATTTTCACCGCATACTAAATCCAATTCAAATTACTTTCTTGCCTTCAGGTTGTAGCACATTCCTTTTACCTCCACCACCAAAGGTGGACGGAGGTTACGTTTTCACCCGTTTGTCTCTCTGTCTGTTTCTGAGCAGGATATCTCAAAAAGTTATGGATGGATTCAGATGATACTTGGTGGAAAGGTTGGTGTGTGACAAGGAAGAAGTGATTCGATTTTGGTGAACATACAGATAGGAGAATGTTTTCAGTGATTCTTCACCATTGAGAGATGGGACCAAAAACTATATACACACGGAATTAATTCAATTTTGGTGAAGATGGGGATCAGGATACGAGAATTTTAAAATTTATAAAGTGATTCTTCGTAGTTGAGAGATAGGGCCAAAAATAATATATAGTATGATATTTCATCGTGAAGATCTGGAGTTGTAGAAAGGTTACGACAAAACTTGGAGGATGAGATTTTGAGGGGGGGGGGGGGTGACAAGAACAAGCTGATTAGGTTTTGGTTGAGGTCTGGATGCAGATCAGACCTATCAATGGGATACAAAACATAAACTGTTCAACCTGGTGGAGGTATGCACTCTACTGAGTGCCATTCCTTTACTGCTGCACCCTATCCCACCACTGTATACTATTAAATTTTCAAAACCCACATGCGACAGCAGAAATGAAAAAACATAGGACCGCGCGTCTTAAAGCTCACCTGGACCAGCAGCAACAGTCACTCAAACTGCCTGCAGACCCTTAGAACCTGACTTTTTTTTCTTTTTATGCCATGAACAAACTTTAATACATCAAGGGTGATAAAGGTTGAGGTCAAGTTTCATCAAAACTGCATGTAGTTTTGGATAGGAGAGCAAATACCTATTTTGTGTGGGGGGAGGGAGGGGGCAAGGGGGTCAAAAAAACCCCCTGTAAACCCCCTAAATGAGTAGGTTTTGATGTCATCAATAAACCGTCGTTACACATCAGATATGAAGCTTCTGGCCAAGTTTCATCAAAATTGTGTGTTTGATTCCAACGATAATGATGAAGTGTTTACTTACTGACTCACTCACTCACTCACCCACCTATGGACACTGCTCGATCGCATAAGCTCACCTGACTAAAGTCCAGGTGAGCTAAAAATGAAAGGGCTTGTTCAGTAATAAAATTATGCCCTGTAACAAAAAAAAAATCCACTGCACAGAATAATAACCCATCCCACAAAATGTCCATGTGAGTATAAAGTGTTAAAAAAAGTCTTAAATTCTGAGTGAATCTCTTACCTGCTCTTACCCTTGTAGACAGTTGCATACGATCCTTCCCCAAGTTTCTCTAATTTCTCATACGACTCCGTTTTTCCAAACTTTGGACTGGTAGGCTGAAAGAGAAGACAGCATTGACCAAACAAAGCATTACTCAAACATTCACTCACAACAACATCCTGGGAGTTTCACGTGATATGAGCTTATTTGGTGTTCCTGTCATATCATAATGCTGTGATCCCATAAACTCTTAACGATTTCCCATCGTCTACTAACGTTTTTCTGCAACCAATGAAAAGATTTACTTATGTCTCTGAATATCCTTCCCCAGTTTTTAATGCGTATACACTATACAGGCTCCTCTGTGAGCCTGAGATAGTGTATGTAGTAAAAAGTTAAAAACGACTCAATGATACTCTACCTGGTGACAATTTCTGATCAGTCTTAATATTGTTTCCATTGATGGCTACAAAATGAAATAACAGCAACAAAAATGTGTACAGGAAAGCCATTTTACTTCTTGCTCAACAGTCTTATCGGTGCTTTAGTGTTTTTCATTTATTCCTTTAATGATGCATTCTATCCTTACTCAGTAGATTGGTTTAATTCCTGAAGTATATATCTTGGGACATTGAAAAAATATTTAAACCCAGCCAATGAATGAACTTAAATGTTTCACTCCCGCCCTCCCCATGGCTGCCCGACACCCTGAGATGTTATGTGCTGGGCCCACTGCTACTGAGTTGCGATCTCTGGGATGGTGTAAATGCATCTTGGAAGGGAATGAAGTCCCTTAAAATCTTTACTAAGAGGTGTACAATAGGGTGCATCAAACGCCCCCTTTTTTGCGAAAGTTTGAAAAACATAAAGGCGATAGGACAGATGTGTTTGAATACATGAAAAAAACGTTTCTCATTTTTTTTCAGAATTTCCGGTCTTCATCTTGGGGGACCACATCGGGGTCAAAGTTCAGGCATGCAGCTCCTGCGCATTTTTCAGAATAAGTGTTATTTTTCACTGTATAGTGATCAAAACTTGTTTCTGGTGGTGAAATAATTCTGACATATCAATGTACTGCTCCTTTGGTGAGGTTCCAGTGATATAGAGCCAATCAAATTTTCCGAGAAATTTGCCGGAGAAGCGGGAAACTGGTGATTTTCCTCATCAATTTTTGACTCATCAAAGTAGCCACCTTTTGCAGACATAACAGCCGAACATACTCGTGGCATTCTTTCCACAATGGAAATCAAATATTGTTCGGAAAGTTCTTCTCAACACTGTTGCAGAAGTTCCCACAAATGTGTTGCACTTGTAGGTTGCTTTGCTTTCACCCTTCTGTCCAATTCATCCCAAACCAGCTCGATGGGGTTTAAGTCTGGAGACGGTGCTGGCCATTCCATGATTTGAAGCCTTCAGTCTTGTTCTTTTCTTCGAAGGTAGTTCTGACATAGCCTGGAGGTATGTTTTGGGTCGTTATTTTGCTGTAGGATGAACCCTTGACCAACTAGGCATAGACCGGAGGGTATTGCATGGTGCTGCAAAATGCTGTGGTAGCCATTTTGGTTCAGGGTGCCAGTCACTCTGTGCAAGTTGCTGACTCTGGATCCAGCAAAAGAGCCCCAGATCATCACGCTTCCTCCTCCATGTTTGACAGTTAGTGTCACATACTGTGGAACCATCCTTTCGCCGACTCGACAGCGTACAAAAACCCTACGTGATGAACCGAAGATTTCAAATTTTGATTCATTGGTCCACAAGAGCTTCTTCCAGTTTTTAGTAGTCCACTGGCGGTGCTTCATGCCCCAGGCAAGCCTCTTTTCTTTATTTTGCCATCTTAGCAATGGCTTTCTTACTGCCACTCGACCTGTCAAACCTGCAACTTGAAGTCTTCTCTTCACAGTTGAAACTGAGGCTTCCTTACTTCGACCAGTGTTGAGCTGTGCTTGAAGCCGCCTATCACGCAAGCTGTTGACTCTCAGAAACTTGTCTTCTGATTGTGTTGTGGCTTTGGATCTGCCAGACCTCTTTCTGTCAGAGTTTCCTCCAGTTTCAAAGTGCCTTTTGATGGTGGAGGAAACTGTACTCACTGACACCTTGGCTTCTTTGCAATTTCTCCAAAGGAAAGACCTCCACTTTTCAGGGTTATAATGGTCTGCCTGTCTTCCTTTGTTAATTGTCTATTTCTCGCAATTATGATAGCAATATACTACTTCCTGCAGTGCAATATTGTCCAAATAATGCTTCAGGGGGTGGAGCAACACAGTCTGTTCCAACTGCTTTTATACAGACAAAGGGTTTGTAACTAATCAACAAAAGTTGGGACACCTGTAGGAATTATTTGCATCAACTTTCAAGGCTTAATTTACTTCCATTGGTATAGAACAGCTGCAGTTGCTAACCCATTACTTGTTCCCTGAAAAGGGCCTTTTTTAACAACTCTAAAATTTCCATTATTTTTCAGTTTTTGGAAACCTAACCTTTTTTTAACCCCTGGAAGTTTACCGCTTTGCTTTGTACCATTTCAGTTTATTCACTGGACTTTAAGTACTTAAATTTCAGTAATAACTGGAAAAATAGGGGTGTTCTAAAACTTTTGACCGGAAGTGTAAGTTCATCAAATACACTTGAACTGCATTTCAACAGCGAATATATTTCCTCCACATTAAAGCATTTGCAAAAAAAATAAAAATAAAAATAGCAAGTTTATCCTGATGAAAATTACATTCAGAAAGTCCAGATGTATTTAAATCTCAAGTTCAAAAGTCAGTCAACCAACCTTCAGCTGAAAAACACAGAAAACAGCGAACTTAATTCCTGCACAAAACACAATTGGCATGGCACCCCTTACCGAGCCAGGGCTGTTGTGATGCATTGGTTTGGACAGCTCACGAGCCCCGTGGCAGATCTTGCCAAAAAACCCAGCATCGTTCTCCGAGTGCACGCGTTTCACCTGGGTTTCTGGCCAGGGTCGATGGTCCAGGCCACTTTGTGTTCGCTGCACTCTAGTCCGCCTTTCTTCTGCACCAGCATCAGGTTGCCTGTCAGCTGGCTCCACCATGCGAGAGCTACGCACTGCCATGTTGCCTACGCACATCTGCAGGAAAACAAGAACAGGTAACTAAACAATAAAGCAGTGAAATTTGAAACCAAGTTAGCAGCTTTTTAGTGGGAGAAAACCTGTTTCCTGCACTGTTTGGTTAATTGTTTACATGATATGACAGGATACATGACATCTTAATCTAAAAATGCCCTTTGATATGACAGCTCGTACCAGCAGAGCAATTTCATATTTTTTGCCAAAACAAATTAATACTACAAACTGGAAAAATGATTACATCTTAAAAGAGGCAAAGGAATTTCAGAAAGGAGCTTGTTTTTTATTCGGACGTTGTGGTTTCACCCCGATCTGTCTGTCTGTCTATCTGCCCTGTCTGCCTGTGTGAACAGGATATCTCAAAAAAGTTATGGACGGATTTTGACGAAGCTTGGTGGACAGGTTGGGTGTGCGATAAAGAAGAATTGATTCAATTTTGATGAAGATCCGGATCCGGATCCAAGAATTTTTTAAGCGATTCCTCACCATTGAGAGATAGGGCCAAAAACAATATGTAGCATGAGATTTCAAAAAGTTACGGATGTATTCGGACGAAACTTGGTGGATGAGTTGACTCGGTGACAAGAACAAGCCAATTAGATTTTGATTCAGGTCTGGATCCAGATTCAGCCCATCAGTGGGATACGAAACGTAAACTTTTCAACCTGGGGGAAGTATGCACTCTGAACCAAGTTCAATCTGTCTCATTGTTTTCGTAATTGCGGATTCTCCTGATTACAAAGTGTTCTTTGGCAACATGAAATCCAGTGCTGCTATGGAATAATATCAATGCCACCCTCCAGTTGATCTTCATCCAAACCATGTCAGATGAAGTGTCGTGTGGTGCAGTGTGAAATTGAAGACGCTGTTTGCCGAGGTTTCTCAGTTGGTGGCATGCCGTGTTATTCTGTGAAAAATTCGTACCGCCTAGGTGCAGTGCAACCTTTGTAGTGTGCTAGGGTACACCTTCCGCTCCAGCCCGCAGAGCTACGCAAGCAAGATGCGTGCATCTGTGGGTAGGGGTGGGGTGTACATTTGTGTTCTTTATTGACTTGTTTCCTATTTTTCTCTAATATGTAGTTAAGTGAGGTTAAAGTTATGTTAGGATACCCAAAAATCTGTCCTGGGAATGCATCCCCCCATTATTACACTACATCCATGGGAATATCTCATCTGCTTAATGTAGTTTTGCCTCATGTTTCACTTTTTAGGAACTTATCTACAATGTTAAATGAAAAATTTATGGTGTGCATTTTCAATTTGCAATTGTACAATATATTTCCAAAAATATCACACTGCAATTTTTTTCATTTATGCAATTAATTAAATGTCTTAAACCAATGACCAATAAGTCCTTTCATTCAAGCTTTTGGGTCTGACTATCTGCATTATCTTTCCTGGGAAAGCCACATCTTCAAGCTGGCCTCCAAAGCCAGTCGCCGACTGGGTGAAGGACGTCGTGCAAAGTCCTTCCTTGGCACACCTGAGCTTCTAACCACTTACAAAGCTTTCATCCCCAGTCTGATAGAGTACCGCTCTCCCCTCTAGGGTGGTGCTCCTGCCTCACACCTTTCTCGGCTTCACACTGTAGAAAACAAGGCTTTTAGGATCATTGGTATCTCCCGCGATGAGGCTGAGTCTTTGGATCTCTCACTTTCTCACCGCAGGCAGGTCGGTGGTCTGTCTTCTACCATCTCCTCTCCAGCCTCGCTCCCCCTGCTCTGTCTGGGATCTGTCTCCCCAAATTTCCGCAGGGTGCTCAAGGTCCGCTAGCAACCCCCTTCTGATGAAACTACCAAAATCAAGAATCACTGCTCACCTTCACTCTTTCATTCCTCTTTTTTCCCCACTTTTGGAACAAACTCCCACACTCTCTTCAATCACACTCTTCCCTCCAAGTCTTCCAAACAGCTGTTCACCACCAGCTCTTATCTTCCCCCATCCAAAACCATAATCTTTTCTACCACCGTTAATCCACCCCAAACCCAACCTCTTCAACTTCCCTGCTTTACTTCCTGAAAGTCTGCAGTGTCCATCTTGTTTACCCCGTGTACCACACCCCGTGTACCCCGCCCCATCCCTCTCCCTTCCACAGATATCCTCATGTCTCTGTTCCCCACTGTTTTGTGCTTCCCTCTCCCACCCCTCTTGTCTCCTGCTCCCTTTATTATACGTTCTGTGTGTTAGCTCTTATACGAGCCTCGATAATCCGTCCATCCATTGGGACCATACTCTGTGCAGAGCGTTGGTGCTGCCTAAGCAGTCTCCTTGGCTATTGGGCACAATCCTGGACGGGTCGCCACTCCGGCACAGGATATCAGCAAGCTGGCACTCATTTTGCCAACCTCAGAAGGATGACAGGCAGAGTCAACCCCACCTTGTATTAAGTCAACAACCAAGCAGGATTTTAACGCATGATCCTCAGATCCCAAGCCCACCACCCGAACCATTAAACCAGCACCAGGCATAGCCTCGATAATGTATACAAAAAAACCCCCCAAAAAAACCATAGATAAGTCGATTCCGAATAAAAATGGAGGCCTAAACTTCCAGGGAGAAAAGTATCGACTTAGACGCTGAAAAATACGCTAATAGCTTGGCATGTTATACCACAGAACAATTCCAAGTTGTACATCTTGCAGCATTAACCACCAGTTTCTGTCACATGGATTGCTTACATGGAGTAAACAGCAATTAATAATTATCCTCATTTTCATCAGATTAAGCTCTCCACATACACGGTGTATTTTCGGACTGCAGGAAACCCTTGTTTTAAGCGGCGGAGGTTACGTTTCCTCTCACCTCTCAACTCACAATATATATAATGGAGCAGGTTACCAGAATCACCTTCGCTCGTAATGCCAAACCACAGCAATCACTTCCCTTTATATTTTCTGCACATTTCTTTACTTGGCAGATAATGGACTCATTATTCGTTAACGCCATCATGTCTGCCCAGCGACATCATGCACTCTCGCCTTGACATGGTTTATTCAAAACCTCCACTTTGTGTGTTAAAGACATCACTTTCCTCGACTTTTTTTGCACTTGCTTCACCACGAGTAACAACTTTCCTCTTGGGAGCTAGGGTTAAACATCATTAAGGGGAATAACAACCGAAAACAAAGGAATTGATTACGATGCAGCAGCAATCAAAATGCATGGAGGCGACGGGCGATTCGCCCTCGCTTCTTCCATAGTTCTTTTTGAGTGTGTATTTTAAAACTGCTTCAGCAGTGGAACTGTTTGGAGATGAGGAATGGTCTGATGTTCTGCTGTGTGAAGACACCAAAGGAAGGTCTTGGGAAACAGTTGCTACTACCACGTCGCTCACAGTAGACAGTACTAGAAGGTTTGCATGACAATAGCGGGCACCAAGGAATTGATCGGACGGAACACATGGTACGTTCACACTTCTATTGGTAAGGGCTACAACAGGATAATTTAGCTCCATGGATCAAGCAGTGTGATCGGTGCACACTGAACATCTTACCAAACTTGACTATGCTTACAATGTGACAACACATTCAACAACAACATTCACACCCTTTGACCTTATGTTTGGATACGATCCAAAGCTGCCAGTTGGCATTTGGCATGGAAAGGATCTTTCCGAAGAAGGAATCTGACCAGATAATTTGGTGACAATTCATGAAGCAGATTACAAGAAGTGTACAAGCTGGTCACAGCAAAGATTCAAGCATCAGCTGATGTTCGGAAGAACTTCGATGATAAGAAGTCAAAGGAATCTCCTCTTTCAAATGGCACTCGCGTCTACTTATGAAACTGGGGTGTGTGGTGCAGAAACAAAATTCAAGATGCCTAAACCAAGAAAGTATTCAAAGTCGTCTAAGGAGAGCAATGACGTGTATATCATGGGGTGTGCAGATGGGTTAAGACCAACCAGAACTGCTAACAGGACTGTAATCCATCCCTGTCCTCAGCCTAGACACCAGCCAAAAACCAACCTTTGGAAATCATGGGTGAGACCCAATGGAAACAAGTCTGGTTAAGTATCTTCTGATGAAAGTGTTGATGAATTGGGGTAGAACAACCCTGTTCAAACTCTTATGATGACATTTCAGAAGAGGAAGACTTACCGTCATATAGAAATTCAACAAATGGCCCAGGCCAGACAACACGAGCTTCAGCAGGGAAACATCGTAACCTGTACAAACAGCCCCAAACTGTTGCACGAGTCAGGTTGTCAAGCCAAAATTAGTAGTTGTACGAGGACGTTCCAAAGAAAAAGGATGTCGTGGAGGTCGAGAGGCCGATTTAGTGTACACATTTATTTTATTTTTTTTACATTTGAAATGACTCTTAGGATATGACGTAATGGAAGACTGCTCTCTTGTACAGGAAGTGCAAGACTGGGCGGCGATCTTGATGGTTGGTGACACGGTAATTCACAAAAGGGTCGTTATCCACAAGACGGTTGTCCCGTATATTCTGACCTTTCCGTCCATCCTGTGACAATAACGTGCTGGTCGTGTCTCAAGGACTTCACAGTGTTCTCTGCACCACCGACGTCCTCACGTCCCATGGCGTCGGCAATGCAAACCCAGACTTTATGCTTTTCGAGATATACTGCTCACAGGCAAACAGTTTCCCCTCACCAACTCCATCAACTTCTCTCAACTCCTTCAGCAGTGATCAGAGAATCATTTTGTGCCATGGTTCTCAATACTCCACGTGTTGAAGATTTACGGCGGCAAAGTGGATATGATTTCATTCGCTGTATGGTGTGATCGGAATTACTGTATCCGTACATCTTGCATGTAAATTGTGAACACAATGAAAACCATTGCTTGAGATTTCGACCGTGCCTGTACCCGTATCCGTGTGTACGCATGGCCATAACTCGACATAGGCCTCGGGCCTAGGCCTACCCAGTAAGTTGGAAAGTTCTACCTCAAATTTGAAAGCCTATCAATATATTTTGATTTTTTTTTTTGCTTTCTGTCACCAATAACATCTATTATTGGTTCACGAGCACCAGCCAGAGTGACCACTATATTTGTTATGTCTGTGTATGTGTCTGTTGGGTAGTCGATCTAGTCGGAAAAAAAAATTTCAAAAAAAAATGTTTTGAGATTTTTTTTTCTACCCTTATTATCAGTATTTAAAATGGCGATTTTGATGAAACTTGGTTGGTAGGTTCATACCATGACCTAGTTGTGTGCAAATGAGAACCGTTGCTGTGGACACCACCGTTGCCAAGCAACGGGACTTTGAAATTTTTGTAAAATCATAAAAAATTAATTTTTTCGAAAATCAAAAATCGGGCCAAGAGCGACTGTGGGCAGTATATTCAGCCATATTGTCAAACATTTCCAGCCGGATCCTATGAAAACTGTTGGAGAAGATAGACTTTGAATGAACGCTGGTCGAAAACAATAAAAAAACGAAGTTCGTTATATCTCAGAGACTATGAGTCAGATACACAGTACATGAAACTGGTATGGTAGGTTCATGGTATGTCCTAGTTATGTGTGAGAAAGAACCGTTGCTGTGGACCCCTCCGTTGCCTAGCAACGGCCGAAAAACCTCTAAATGTGGGGGGTATTTTAACAAAAAAACAATCTGCAGCATTAACCCTTGAAGCGAGAATCATTAATTTTCTTATGCTTAATCCTCAGGTCATTCCCCAACGAACGGGCTCATCGCGTCAGGTTATATTGGGTAGTCAACAACCCATGTCTGCCTACCGGCTTGTCTGTTGGGTAGTCGATCCTGTCAAAAAAAAAATATTTTTTTTGAAATTTGTTCTACCCTTATCAGTTTTTTCCGTCAATATGTTTGTCTGTCTGTCTGTCTGTCCCTCTGTTCGGTCCAGTGCTCCGTTAATACAATGACGATTTTGATGAAACTTGGTTGGTAGGTTCATACCATGACCAAGTTGTGTGCAAATGAGAACCGTTGATATGGACACCACCGTTGTCTCGCAATGGGACTTTGAAATTTTTGAAAAATCATAAAAAAAATATTTTTTCGAAAATCAAAAATCGGGCCACGAGCGACTGTGGGCAGTACATTCAGCCATATTGTCAAAAATTTCCATCCGGATCCTATGAAAACTGTCGGAGAAGATCGACTTTCAATGAACCCTGGTTGAAAACAATAAAAAAACGAAGTTCGTTATATCTCAGAGACTATGAGTGAGATATACATGAAACTGGTATGGTAGGTTCATGGTATGTCCAAGTTATGTGTGAGAAAGAACCGTTGCTATGGACCCCTCCATTGCCGAGTAACGGCCAAAAAACCTCTAAATGTGGGGGTATTTTAACGAAAAAACAATCGTGCAGCATTAACCCTTAAATAAATCATGTGTTTTCTTGTGCTTAATCCTCAGGTCATTTCCCATCGAACGGGCCCAATGTGTCAGGTTCTATTGGATAGGCGACTACCCATGTCCGCCTACCGGCTTGTCTGTGTGTCTGTCTGTCCAGAGCATAACTCCGTGGACTTTGATCCGATCTTGATGAAACTTGGTTATGTGTTCGATATCAATGTCAAGTTGTGTTTTCCTAGATGAGCAAGTGCTACGCCCATTGTGGGCGGAGCTACGCCCAAAAAATAGCCTTTTATGGGGTAGTTGGATTAAAAATCTATCTTCTCCTAGGCAATTGACTGAATGGAATGGGTTCTTCGGTATTTGAATAGCAAAATGAATTGTCTAAAACTTGTCGTTGTCCGATTTTTCATTTTCGTCCCAAGGTCAAGGTCACAAGGTCAAAAACTTAGAAAATTGTGAATTCTGACTTTAAAATCATGCGACCGCCCAAACTTTCAGAGCTCGGATGACAATATTTTTTTATGCATAATCTTGAGGTCATTCCCCACCAAAAGTCTTGAAACCATTTTGCTCTATCTCGAACACCTTGCCCGTGGCACCCCCTTCAAGTTTGTTTTTACGCTGATTTCATCAAAGTATGGATAATCCGAGGAGTGCGAAATGCTATATAGCCTATATGACGTTATATTGTTCCTGGAATGTTCCAGAGGAAGTTTTGCACCAAAGGTCATAATCCTTGACCTTTGACCTTTAAAGGCCACAAAGGTCAAATTTTCAAAGTTGTGGGAATCAAACCGGGTTTTCGACCATCTTCGACGAACTCACTCCAATAAGCTATAGCACGTATCCTGTTTCCTTATTTTAATGTCCACAACATTGTTTTGTGATCTTTAAAGGTCATGCAAAGGTCAAATTTTGAAAGTTGTTGAACGAAACCAGGTTTTCAACATTTTGCAACTAATAACCCATCACTTGTACCACATCATGTTGATCATTTTTATAACTTGGTCAAAAATTATTACATCGTCTCATCCTTGACTTCTGAAACGATCTACATCGTCAAATACCGCTCGTAGAATCATCGTCGTCTTCAGACTTGTTTTGATTTTTTTTTTTTTTTTGCTTTCTGTTACCAAGAATATCTATTGTTGTAATCTTTTCCAAACGAACGTGAGATATTTAATCAGAAACATATATTTTTGATTACGTTTGGATTTTTTCAAGCCTTTAAAAGTAGCTGATTGGCAGACCCCATAGATCTGCCCTGTGTATATGTGAACACAGCTTAACAATGTCCATTTGTTTCCCAAAGCAGATGAACAAGCGCAACGTTTGCTCCATAAACATACAAGTGCAATAATTCCATTAATCACTCAGAGACACCAGTTCCATCCTCGTTTTGATGGGTGACCTCCAATCCCAGGGTCGAGTAGTGCACGAATGAATCAAAGAAGCAGCAATACCTTCCTGTGGACGCCCAAAGGGAATGGTACCAAATAGACAAGAGGCACGATGTTCACGAATGGAAAAATCTGCTGATAACACCATGCCTGCTTTGGCAAAAACGAGCTGCGAAAATGGTTCTCAATCGGATTTCAAACAATCATGATTTGGCCACGTCATGCATCATTTGCACATGTGTGTGCCATGCATGGTGAGCTGCCGCACTCACCAACACCTCCCCAGTTCTGGGCACCGCAGGGCACAGCCACACAACATTGCCCTTTGTGTACGCGCGGCCCCGGCAAGGTTCACGTGAAGTGCTGAGACGATCATGGCATCGCACTCTGCCTTATGCCCGTCTTGCTCGGGCCGTACGAGCACAAGCCCACACGAGAAACAGAACCCTGTGACAGAGAAAAATAAATAAATAAATATCCATCACGCGCGAGGGCGTGACACCAGGGAGCACGTGGTTGAGGCTCGACCAATAGGATGTGCCCTTTACGAGGAGAAGGCGCGAACTGTTCGGTCGTTCTGCGTGATCCTGCGTGATGATCTTGGCGCTTTCCTTATTTGTCCACAACTAATCTCGTGTAATCCGCGCAATATGTTGCGCATCAAGACCCAACGATGCAGCAGTGCTGCACTCACCCCCAAGTATCATGAAACAACGACAATGGAGTATCTTCGCGTTTCGGCTCTTTTTAAAACAGATTTAGTTTCTTGGTTCAAACCGAGCCCCCAAGCAAGAAAGGGGCTGCTGCACTTCAAACAATTTTTGTTTAAAAAAAGCAAAATTCCCACGTGAAGTTCGAGCTATGGGAAAGTGAGCTATGGGAAACATATGGTTTGAATTTCATTCCACACGAGCTACATATCCAACACTTTCAAAGACATAATAAACTAGAACGGCACACAGGAGAGCACATACCATTCCAGCATTGCATACCACACCATAAGTCCATAACCATAGAACAGTTTAAGGTTTGTATCCCACTGATAGGCCGGATCTGAACCAAAATCGAATCGGCTTGTTCTTGTCACCTACCCAACTCATCCACAACTTTTTGAAATGTCTTGATATGGGCTGTTTCACAATGAGGGTACCAAGTTTGTCTCACAACCACTAAAAATTCAAACTCAATATTTTTATTTCTCCAAATCCAACATTGTTAATTACAATACTAAAATCCAAATTTTTGGAGCATCTGAATGAATATTTCTTATTAAAAATAATACCCCAAGGATGTTAGGAGAGTATTTTTTAAACTACAACAGTCATTAATACAATTCAACTATAACCACAAAATAACAACACTATCAAACTTCAGTGGTTTCCATATGTTCCACAAGTATTATTCCATTACTGGAATTATGATTCAGTGTACAAATTAAGTATATTTGTCGAAATATCAATAAAAGACTGAACTAAGTTTCAAATATCCAGAAAAAAAGATATGTTTTCATTACCACTGTCACTAATAGCACTGCATATGATGGAATTTAGCACAGAATTTTAAAACTACATGTACTTTTCTACATATTCTGAAAAAAATACGAATTTATCTCTGAAAATAAAAGTTTACCACCACAATGAAAAATATGAAGAAAATCACATATTTCTTCCAGAGAGGACATTCAATCAGTGTTGTAACAAGATAAATTACATAAATGGAAATACCTTTTACTGATAATGGATATTCATGACCATGTCAACCTTACAAAACATCAAAATTTATAGCCAGCAAGTAGTTTCCTTATAACTCGTGGCAGTTTAGGTGTTTCCAAAGAGGACACATTTTTGATGGACACATGTAAAGCAATCAGTGCAGGCCATGCAAATAGAAGGTTATTGGTTACACTCAAACTTTGTAGCATAATATCAGTGCAGGTATATACACACTTGGTAAAACACACAATAAACTTTTACAAAGGCCCTTTATTTATATTAAAAAATTCTTCTACAATATGCATTTCCGGAAAGAACATTTTTTGATGGACAAACGGTGGGACATATTTATTGAGGGTGAATTAAATATTCATAGTCTGAAATGAATAATGTGTTGTGGACAAAGTACAGAGGAGGTATTAAATTGATGCAACAACAAATAAAAGTCCCAATTTCTGCTTGTATTTGTTTATACACTGTGAATGCAGTGTACCTGGAGAAAATGAGACAGCTATTTGTCAAAAAAATGGCAATTTTTTATGCCATTCTCCCAAAAATTGACATTTTTTTGTCAAATAAAAAGTGGTCCAAGTTGTGCCATCACGAGTACCAACTGCTGGTCCTGATGACAGAGATACTACAGCCTCTCATTTAGCTATTTAGCATGCAAGGGTACAAAATACCAGAAATAACCATGACTGTGAAACAGCCCATATATATCATTTTGGCCCCAATGGTGAAGAATCACTTATAAATTAAAAAAAAAAATTATCGTATCCGGATCTGGACTCGGATCTTCACCAAAATTGAATCACTTCTTCCTTGTTACAAACCCAACATGTCCCCAAAATTTCATCTGAATCAGTCCACAACTTTTTGAGATATGTGCTGACAATGGTGAACAAGAAACAGAGCAGAGATTTCAGATCCTCACTTGGACTTGTTTTTTGTAGTGTCTTTAGTGTGGCGATTGTGTACAGGTGTGTTACGTAATTAATGAGACATAATTAGAAATGCCACTTTATAACTGCTGGCAGTGATGAACGGGTACCAAGATGTCCCACTTTGATGCAGCCCGGCTTTGATTGGACACCTGACCCTGACCCATGATGCCTTTTTTATTATTATTCATTATTCAGTTGAATTGAGAATGGGATTAAAATAAATTCAATTCAAATCAAATGGAAGACCAAATATGTACAGTCCTGCAATTAAATAATCAGAAGGAACCCGAACAAGCAAAAAGCAAAGATGAAGTCATCAGGAGGAACCTGGAAAGGATTCACATTTCAGCTTTTCAGCTACTACTCCTCTACCCGCAGCCCCATCCACGCACAGCCAAGTGAGCCATATTCAAGAAAATAAAAATAATTTTAAAAAAGAACCCATCTCAAAAATTAAATAATTCTGGCTGCCAAACCATGTATCCGATCAAGTTCAAATTTAAAACAAGTATTTCCCATCACTAATAGATCATACATCTGAAGTATGACATCAATTGATTGAGCAGTTCCAGAGAAAACATGATTTAATATTTTTCTTCAATCCAATATGGCTGTCAAACCATGTGACCTATCAATTATTCCGGAACAAACTTGTACACCCATGGCTTGGGGAACATTTGTGTGAAGTTCCCCTCAATTTGTTCAGCCGTTCTGGAGAGATTTTCATGAGGTTTAGGATAAATCCAATATGGTTGCCAAACCATGAACTATGACATCATATGTGTGAACATTTTGTTCCTCATGGATATGCAGTCATATGTGTAAAGCTTCGCCTCAATCTGTTCAGCCACTTCAAAGAAGAAGATTTTTGAGGGTTTTTTTTTATGCAATATGGCTGACGAATTACTTGACCAATGACAACAACAATTTTTTTTTCTGTGGACGATTTTATCCCGAGATGACCCTGAAAATTTTTCATACTGATCAGATGTAGCATTCTACATACGCAATTATGATGTCATAACGAAGGCACCTATGACGTCATCAAAATCACACTTATTCCTTTTAAGGAGTACTTGCCGTGTGCCAAGTTTCAATTTTTTCCTTTGTGTGGTTTCAGAGATACAGAGGCCCAAATTTTTTTCCGTTTTTCCAACATGGCTGCCACACCACGTGACCTGTGACATCATACCTATGATTAAAACATTCAACTTGAGCAGTTGCACATATAATGAAAATTTTGTCTCAATCCAACAAGCAGTTGTGGAGTAAAACATGAAAGTTCTGTGCGGACAAACACACCGACAGACAGACAATCAAATGAAAAATCACTCACAGAGTGACACTTGGCATAACAGAAAAAAATAGAATGGCACTCGGTAGAGCACATACCTCTGCTAGGTTGAACAGATCTCTATATCTATCTATCTATCTATCTATCTATCTATCTATCTATCTATCTATCTCTCTCTCTCTCTCTCTCTCTCTCTCTCTCTCTCTCTCTCTCTCTC
Source organism: Eptatretus burgeri (assembly GCF_056783735.1). NCBI lineage: Eukaryota > Metazoa > Chordata > Myxini > Myxiniformes > Myxinidae > Eptatretus > Eptatretus burgeri. The sequence goes on from NC_140968.1 coordinate 43,231,634, forward strand.
TCTCTCTCTCTCTCTCGTGCAGCCTTTGGCTGCTGGTTGCATCATTGGTTGGGACGCGGCTATGCCGCTGATGCAGTGTCCCCCTGAGATAGAATGTGATATGTATGTATGTATATATATATATATATATATATATATATATATATATATATATATATATATATATATATATATATATCGATCTATATATGACTAAAACTCTCATCTTGTATATATGTATGTATGTTCCTGAAATACAGCCAAAACGGTACACGACAGTGCAAAAATTTTAGTGCCACCTTACTCACCATTCTCCTGCGGTGTGCATTATCAAGTTTCATTCAAATCGGGAAACGAATAAATTATTAAAAAATCAATTCCCGATCAAGTCAAGTACTCTTCGGGAGAATTGGAACAATGCAAACAACCTCAGCGGTATAGTTCGCTGGAGCTCAGTTGTTTTTTTTCTTGAAACAATTTATTTTAAAATCTCAAACATTTAGTATAGACAAAGAACGATTTATTTTTAAGCATAAAATAAACATCGCCATTTTGATCTAATACTTCCTTGTTCATTCATAAATAAAATTGTGTTCAGAAGATTATGCACAATAATTTATTTGACTTTCTTTTCTCCGGTTTTTTTTTCACATTGACGCACAATATCAAGTTTCGCTCAAATCGGGCACGAAAAAAATTATTATAAAAATAAATTCCCGATTCAGTCAAGTACTCTTCGGGAGTATTTGATCAATGCAAACAACCTCAGTGGTATAGTTCACTGGAGCTTTCTTTTTGTTGTTTTTTTGAAATGTTTTTTTTTTTATCAACCGCTGTCACAATGGGAACCCAACGGGTTCACGGGTCATCTAGTTTACATATATATATATATATATATATATATATATATATATATATATATATATATATATATATATATATATATATATATATATATATCTGTAGATATACATGTACAGTGTATGTATGTATGTATATATATATATATATATATATATATATATATATATATATATATATATATATATATATACACTCATAGTTTTTGGCCCTATCAATTTTAGAAATTAGGCCTTTGTTGACCTTTTGACCTTAGAAATGATTGGTGGTTGAGTTCATTGAGCTGATATGGAAATCCTGTTCTAATTTGAAGTCAATCGTATGCAAATTGAGGCTTTTAGAAAGTGATCTTAAGGTGTTGACTTTTGGCCTATGTTGACCTTTAGGCATATGCTGACTTGAAAAAGTATTGGTGGTTGTATTCAGTGAGCTGATGTGAAAATCCTGTTCAAATTTTAAATCAATCGGATGAAAATTAACAATTTTAGAAATTTGGCCTATGTTGACCTTTTGGTCTATAGCGACCTCAAAAATAATAGGTGGTTGAATTATGTAACCTGAACTGTAAATCCTTTTCAAAATTCAAGTCAATCTGATGAAAATGAGGATTTTCAAAAATTTTGCCCAAATTGGCCTTTTGGCATATTTTGACCTTTTGGCCTATGTTTACCTCAGAATTAATAGGTGGTCGAATTCCTTGACCTGATGTGCAAGTGCTCTTCACATTTCAAGTCAATTGGATGAAAATTGATGATTTTTGAAAATTTGTCCCAAATTGGCCTTTTGGCTCATGTAGACCTTTTCGGTCGACCAAATTTCATGAAACTTCAGTGTGTGACCACAATCTCTAAAAATTTCAGAATGGTGGGTTGAGCGGTTTCTGCTTGAGGTGAGCAGACAGTCAGACAAACAAAGAAAAAGTCAGTAGGCGACATGGGTGGTCATTATATAATTGCATACTGGCCATAGTTTTTGACGGATTGGGCTGAAATTTTTTGACAAAGGTTGAGTATAGTGCGCATAAAAGCGCGGAAGCCGATTTTTGATTTTCGAAAAAAAAAAAATAGGATTTTTTTTCAAAAATTTCAAAGTCCCGTTGCTCGGCAACGGTGGGGTGCATAGCAACGGTGCGCAAAAACAACTAGATCCTGGTATGAACCTACCAGTCAAGTTTCATCAAAATCGGTTGACTCCTCTGGCCTCCAGAACTGTCCATTACATACAAACAGACAGACAGACGGAAAACCTGAGAATAAGAGTAGTCCAGCGAGCACCCAAAAAACAAAGAAACAAACAAAGAAATAAACAAACGGCATCGATCAACACACTTGTCAAAAATGTTTTTTGTTTTTTTTGACAAGTAACAAACAAATGACCCAAACACAATACCCTCTCCTTCGGCGAGGGTAAAAATGGCTTCAAAAACTCGATGAAAAAAAATATGCAAATGCAAAAATTTTTTAAATGCATAGAAAAAAATAAATAAATAAACGACGAGACTCCTTACCCCACGCAGTCTTGACAAGGACTTGCAGTGATCAAGCTCTTCTGGCGGTAAATTTGTATTTACATCTATCTCCACTTCGGAGGTAAATGTGTACAAATTATACATTGAAAAGTCTGCTCTGGAGTACATTCATAATCCTTCACAAAGTAGCTCTTATTCTTGTTTTTAAGTGTTCTCATAACTACCAAGGCTGATGAAGACTCCAGAATAGATCGATAAAGTATAAATTGGGAAATCGTTAAAATAGTCAAATTGTTACTCTTCTTCTTCTTCACTTTTTTCACCAGCCGAGCACAATAAAGGCTGAACTCGAGGAAGTGATATTGTCTCTGAACATTAGGCTTTGTTTAATTCATCACATAAGTTCTGAGGGGAAGGGGGCGTGTGCATTATCCTAGTAATATGCGTTATATCAAAGGGTCATGTAACGTGGAGGTTTCAATTTCCTCCATTAAACAGGCGACGATGGACGCTTTTAACACTACAACTGCCACTTTATAACTGCTGGCACTGATGACTGGGTATCAAGACGTCCATCTTTGATGCAACCCTGCTTTGATCAGACACCTGATCCATCACGTCCTCTTTATTCAATTGAATTTCGAATGGGATAAAATAAATAAATAAATTCAAATCAAATTTGGAAGACCAAATAAAAGAAGTCCTGCCTTGGAGTCGTCAGAAGGAACCCAAACGAGAAAAAAAGCAAATAAAAGATGAAGTCATCATGAAGAACCTGGATAGGACTTGGGTTTCAGCTGCTACTACTACTCGACCCTCAAACCCATCCAAGTGTAGCCAAGTGGACCTTATTTCAAAAAACAAAAGCTCAGATTGAAAAAATTAAATAATCCTGGCTGTCAGACCATGCATTCGATCAGGTTGAAATTTAAAACATATTGTTGCGGATTTCGCGCCCGCCGGCGTGCTGACGGCCACGTAACTCGAATCGCGGCACGTCGCCCACCGGACGGACAATCCAGTCGTGACCCTCTCGGACTAACGCCGGGAACCAGTCACGGGTGGACCTTTCGGTCTCACCGCGATCGAGCCAATCAGCCCCCGCGTGGGATAGGGTTGCTCGCCAAATTCGAACTACCTAAGTACCCACGCGGAGGGTAGACCGGGCGATCGCACCTCGCCGCAGGTCGACTTCGGACACGGGCCACTTAAGCGACCCGTTCCGTACTATCAGAATAACCGAGCGGTGATATCGTCGACCTCGACGGTTCGATTAATTATCGGGCGTATTCGGCCCACTACCAACCCTTTACGTGAAGCAAGATGGGGATTCAATGGAGGAAAAGGCACGAAGCGAAGCGGGAGAACAGTTCAACAATAAAGCACATTTATTCGCGGCACACGGGAAGCACACAAATACAATTCCACCAAATGCACACAAAAAAAAGAAAACACAATTCCATTTACACAAAAAGCAAACATAAAAGTGAAAACACAGTGCAGAGCTAATACCGACTACCGAGCACACGGCAACACTTATACAATTCTACTTCACAGACGGCGCCGACAACACATACCCAAAACCAAGGAAAAGAAATACCCTCAAGAATGAGGCAGGCCTGAGGCCGAGACCGGGTCGGGCCTACCCGTCTCTGGTGATGAGGACGGAGCGGCGATGGCCCCCCGCAACCCGCGGGCCTCGTGGGACGGTGTCTGGCAGGGGGGTGGGAACGGGGCCCCCTTGGTCGCACTATCTCAGCGCGGGGGGAAACAGGAGGGGGTTGCTGATGCTCGGGGTATAGAGGATCTTTATTATCCCTGGTGTGCGTCTCCACCTCGGCCAGGTCGCGCTGCCGGCCTCCCTCGGGCGTGCAGCTCCTGGCACCGACGCGAGCACCCCCTCGTCCGACTCTCTTCAGCTTCTCCAGCCACTGCAGGCTTCGGGCTCCAGACTTCCACACTCGTCCCCTCCGTTCCGACTCCTTCTCGTTCTCGTTCTCCCTTCTTCTGACTGACGAACACCGTCCTTTTATCCCCCTGTAACTTCGCCTTTGACCCCCTCCCTTTGACCTTTCACCTCGCTCCCCATTGGCCCGAGAAAAAGTGGGCGTGAAGGCTTTTTGATCCACAAATTTGAAGCACAAAATCCGTGATTTTGTACACGCTGTTCGACGCGCGCTCTGCACGAATCCAACACCGGTACCCACAGCGGGGCAAGAACGGTGGCGATGCTACGGTTGCGAGGTGTGACGTGAAGGTCGTGGCGGTTGTGGTGAAGCGGTGGTTGTGGTCGGTGGTTGATGTTGTGGTTGTGATCATGGCGGTTGGTCCAAAATAAAGATAGTAAAAGAAAAACGGCTATCCTAAAGAGTCGCAGCACGTATAAATGACATGTATTCCCACTAGACAACGGGTTTGGGCCTAACTACACATGCACTTACCGAGATACCTCACCGAAGGGACCTGAATGGTGGTTTGCGAATCTGGTAACCACAACACTACCCCCTTCCCTTTATACAGACTCGTCCCGAGTCGTCAAATTTTCGTGTGCCATCATGTGTAGTTTTCCCCTAGTACACTTTACCTACGGATCCCTGAGTGCGACATTCATGGTATTCGTGTCCCCAAAATAAATAACCTGAGGGCTGCGTAACTACCTAAACAAACTCACTCACACGGACGACTTAAATAAAATTGCCGGCGCTAAGACATACATGCCGGGGGCGCACTCATATGTACAGTACATCTTAACCTTAACTTACAAATTTTACACTAAACCATGGCCCAGGATCATTGACTCTGCAAAAAGAAAGCAGTTGGCAGGGAGCCAGGCTGCCCACATGCAGTCTCTGGCTCAAACAATGCAGGTGACAGGGAACGTGGCTGGCTGCTCACACGCAGTCCAAGGCCTTCCCTTTTGAACTGAACTCAGTGAACCACAACGGTGCTTGGGCTGCACAACGCAGTCTCCGTGCTAGCTCAAGTGGCACACGCAATGAGCACAACGAATGGATGCATGAACGGTTTGAACTGAATGCAGTGAACCACAACGGTGCATGGGCTGCACAAACGCAGTCTCCGTGCCAGCTCAAGTGGCACACGCAATGAGCACAACGAATGGATGGGTGAACACAAACACGGTGCACGGGCCGCCACTGCAGGACCGTGTTGTAGCTGCCAACAGGGCAGTTCTTGCAGCTTGCAAACTGTTGCCTTGCGGATCCTGGCGCACATGGAAATGAACAGGGGGGGCAAAGCAAAAATTGAACGGGGCTGGTGAACGTGGGCAGTGGGCATGGCATGGCAAAGGTGAGCAGGCAAACACAGCCCGCAGAAGAAGGCCGCTGCAGGCAAACACAGCCGGCAGATTAACTGCCCGGCACAGGCCTTGAAGTACCACAGCTGCAGACGAAGTGGCCGGCACAGGCCTTGAAGCAAAACACGGCCAGCCGATGGCACAGGCCTTGCAGCAAAACAACAGCTGCCGATGAAGTTGGCCGGCCTCCGCCTCGAAGAAAAACACGGCCAGCCGATGAAGTTGGCCAGCCTTTGCCGTTCAGTGGAGGTTGGTGGAGGGAGTGCGGTGGTGCTGGCCACTTGGAAGGCGGGCTCGGACCTACCTACCTGTCTCCCTCCCAACCTATCGCCTTTGCCTGTCACTGTACATACCCACTCCCTTAATTTGTCAAACCCCAATTTAGCCCCAACTTATTTTTTTGTTGTTTTTATTTTTACTTCCCCTCTATAAATCGTCCCCTACCCCCCTTTATCGTCCTTGTTCGGCTAACCTATCCTGTCACCTAGCCTACTCCCAACCCCTACGTTCCCTTCCCGGAGGGGAACAAGGGAGAGCTAGCGTCCTGTGTCGAGGCCCAACGAAGCCTCAGAATGGCCTCCCCAGAGTTCGGCGATCTATAACCCAAAGTGGGTCCAGCGGCCCACAACGACAGCGAGGGGATGGATGGTGCGGAGGGGTACATCTCCTAATCTACCCTAACCATTTAACTGTTAAACTACCCCGGGGCTTTCAACAAGCGCCTCTCGCTTAAACTATTGGTTCTAACAACCCAGATTCCCGTCGCCTGTGTTGGTGTCCTTACAATTTCGGGCCTCGCCCCCCAATTTTCTCTCCGTGCCCTCACACGGTCTCATGGCTGGGACACGTGGCTCCCTTAGGCAGGCACGACCCTCTGCCGAATCTCCCGCTATGGCACCCCCGGGCACTACACTGCCTCCGAGCCTACCAGCTCCCTAACACCGGGGAGTGCCCCCATGGCACCTCCCCTGAAACGCACACGTGGCAGGCCGGCCTCCCGGGCCCCTTTCCGAGGGTCACCCGTGCCCACAACACTGCCCACGCGGCTAATGGTGCCCCGGGCCCCCGCACCAAGCAGGCGCACCCGTGCCCACTACTCTATCCCGGCCCCCCATGGGCCCATGGCCTACCGCGGCCGACTAGCCTGGTGCCCGGGGTACCCACTCAGCGATACTCACCTTTCGCAGCCACGCTCCCAAGCCCGTCAACAGGGCTCCTGCACCCCTCCAAATGGGTCTCGAGCCTACTTTCCCACCAACAACAAAACGACCTCCATTTTTCAATTTGACTAACCCAGCTAACTCAATCTACACTGACCCCGGGGTCCCTTGGGCGGGAGTCACTCCTCCCCCCAATCACTCATCGCACCATGCATTCCCCATTCGCTCCACACACACACAGACCCGCTGGCCTCACTCACTCACCAAGCACATGCTTCCAATTCACTCACCAACAACTCTTCAACACACTCACCGCTGAACTCTGCCATTCTTCTAACTACATCCCCTAACTAACTCGTGCTCCCACGTCGTCCCTTAAACTATAGCACGTTCCTTTTAACACTACGTAGCTAAGCTACGTCCCCACTACACATTCACAAGTCTGTCCATGTCTCCAAATAAATCAAAAATCATTTCCCATTTTCCCATCCTAAATCTGGCTACAATCCCTCTAACTAATCCATTCCACGGACTCCATGAGGACTTACCCCTGCCCCATGAAGTCGGTCTAACTAAGCTAACCCTTCCCCCTAACTAGTTTTCATCCTGTGCCCAGGTAAGGGGGTCTTTCACCCCTTGCCCAGGAATCCTGTGTACCCGAAAGTGAGGCTTGTTTTTTTTCTTTTTTTTTTTCATGCGCAGCACCTGCGCGGCAACTCAGAGCTCGCGCACTTTGCACCTGGCCGTGACGTCATGCAGCTGCACGTGTTCCTCGTCCCTCCTTGGACGGTACCATCCGGCAGAGACACCACTCCTGCCGGATTCCAACCACACGTGCAGCCATGACGTCACCGTGCGCATAAAAAAAACACAAGCCCCACGTCTCGAGGGGTTTCCCACGCGAACACATGTGCTTTGCCCGTTGGAGCTCAACACACACGATCGCGTGGAGAACCCATCCGGTCCAAATCCATTTACCTGCCTAAACTTTGTCCGTCCGCGGGATCGGCAAATCCACCGCGTGCGTTTCCGGACCGGGACTTCACTCTCGCAAGCGAGCACGTGGCGGTCTCGTGCGTTGCACAGCACGAACCGCGTGCTCACTGCTGGGTGAACCCGGCACGGTCCTCGAAACAACTACAGCCGCTACCCGGCTTTCGCTCCTCTGTCGCCGTCTCCGTCTCCATTCCACACACGCATACCTGCGTGTTTCGACGCACACAGTCCACTCCATCACATTCACACGGGGAGACGCGGCTGCGTGCTCCCGCATGCCAACCGACATCTCCCTCTCATACCGCTCTCTCACACACACGGTCTCCCTGGCACACAGCGACCTTGCACACGGCGCCTCACCCGCACTCCGTGCCTCATCCACACACGCGGGGGAACTCACCCGCGGTACCTCACTCATACACACGGCGACACTCACACACGCGGTCTCTTCCATACACGGTGCCTCACCCACACACGCGGGGGCACTAACCCGCGGTGCCTCACTCGCACTCCGTCCTCATCCACACACGCGGGGGCACTCAACCGCGGTGCCTCATTCACACACACGGCGACACTCACACACGCGGTCTCTTCCATACACGGTGCCTCACCCACACACGCGGGGGCACTAACCCGCGGTGCCTCACTCGCACTCCGTGCCTCATCCACACACGCGGGGGCACTCAACCGCGGTGCCTCATTCACACACACGGCGATACTCACACACGCGGTCTCTTCCATACACGGTGCCTCACCCACACACGCGGGGGCACTAACCCGCGGTGCCTCACTCGCACTCCGTGCCTCATCCACACACAGCGTGCTGGGAAGCACGCACTCTGGCACCATCGCCACCACACCACTCACACACGGGGTCGCTTCCACACACGGGGACGCACTCACACCTTGCACCACACACACAGGGACAACTACACTGGGGATTCGTGTCCCCACAAGGGTCTCCGGGGCCTCTATACCCCCCAAGCTCTCCGTGCACCCGTCCACAGCACCCGTCCCCTCAACCTCGCAAAGCACGACCGAACTCACCTGGTCGTGACTCGCCTCAAGGGGGCATACTCCCTCCCCTTGTTCCTGGAGGAGGTCATCCAGCTGCTCGCACCGGGTCCCCACACAGTCCGCCAGCTCACCCCCATTGTCCTCCACTACCTCCGTGTGTGTGTGCGCGTCACTTACCCCGTCTTCATCGTGTTTATTGGTCTCTGCTTCTTTCTGGCGTCTTTCCCTTATCTTTATGTAGGTCAACCTTGCTTTCTCTTTAAGTCGCTCCCGTCCTTCCCTGTTTTTCACTCCTTGCTCTTTCACGATCTCCGCGTACCTCATCCTTGCTTTCCGTATTAATTGTTCTTTTCTCTCCCTCCCAATTACTTTCACCTCGTCTCTTGTCTCCCGAATTACTTTTTCCTTACCCGCCTCCACCGCGGGCCTGTCAGCCGTTGCACCCCTTCCAGCTCGTTTGTTCCGACACGTGGAGTCGCCATTTTAAGTTCCCTGCTCACGGCCTTCATGCCCGCCTGCAGGCATCGGCCCATGTTCTGCGTCTCACCCCGTAGCTTTCTCGTTTCTTCCTTCATGTTTGTTTCCATTTTAGTTTTCATGCGTTTTATTTCGTTTGTGAATGTATCCATCTTTTCGTTTATTTGTTTGTTCATGTCTTTCATTTCGTTTTTTATTTCATTTGTCATTGCCGCATTCATTTGTGCCAGCATGGTGAATAGCTGGGCCATGTCGGATGCACTCAAGTGAGCCGTTTCGGCAGGGGTTGGGGAAGGGTCTTGGTGGAGAGGGGGGAGGTGTCATCCACCGCGGCCGCTGCCGCACCCACCTCGGGCCCTGGGTTCAGTTGGGCGAGTCCGTGTTCCTGCACAATCAACATTTCCTGCACGGGGATTCCATCCTGGACCATGGATTCTACATTACTGTACACATACCTAATCCACCCGGCACCCGCTCGCCTTGAGACGCCATCTTGCTTCTCGTGAAGGGTTAATTTAACTCGCTCGTAATTTGGAGGGAATCAGGGGTCGCTTCTCTCACCCCTGGACCGATTCCCCGTGAATTTAGCCGGAGACAGGAGAGCCCGTTTTCCTGTTCTCCGGTACCAGTGCCGCGAGGAGGGCGATGAATTTGTATCGCACGACCTGACACCAGTGTTGCGGATTTCGCGCCCGCCGGCGTGCTGACGGCCACGTAACTCGAATCGCGGCACGTCGCCCACCGGACGGACAATCCAGTCGTGACCCTCTCGGACTAACGCCGGGAACCAGTCACGGGTGGACCTTTCGGTCTCACCGCGATCGAGCCAATCAGCCCCCGCGTGGGATAGGGTTGCTCGCCAAATTCGAACTACCTAAGTACCCACGCGGAGGGTAGACCGGGCGATCGCACCTCGCCGCAGGTCGACCGGACACGGGCCTTAAGCGACCCGTTCCGTACTATCAGAATAACCGAGCGGTGATATCGTCGACCTCGACGGTTCGATTAATTATCGGGCGTATTCGGCCCACTACCAACCCTTTACGTGAAGCAAGATGGGGATTCAATGGAGGAAAAGACGAAGCGAAGCGGGAGAACAGTTCAACAATAAAGCACATTTATTCGCGGCACACGGGAAGCACACAAATACAATTCCACCAAATGCACACAAAAAAGAAAACACAATTCCATTTACACAAAAAGCAAACATAAAAGTGAAAACACAGTGCAGAGCTAATACCGACTACCGAGCACACGGCAACACTTATACAATTCTACTTCACAGACGGCGCCGACAACACATACCCAAAACCAAGGAAAAGAAATACCCTCAAGAATGAGGCAGGCCTGAGGCCGAGACCGGGTCGGGCCTACCCGTCTGGTGATGAGGCGCGGAGCGGCGGTGGCCCCGCAACCCGCGGGCCTCGTGGACGGTGTCTGGTAGGGGGGTGGGAAACGGGGCCCCTTGGTCGCACTATCTCAGCGCGGGGGAAAGAGGAGGGGGTGCCTGATGCTCGGGGTATAGAGGATCTTTATTATCCCTGGTGTGCGTCTCCACCTCGGCCAGGTCGCGCTGCCGGCCTCCCTCGGGCGTGCAGCTCCTGGCACCGACGCGAGCACCCCCTCGTCCGACTCTCTTCAGCTTCTCCAGCCACTGCAGGCTTCGGGCTCCAGACTTCCACACTCGTCCCCTCCGTTCCGACTCCTTCTCGTTCTCGTTCTCGTTCTCCCTTCTTCTGACTGACGAACACCGTCCTTTTATCCCCCCGTAACTTCGCCTTTGACCCCCTCCCTTTGACCTTTCACCTCGCTCCCCATTGGCCCGAGAAAAAGTGGGCGTGAAGGCTTTTTGATCCACAAATTTGAAGCACAAAATCCGTGATTTTGTACACGCTGTTCGACGCGCGCTCTGCATGAATCCAACACCGGTACCCACAGCGGGGCAAGAACGGTGGCGATGCTACGGTTGCGAGGTGTGACGTGAAGGTCGTGGCGGTTGTGGTGAAGCGGTGGTTGTGGTCGGTGGTTGATGTTGTGGTTGTGATCATGGCGGTTGGTCCAAAATAAAGATAGTAAAAGAAAAACGGCTATCCTAAAGAGTCGCAGCACGTATAAATGACATGTATTCCCACTAGACAACGGGTTTGGGCCTAACTACACATGCACTTACCGAGATACCTCACCGAAGGGACCTGAATGGTGGTTTGCGAATCTGGTAACCACAACACTATATTCCCTATCGCTACCAGATCATAACTGTGATGTTTCACGTCGATTGATGCAGCTGTTCAAGCGAGATTTTTTTTGATACTTTCCTTCAATCCAATATGGCTGCCAAACCATGTGCCCTATCAATTATTCATGAACACCCTAGCATCCCCATTGGGGATTCCCCAAGGCTTGGGGAATATGTATGTGAAGTTCCCCTCGATCTGTCCAGTCTCTCTGGAGAGGTGGGTTTTTAAAGGTTTTCAGGTAAATCCAATATGACTGACAAACCATGTGACCTATGACATCATAGGTGAGGAACTTTTTGTTCCTCATGGATAGGTGGTCATACCTGTAAAGTTTCTTATTAATCTGTTTAGCCATTTCAGAGAAGAAAATTTTTGAAGGTTTAAAAAGAAAAAAAAAATGGCTGCTGAACCACATGACCATGACCGATGACATCATCAATGTATTTTTTTTCTGTGGAACAATGTATCCCTCGATGACCCTCAAAATTTTTCATACTGATCGGATGTAGCGTTCTACGAATGCCATTATGATGTCAAAACGAAACCACCTTTGACATCATCAAGAAATCACACTTCTTCCCCATGAGACAGGAGCCAAGTTTCAATCTATGGTAAAAAAAATTTGCGTCAATCCAACAAGTGGTTGCAGAGAAAAGGGAATAATAAAAATGCAGACACGTACGTTTCACATACATGACCGATTGCTTAACCCCACTTTTCGCTTCGCGAGCTCGTGCTATCGGATCCAGATCTGGATCTTCACCAAAATAGAAGCAATTGGTCCTTGGGACACACCCAACCTGTCCACCAAGTTTCATTCGTATCCGTATTCAACTTTTGAGCTATCCTGTTCACAGTTATGCAGGCAGACAGGGGTGAAAAGATAACCTCCGTCCCCCTTCGGTGGCCTATAGGGCTAGAAGAGGAGGGGAGAGGAGAGAACAGCTACACAGAAGGGTATAAATAAGTCTTCAGATACTTTATTAAAGACTTCACTGTCATTATACAGTACCAGTGCGGGCCCGTAGGTGCGTGCCCGTATGTGCGTGCCAGTATGTGCAGCTTGGTTCCTTCGCTCTCGTAAACGACGACTGGATTGGGGCATTGTTTCAATTAGAGCGGACTAACCGTATCATAAATGGCCATAACTTGGGAAACACCTGGGAAACATACTCCGGTCCCCAGCATCAATTGTGATGTCATATCAAATGAAGAAGAAGAATTGTGATGCCCCATCTCTTGCCCCCCCTCTCCCCCCTAGTCTCGCCACTCCTCCCTCCCCCTGCTCTCCCGCACCTCTCTCGCCCCCACTCTCACCCCCCTCTCCCGTCCCCCTCTCTTGCCCCCTCCTCTCTCCCCCTCTCTTGAATTGTGACGACCCCTCTCTCCCTCCCTCTCTCACCCCTCTCTTGCCCCCCTCTCCCCCCCTCTCTCCCCCCTCCTCTCTGTAAATGTATTCACAAATGTCTACCAAGCACAACAATTAATTCAAACCTTGGGAAAAAACAGCTTTCAAACCCTTGGGAAACAGCTCTTTCTCTTGGGAAAATTCAAACCTTGGGATAAATAAATAATTTGAACAATTAATTCAAACCTTGGGAAAAAACAGTTTTCAAACCTTGGGAAACACTTGGGAAACAGCTGAAACGGATGAAGAACGATATTAAACCTTGAAAAGGGAAATACTCAGGTCCCCAGCGTCGATTGTGACGTCATATCAAACGAAGAAGAAGAAGAATTGTGACATCAATTGTGCAAAAAAAAAATATACATTAATTGTGATGTCATTCGTGACGTCATAGCACCGTGTCTTGTCATTGGTTTACAGATAAATGGCCGTAACTTGGGAACCGCTTGTCCGATTAATATCAAACCTTGAAAAGGCACATCCGCGGGTCCCCAGAAATATTCCTGGCAAGTTTCAATCAGATCGGACTGGTGGTTGTCGAGAAACAGTGGTCACAGACAGACAGACAGACACACACACACAGATTGCTGGAATTATGGATAGATTTCTCATTGAAATTGGGAGTTTGTTCCAGTCTTTAAGCAAACGATTGAAAGGAACTACAGTACACATATAGCCTTTTTGTGGAATGATGTAGAGTACAAAGGAAGGACCTGCTGTTAAATGATGTCTTCAATCACTGCAGCCATTCTCCCACCTTGTTGATTAACAGGTGTGGTCCACCCATCCTTCATTTCCCTTCATATTCCTATCTGTGGTTATGCAATTCTCTCTACTTTTCGTGGAGTCCTTCCAAGTTATGAAAAATGTGAATAGTCCTGAACCTTCTCACTATAAAATGCAGGAGATTAGTGTTTAAATCAAGTCCATAGCTTAAACCAATTTTGAGATGAATACACCATCAGACTGTCCACTTGGGTCAGTCAGTTTTGTAGTTCAGTGATGTTGTCCAAAAGTTGAATGAGTGTTCTTGGATGAGAAATCCTTCACAGACGATTGGTAAATACTGTTACGGCCACGGGTACCGAGACACCAGTTTGTTACTCAGGGGCTTTGGCCCCGGTTGGCCTCAGAAGAGCCGGACCTGAGGCCACCGCTCGTAATTAACGTTGTGGTGCAGTGGGTTGCTTTAGAACCACGAACACCACCCAGTTAACCACGAGTTCCAGTGTCCAGCGTCTAATTATGCCGTTTAACTAGAGGTCACGTGGTTACCTGAACGGGGAACACGCCCTCAGCAAAGCACCAATATTATCTTGATTATATCATAATTATGGTGGCCGAGCGTTTTAACCGCTGGTGCGTGCCGACTATTATTGGTCAAGTCTGTGGTAATTATCTCCCAGTCTATCTAGGTTCGGACAATGCTGGATCAATGGAAGGAAAGGACAAGCACGGACAGGTTGGAATGTCAACAGATAATTTATTAATAAGAAAATAAATAAATAAAAAGAACTTTTTATTTCCATGAGGTAAAAATAACTAAATTCCAAATGAATCGAAATGATCGCAGGCAAATAAATAATTAATCAGGCAAAATCAATCAGAGTGATAGGATAAGAGACAGAGCAGATGCTTATCGGGGATTGACTTAACAACTAAACACAGACAAGGGTACTCAGTATATCATTCAGGGGGTGGGGGGGGGGAGGAATCATCTCGCTCACCAAAGAGAAGTCGTCCGTCAAATGAAAATGTCCTGAAATGTGCGTGCGTGTCTTGTCCGTCGCCAGCACCCAGCCGTGCCGTGCACCCACTCGTCAACAGCCTTGAACGCCAGTCGACATCACACACAAGAAACAGGTAAGCCAAGGGCAACCGTTTGACTGAAACGGACGAAGCAACCAGCCATCTGACTGGAACCGACGAAGCAAACAGCTGTCTGACTGGAACCGACGAAGCAAACAGCTGTCTGACTGGAACCTACGGAGCAGCCAGCCGTCTGACTGGAACCGACGAAGCAATCAGCCGTCTGACTGGAACCGACGAAGCAATCAGCCGTCTGAATGGCAAACTGTCGCGTTGTCGACTCACCCGTGCCTCACTCGTTGGTGACTGTCCCACGTGCACGCTGCTCACTCCCACCCGTCAACAACAGACCTCCCGCTCTTTTATATAGGTGGCCCGTCTGGGCCAGCACAGACTCATCGCAAATTCACCGCACCACACTTGCACACCATTACCATGACAACCCGTGCTCTCGTTATTATACCTCGCGGTGTCAAACTCCGATCGAAAAAGGGCGGGTCTCGGCATCCATGAAAGAATTGTGTGTCAACGTCGCTGGAAAAAGGCGGGTCTCGGTGTCAGTGAAAGAAATGTGTGTCAATGTCGCTGGAAAAAGGCGGGTCTCGGTGTCAGTGAAATAAATGAGTTTCAATGTCGCTGGAAAAGGCGGGTCTCGGTGCCAGTGAAAGAAATGTGTGTCAATGTCGCTTGAAAAATGCGTTCTCGGTGTCAGTGAAAGAAATGTGTTTCAATGTCGCTGGAAAAAGGCGGGTCTCGGCGTCAGTGAAAGAAGTCTCTGTCAATGTCGCTGGAAAAAGGCGGGTCTCAGCGTTCGTGAAAGAAATGTGTTTCAATGTCGCTGGAAAAAGGCGGGTCTCGGCGTTAGTGAAATAAATGTGTGTCAATGTCGCTGGAAAAAGGCGGGTCTCGGCGTCAGTGAAAGAAATGTGTTTCAATGTCGCTGGAAAAAGGCGGGTCTCGGCGTCAGTGAAAGAAATCTCTGTCAACGTCGCTGGAAAAGGCGGGTCTCGGCGTTAGTGAAATAAATGTGTTTCAATGTCGCTGGAAAAAGGCGGGTCTCAGTGTCAGTGAAAGAAATGTGTGTCAATGTCGCTGGAAAAAGGCGGGTCTCAGTGTCAGTGAAAGAAATGTTTGTCAACGTCGCTGGAAAAAGGCGGGTCTCGGCGTCAGTGAAAGAAATGTTTGTCAACGTCGCTGGAAAAAGGCGGGTCTCGGCGTCAGTGAAAGAAATGTGTGTCAATGTCGCTGGAAAAAGGCGGGTCTCGGCGTCAGTGAAAGAAATGTTTGTCAACGTCGCTGGAAAAAGGCGGGTCTCGGTGTCAGTGAAAGAAATGTGTGTCAACGTCGCTGGAAAAAGGCGGGTCTCGGTGTCAGTGAAAGAAATGTTTGTCAACGTCGCTGGAAAAAGGCGGGTCTCGGTGTCAGTGAAAGAAATGTTTGTCAACGTCGCTGGAAAAAGGCGGGTCTCGGTGTCAGTGAAAGAAATGTGTGTCAATGTCGCTGGAAAAAGACGGGTCTCGGTGTCAGTGAAAGAAATGTTTGTCAACGTCGCTGGAAAAAGGCGGGTCTCGGTGTCAGTGAAAGAAATGTTTGTCAACGTCGCTGGAAAAAGGCGGGTCTCGGCGTCAGTGAAAGAAATGTGTTTCAATCTCGCTGGAAAAAGGCGGGTCTCGGTGTCAGTGAAAGAAATGTCTGTCAAGTCGCTGGAAAAAGGCGGGTCTCGGCGTTAGTGAAAGAAATGTGTGTCAACGTCGCTGGAAAAAGGCGGGTCTCGCCGTCAGTGAAAGAAATGTGTGTCAATGTCGCTGGAAAAAGGCGGGTCTCGGCGTCAGTGAAAGAAATGTTTGTCAACGTCGCTGGAAAAAGGCGGGTCTCGGCGTCAGTGAAAGAAATGTTTGTCAACGTCGCTGGAAAAAGGCGGGTCTCGGCGTCAGTGAAAGAAATGTGTGTCAACGTTGCTGGAAAAAGGCGGGTCTCGGTGTCAGTGAAAGAAATGTCTGTCAACGTCGCTGGAAAAAGGCGGGTCTCGGCGTCAGTGAAAGAAATGTTTGTCAACGTCGCTGGAAAAAGGCGGGTCTCGGCGTCAGTGAAAGAAATGTGTGTCAACGTTGCTGGAAAAAGGCGGGTCTCGGTGTCAGTGAAAGAAATGTCTGTCAACGTCGCTGGAAAAAGGCGGGTCTCGGCGTCAGTGAAAGAAATGTTTGTCAACGTCGCTGGAAAAAGGCGGGTCTCGGCGTCAGTGAAAGAAATGTGTGTCAATGTCGATGGAAAAAGGCGGGTCTCGGCGTCAGTGAAAGAAATGTTTGTCAACGTCGCTGGAAAAAGGCGGGTCTCGGCGTCAGTGAAAGAAATGTTTGTCAACGTCGCTGGAAAAAGGCCGGTCTCGGCGTCAGTGAAAGAAATGTTTGTCAACGTCGCTGGAAAAAGGCGGGTCTCGGCGTCAGTGAAAAAAATGTGTGTCAACGTTGCTGGAAAAAGGCGGGTCTCGGTGTCAGTGAAAGAAATGTCTGTCAACGTCGCTGGAAAAAGGCGGGTCTCGGCGTCAGTGAAAGAAATGTTTGTCAACGTCGCTGGAAAAAGGCGGGTCTCGGCGTCAGTGAAAGAAATGTTTGTCAACGTCGCTGGAAAAAGGCGGGTCTCGGCGTCAGTGAAAGAAATGTGTGTCAACGTCGCTGGAAAAAGGCGGGTCTCGGCGTCAGTGAAAGAAATGTTTGTCAACGTCGCTGGAAAAAGGCGGGTCTCGGCGTCAGTGAAAGAAATGTGTGTCAACGTCGCTGGAAAAAGGCGGGTCTCGGCGTCAGTGAAAGAAATGTGTTTCAATCTCGCTGGAAAAAGGCGGGTCTCGGTGTCAGTGAAAGAAATGTTTGTCAACGTCGCTGGAAAAAGGCCGGTCTCAGCGTCAGTGAAAGAAATGTTTGTCAACGTCGCTGGAAAAAGGCGGGTCTCGGTGTCAGTGAAAGAAATGTGTGTCAACGTCGCTGGAAAAAGGCGGGTCTCGGTGTCAGTGAAAGAAATGTTTGTCAACGTCGCTGGAAAAAGGCGGGTCTCGGTGTCAGTGAAAGAAATGTGTGTCAACGTCGCTGGAAAAAGGCGGGTCTCGGTGTCAGTGAAAGAAATGTGTGTCAACGTCGCTGGAAAAAGGCGGGTCTCGGCGTCAGTGAAAGAAATGTTTGTCAACGTCGCTGGAAAAAGGCGGGTCTCGGTGTCAGTGAAAGAAATGTTTGTCAACGTCGCTGGAAAAAGGCGGGTCTCGGTGTCAGTGAAAGAAATGTGTGTCAACGTCGCTGGAAAAAGGCGGGTCTCGGCGTCAGTGAAAGAAATGTGTGTCAACGTCGCTGGAAAAAGACGGGTCTTGGTGTCAGTGAAAGAAATGTGTGTCAATGTCGCTGGAAAAAGGCGGGTCTCGGTGTCAGTGAAAGAAATGTGTGTCAACGTCGCTGGAAAAAGGCGGGTCTCGGTGTCAGTGAAAGAAATGTGTGTCAACGTCGCTGGAAAAAGGCGGGTCTCGGCGTCAGTGAAAGAAATGTGTGTCAACGTCGCTGGAAAAAGGCGGGCGTCGCTATCCGTGAAAGAAATGTCGCGCATAAATGTGTCTGTCGTAACGAGAAAAAGCTTCTCATCAGAGAGGGGATCTATTATTTACCCTTCTCAATGCATCACATATAGAATCCCACTAGACATGGGGATGGATCTATCCTGGACATGAATTTAGGGAAATAACTATCTGAGGACCTGGACGTTGGTATGCATTCATCGGATCGGATTCTGAAATCCTAACAATACGTTATAAACTTGTAGGATTATTTGTTTATTGCCGGAATCCTTGGGATTTCGCGGTGTCTGACTGGAACCGACGAGGATATGGTATCAAACATGTCCGTTCTGCTCCGTTTAAACCCGCTTCTCATGGTCAGGCAGAGCGTGCTGTGCAGATTATCAAGCAAGGCTTAAGGCGTGATACTCAAGGTTCACTTCAAACGTGTTTGTCACGCGTGTTGCTTGGTTACAGATCCAGACCAAATACCGCAACTGGAGTGCCTCCAGCCGAATTGCTTCGGAAGCGAGAACTCCAAACTAGACTTTCTCTTGTTCATCCTGACATCGGTGAAACAGTTGATAACAAGCGTCAGGGTCAGAAATACTATCAGGATCGCACGGCTGCATTGCGTGACTTTGCTGTAAACGATGCTGTTTATGTACTGAACCAGGCCCTGGAGCGAAATGGCTGGCTGGTGTTGTTATTAGCAAGGAAAGAACTCGGGTTTTTTGTGTTAAGCTGAAAGATGGGCGTCCAGGTAGGAAACATGTAGATCAGATCAAGCTGCATAAAATTGAGTTGGAGGATGTGCGAAACCTGTGAGTCATCCAGTTATTGTTCCATTGTCTGAGAATACAACTGTTGTTTCCAAGCCTGCATCTGAAGGGGTCAGTAATGCGTCCGCACGAAGTTTCTGTACCTGTACCCGCTGCCAGTCCGGTGCATTTGTCCATGTCACCGAAATCTGTACCTGTAACAACTCCTTTGCGTCGGTCCTCCTGTGTATCTAAACATCCAGACCGTTTGGATTTGTCATTTAAAGGGGGAGATATTGTGACGTATCGCCCTTCCTCGGATATGACGTGAGTGCTGTGTGCGCATGCGCAACACACGGGACCAGTCATGGAGCTGATTGTTGAGAATAAAACCTTCGTGAAGTTGAGTGCATCGTGGTCGGTCTGATTGTTTGTACTTGTCGACCTCAAACAAACATACATTACAAAGACATCCATTAGGTTGTTTCTTCCACTGCCATTTATCATGTTCCACTTCCACCAGATTTCTTCCACTGCCGAGTATCGATAAAGCAACTTCAAAAAAAAAAACACGTTTGGCCAAGCCAAAAAGTCCCCCCAAAAATGTTCATTTTTATGGATTTATGCCGATACCGTCAAAATGGCGGCTTCTCATGACAATATTCCTAGAATATAAAAGTTGCTACTCTCCATCTCAAATCTTTAGAGACCTCATATGTTCAGGTCGGATCATCAATATTTTTAAATTATTATTACTAGTACGTACCCGTAAAAAAACAAACAAACAAAAAAGAATTAATAAATAAATATTCAAACCGCGAGCAACAAACAACAACCACTCAGGCCGTTTCTTCGCTCTCGAGTGCCCAAACGTGCGTGGCCTGGAAGTTCGAATATTATTCGCAGTTACGATTATTCGCAATTTAGTTTTAATACCCAATTATTCAATTAGCGCCAACGTATTTTACCTTTTCGCAATGTCGTGGAAAGGAAAAACAAATAGAGAAGAGAGAGAGAAAAAAATTACTTCCTGGTTCGGAGCACACCAGCACTCTGATGCTACCGAAATTTATACACCGTCTAATATGAAAACGATCATAACTTGCAGCATTGTTTATCTATAAATGCGCATAAGAAATCGAGAAATTATTAGAATACACGAAGTCATCATTATCCGGAAGTCTGTACGTTGTAACGCGTAATAGATCCGGAAGTCCGTACTTTGTAACCCATAATGGCGAACGCGGCTGAGCTTCCCTTTCCCATCGGCCACGCCCACGCAACAACGTGTCTTGTCATTGGTTTGGTAAATAAATGGCCATAACTTGGGAAGCACTTGTCCGATTAATATCAAACCTTGAAAAGCCACATCCTCAGGTCCCCAGAAATATACCTGGCAAGTTTCAATTAGATCGGACCAGTGGTTGTCGAGAAACGGTGGTCACACACACACACACACACACACACACACACACACACACACACACACACACACACACACACACACACACACACACACACACACACACACACACACACACACACACACACACACACACACACTGCTGGAATTATAGATAGATTATTATTATTATTATTTTTGTATACCTTGTCGAGGCTCGTATGAGAGCTAACACATAACGCACAGCAAGGTGGGGGGGGGGGCATGAGACAAAAGGGGTGGGAGAGGGAAGGACAAAACAGTGGGAAACAGAGACACCAGGAGATCTGGGGAAGGGAGAGGGATGGTGTGGGTAACATGGGGAATAGAAGATGGACATTACAGGGACTTTCAGGAAGGAAAGCAGGGAATTTGAAGGAGGAGGGTTTCGGTGGATTATCGGGGGTAGAAAAGATCAAGGATTTGGATGGGGGATGATAAGAGGCAGTGGTGAACAGCTGTTTTGAAGGCCTGGAGGGAAGAATGGGATTGAATAGAGTGAGGGAGTTTATTCCAAAGGCGGGAAAAAAGATGAATGAAAGAGTGAAGGTGAGCAGTAATTCGTGATTTTGGTAGTTTTACCAGAAGGGGGTTTTACCAGATATAGCGGGGGGGGGAGGGGGAGGGGAGGGGAGACCCAGAGAGGATACGGTAGAAGACAGAAATACCACTGTTCAAAAGGTACATCTGTTCATCTGTTCAAAAGTTTCAACAGTTTCAATACTTCACCAAGCCACGTGGGCGGGGGGGGGGGGGGGGGCGGGGAGGACAAGGGGGATGGGGGAGAGAGAGGAGGGGTTGGGTATCCCCAAGGGTGTTCCAAAAAAATGAAAGTTTGATTTTTGCTGCTTCCTGATTTTGCCTTTGTTCCAATACCCCATAAGAACTTATAGGCCAAAAATGAACAAAATTCCATGATATTTAGGGGTTCCTCAAAGTTGGCACAATTATGCCCATTATGGAGAGGGCATTTTGCACTGCAATGTCAAAAAGCTCATCTTGGTCTCCTTGGAAAAACTCTTCTTTCATCCTATATGACTGCTGTGGTTTTCGAAAATATCAAACAAC
This sequence comes from Eptatretus burgeri, assembly GCF_056783735.1. Taxonomy (NCBI): domain Eukaryota; kingdom Metazoa; phylum Chordata; class Myxini; order Myxiniformes; family Myxinidae; genus Eptatretus; species Eptatretus burgeri. The sequence goes on from NC_140968.1 coordinate 43,253,164, forward strand.
CATATTAATTGTGAAGTGTACTGCGTTGTGCATATTCGACGGCAAGTTGTCAGTTAGTTTGGCAAATTTCAACAATATTGTGCAAACTTGAGGAATCCCTAAATATCCTCCAATCTGCTTCATATTTGGTGTGTATGTTTCTACTGTCAAATGGAACAAAGGCACACCCAGGGAGCATGAATATTCATACTTTTATTTTTTACCCCCTATTATGAAGCACCCTAGTATCCCCCCATTGGGCTCATCGTTGTCCATGAGAACCAAAATTGTTTAATAGACCCCAACCTTCAATGTGATACCAAAACGAAACTTTTGCATTAACTTGAAATGACTGACGACTTCATCACCCGACAAAAATAAATACGGAATGAGGAGGAGCCCCCCTGCAGGGCTTACCTCTGGACCCTACCACTGTGCATTCCGGAGAAGGGGTGGAGGGGGTTTTGCAAGTTTGTAGATCTTTAAGAATCAGGATGAAAAGTAGAAGTGGTTCAATAATATTGTAAGTATACAATATATAACAGGTGCAAGCTTCCGAAAATTTTTATTGTTTGTCGCATTTTGAATCCGATTGTGGTGGCCATTTTACTCACATAACCCAGCACCTCTCGTAATCGCTCACTCCTCTTGCCGAGAAGCTTACAAAGCGGTCGACGCGGAACGACTGGCTTGGAAAGCGATAGAAAGCCGCTTGCTAACGGAACACTCCCTCCTGCGTGTCCGTGTTCATACTTACTCGTTTGACTTTTGTCGTTGTGTGCACTCCTGGACCGCTGGACCCGAGGTTTGTATTTTCGTTTTAAGCATTAACTGATGAGGCTTTTCAAATTAAAAAAAACAAAAACTGTTTTGAATGAACGTTTTAACAGCGTTTTTCATACTTTATCCCCTTTGCAGTCATTTTACCACTCGGTTGTTGTTGTTGTTTTATTGTTGTTGTTGTTTAATGGTCCATCGTCGAGAGTGGAGAATTTTAATATTACGGCGGAAGTTGTATTTCGTTCTTTTCTAATTCTGTGACTAACACCATTATACGTATTATTTATAAGAGCGTGACGACACATTTTGGGGTCGATGTACACTCCACCAGGAGCTGCACGTGGAGGACTGAAAGGACTCGGATACGGAGGAAACAGAGATCTGAAATAAAAAAGATTGCGAGAAAACACCTGAAACCCAAACAGGTGTGTCACGTGATTTGGACGATAAACAAGGATGCTCCACCTGTAGCTCGACCAACGGTCAATGGCCACGAGTTGCGTTGTGAGGTCCGTGATTACGGTGTGAAGTGTGCAGGTGGGCTTGAGGCGGCCCGTACACGGCCCGTACACGGCCAGTACACGGCATGCCGTCGGCGGATTGATGGCCGTGCCACTGTGGCCCGCACCTCCACTGGGTTCGCGTCAAAGCGGTGTCCTGTCGGGGATGCTGTACAGTGGGGCGAGCTACGCCGGACAACAGAAGAGCAAAGGGAAATGCTACGGCGTCGAAGTGATGCTACAGGTAACGGGTTTGTGACGCGACTGTACTTGTTGAGTGAGTACACGTGGTGCACGGTACCCCCCGCGCGGCCGTGCAGCGAATGGAGATTGTGTGGGGGAAAAGGGAAGTGGATGGTTGAGTGTGCGGCGAGGATGAGAAGTGCAGCGAGAATATGGCAGGGGGAGTGGATGTGTGCAGTGGAGGTGGGCAGGGGGGGGGTGGAGGTGGGCGGGGGAGGGGTGGAGGTGGGCAGGGGAGGGGTGGAGGTGGGCAGGGGGTGGAGGTGGGCAGGGGGTGGAGGTGTGCAGTGAGAATAGGGCAGGGGGAGTGGACGTGTGCAGTGAGAGTAGGGCAGGGGAAGTGGAGGTGTGCAGTGAGAATAGGGCAGGGGGAGTGGAGGTTGGCAGGGGAAGTGGAGGTGTGCAGTGAGAGTAGGGCAGGGGGGAGTGGGGTGTGCAGTGAAAGTAGGACAGGGGGAGTAGAGGTGTGCAATGAGAATAGGGCAGGGGGAGTGGAGGTTGGCAGGGGAAGTGGAGGTGTGCAGTGAGAGTAGGGCAGGGGGTGGAGGTGTGCAGTGAAAGTAGGACAGGGGGAGTAGAGGTGTGCAGTGAGAGTAGGGCAGGGGAAGTGGAGGTGTGCAGTGAGAGTAGGGCAGGGGGTGGAGGTGTGCAGTGAAAGTAGGACAGGGGAGTAGAGGTGTGCAGTGAGAGTAGGGCAGGGGAGTGGAGGTGTGCAGTGAGAGTAGGGCAGGGGAGTGGAGGTGTGCAGGGAGAGTAGGGCAGGGGGGAGTGGGGTGTGCAGTGAAAGTAGGACAGGGGGAGTAGAGGTGTGCAATGAGAATAGGGCAGGGGGAGTGGAGGTTGGCAGGGGAAGTGGAGGTGTGCAGTGAGAGTAGGGCAGGGGGTGGAGGTGTGCAGTGAAAGTAGGACAGGGGGAGTAGAGGTGTGCAGTGAGAGTAGGGCAGGGGAAGTGGAGGTGTGCAGTGAGAGTAGGGCAGGGGGTGGAGGTGTGCAGTGAAAGTAGGACAGGGGAGTAGAGGTGTGCAGTGAGAGTAGGGCAGGGGGAGTGGAGGTGTGCAGTGAGAGTAGGGCAGGGGGAGTGGAGGTGTGCAGTGAGAATAGGGCAGGGGGAGTGGATGTGTGCAGTGAGTAGGGCAGGGGGAGTTTTTGTGTGCAGTGAGAGCAGGACAGGGAGAGTGGTGGTGCGCAGTGAGAGTAGCCCAGGGGGAGTGGAGGTGTGCAGTGAGAGTGGGGCAGGGAGAGGGGAAGTTTGCAGTGAAAGTAGACCAGGGGGAGTGGAGCTGTGCAGTGAGAGTAGGCCGGGGGGGGTGGAGGGGTGCAGTGAGAGTAGACCAGGGGGAGTGGAGGTGTGCAGTGAGAGTAGACCAGGGGGAGTGGAGGCGCGCATTGAGTAGAACAGGGGGAGTGGAGGTGTGCAGTGAGAGTAGGGCAGGGGAGTGGAGGTGTGCAGTGAGAGTAGGGCAGGGGGAGTGGAGGTGTGCAGTGAGAGTAGTGCAGGGGAGTGGAGGTGTGCAGTGAGTAGGGCAGGGGAGTGGAGGTGTGCAGTGAGTAGGGCAGGGGGAGTGGAGGTGTGCAGTGAGTAGGGCAGGGGAGTGGAGGTGTGCAGTGAGTAGGGCAGGGGAGTGGAGGTGTGCAGTGAGTAGGGCAGGGGGAGTGGAGGTGTGTAGTGAGAGTAGGGCAGGGGGAGTGGAGGTGTGTAGTGAGAGTAGGGCAGGGGAGTGGAGGTGTGTAGTGAGAGTAGGGCAGGGGGAGTGGAGGTGTGTAGTGAGAGTAGGGCAGGGGGAGTGGAGGTGTGCAGTGAGAGTAGGGCAGGGGGAGTGGAGGTGTGCAGTGAGAGTAGGGCAGGGGTAGTGGAGGTGTGCAGTGAGAGTCGGGCAGGGGGAGTGGAAGTGTGCAGTAAGAGTAGGACGGGGGAGTGGAGTGGACGTGTGCAGTGAGAGTAGGACAGGGGAGTGGAGGTGTGTAGGGGTAGTGGAGGTGTGCAGTGAGAGTAGAGCAGGGGCAGTGGAGATGTGCAGTGAGAGTAGGGCAGGCGGAGTGGAGGTGTGCAGTGAGAGTAGGGCAGGTGGAGTGGAGGTGTGCAGTGAGAGTTGGGCAGGGGGAGTGGAGGTGTGCAGTGAGAGTTGGGCAGGGGGAGTGGAGGTTTGCAGAGAGAGTAGGGCAGGGGGAGTAGAGTTGTGCAATGAGAGTAGGGCAGGGGGAAAGGAGGGGTGCAGAGTAGAGTGGAGTAGAGTAGAGGAGGGGTGATCGGCATTGGTACTGGCACTGTGAGTGCATGAACTTTTCTGTTTTCCTACCAACAGCAAGTTGACATGGAGGATTCATTTTTGTGTGGTTATCTGACCATCAAAGGCCTGACAGAGGTAAGTAAGCATTATGACAGTGAACAGGTTAAGAAATTGCTTGATTACTGCCTTCCCCCCAACCTATCCCTCTTCCTTGCAAACTTCAATAAACCATCTATAAAGTATTTATCCACTTTCATTCTATTTGGCAAATGCAGGAATACCCGGAGCTCACCACATTCTTTGATGGTGAGATTGTGAGTAAGCGGCGCCCGTTTCTTACCCGCAAGTGGGACGCTGATGAGGATGTGGATCGCAAGCACTGGGTGTGTATCGATATGCTTGGTACTCTTCCTTCTTTTACCTCTATAAATCCCATGCTGCTGTGCCTGCCTGAAACTGGTTACGAGCACACCGAAGCATTGTTGCTGACTTTACGTTGTAATTACATCAAAATCTGTGAATGAAGTTTACAACGGTTTTGCTTTTCAGGGTAAGTTTCTTTCCTTCTACCAGTTTGCCAAAGTTTTCAACTCCGATGACTTTAACTATGCAGAGCTGGAGCAGAGTGACTTTGTCTTCATGCGGTGGAAGGTGAGTTTTAGTCTCGAATGGCAGGATTACTTCCGGGCAGTCTTTTTGCTGAAATGGTTTCATGATGTTATGGCATTCAACTCGGGGTGCATAAATTTTCTTTCTCGTCATTGTGGCTGTTATCCCTCCCCAACCCCCATCTATTGATATCTAATTGTCATCATCTAATTTAATGGCTCCAATTATTCCAACCTCGTGGTGTCGGCTGACTGACTGGAACGGGTCTGATCGAAGCCTTCCTGGAACCGACTGGCCAGGCTTTTGATGTTCGACTGTGGCAGGGATTTGGAAATTGTCCAGGATTTGGAAATTGGCCACCGTGGGATCTGTCACATCGATTACCGATTTCACATGCTGGCAGACAGGTCCTCGGGCTTTAGGTCGTACCAATGGACAGTGCACACGTTGATGCCTCACCCTGTCTGTGAAATAGCAGAGTTACAGTTTATAGCTCGGTCGAAATTAGAACCAGGTGAGTTGGCTCAAAGGTGTGCGCATTAGCTCTAAGCTAACCTGCCAGCCAAATTACATCTGATTATGTTCCCAATAACTTGTCTTTGCAGGAGCACTTTCTTGTGCCCGATCACACGATTCTAGACATCAACGGTGCTTCTTTTGCTGGCTTTTACTACATCTGCCTGCAGAAGTCCACGGCCACCATTGAAGGCTATTACTTTCACAAAAGCTCCGAATGGTGAGCATACATGTCAGCAGAAATGTAATAAATATTGCAGTTTCAGGTAGTCACTAATTTTAACCATCCTGTTTTATGTTCTTGCAGGTACCAGTCACTTAGCTTGATGTATGTGCCACAGCGTAACTTTGCCATTTATATGTTCCGCTGATTTGTGCACGACCTTGATCCTCTTGTTCGGATCCCACGACCTCTGTTTGTCGTTCCATCAAGATGCTTTCTACCTTTCACCACTCCACGAAAATGCATTGCACTCTGTTCACAACAGACGTTCCTTGACTTTTATAGACCTACAGCAGCCTCGTAAGAATGCTGCTTTTTCAGTGTGTAAAATTTGCATAAATATTTTACCTTTTTTCTCACTTTTGAGATCCTGCCACTTTCTCAGGCCATCCAGCCTTGTGTGCTGTTTTATATCATCACCGGTGAAGCTGTTGTTCCCTTCTTTATTGTGTGCTCGATCTCTTTTCTTTTGGACTCGGTTTTACAGATGTGGAGGAAGTGCTTTTTGGACTATGTAGATGATGATGAAAATGTTAATGGTGGTAGGATCGCCCTGTAACTGCTTCCAGTTGATGTTCATGTCACCTGGACCAACTGTCGATGTGTGACACTGGACTTGTGTGCCGACTGTGGATCAGCTCATTTCTCGGAATGCCAATAACTGAATTTTATTACTGGAATGTCTCAAAAATGTGTTGTTAAAGCACCAAGATGGTAATATCTATTTGTTTTTCCACCAACTAGATAAACATATAAACGGGTTTACAGTTTCTTGTCCTGAATATGCTGCTATGCTTAGGGTGAATATATTTACTGCTTTGTTTTGTTTAAAAAACATTTTTTAAGGCTAATGCATTGTTTGGGTATCTCGTGGGAATGGATTTTCTTTCTTTGCCAATGTTTTCATGCTGCAAGGACCGATGCTTCGACCTCCCTATATCTTATTCTTGCTGGTTTGGTATAAATATTGTGATTTTTTTTTTTTCAGGTTTTCATTGTGGGGGAAAAACCCAACTCAAATGGCATTTGTAAATTTGAAGAGGACCTGGTAATATAAATATAATTTATGTAAGGTTCTTCTCAGATTGTGGGGGAGTTTGTTGTGGCATGAAATGAGATTTGGGGTATAAGAGACAAAGGAAGATTTAAAAAATTTGGGGCCTTGGGCCCAAATAACTCCCCCTCCCCCCACCCACACCCAATTAAAACATGAATGTATCAAAATGCATTAATAAATAGATCCTACTGATATTTTGATTTTGTTGCATCTTTGAAAATGTGGGGAGCAATTAACTGAAGGCCATTTTTGTCTTAACTTGCAGCAATTTAGTTGCAGATTTGGCTGCCTCATGTATGAATAATTTCAACCTGCCAACTCATCGTGGCCATGGAATGTGAGTCCTCGCTCACTGAAGAACTCGAATGCTCCAACACACTTAACTTCAGGACATCTTTCCAGTACTGAAACTGCTGAGATAGATCTGCATCAAATGTCTCGATTGCTTTGGCAGGTGGTATCCGTGTCAGCAGCAAGTTTTGATTTCCCAAGCTTTTCTCGTTATTCCGTGTGCGGAGCGAAAAGCGGGGTTAAAGCAATTGGTTCTGTCTGTCTGTTCACACGTCGGTTTATGGTCAGCCAGACCAATTTGATTTCAATGGAATGTTATATTTTGAACACAAATCAGAAAACAAATCTGGAGTTTACCAGTATTTTGGTTCTGAATTTGTCCCAATCGCAGATGTGCAGAGAGGAGTGAGATTTTTTTTTATATTAGTCCGTGCCCGTAAAAAAAATAAAAAAAATAATAATAATAATAAATAAACCGCACAGACCGTTTCTTCGCTCTCACGTGCCCGGACGTGCGTGACCTGGAAGTTCGATATTATTCGCAATTTATTTTTAATACCCAATTATTCAATTAGCGCCAACGTATTTTACCTTTATTATTCCAAATAGGAAACTTGACTGTTAAGGACACAAAGAACAGGCATGAATAACTAATGTTATGTATTAAATAAGGTGGTGTAAAAGATGCTGCATCAACAGTGGGAAAATTCTGAATTTTTTTTCTACAACCTTTAAAATCTTTTTTATTTCAATTGAATTACTCGCTTGCAATGTCCTTGTAATGTCCATCTTGTATACCCCGTGTTCCCCATCCCTCTCCCTTCCACAGATCTAATGTCTCTGTTCCCCACTGTTTTGTCCTTGTCTCATGCCCCCCCCCCTTGTTGTGCGTTGTGTGTTAGCTTTCATACGAGCTTTGACAATGTATACAAAAGAAAAAAGCTGGAACACTGTATAACACAAATTGCCTTTTTCACACTTCAAAGAATCTCCTTTTTTACAGTACTTGGACAAAATATTACGGCATTCTACATAATCTTCAGCAGTCAAATTTACTGCTCATAGACCCCATCCACATCCTTTTTTTTTTTCGCTCTCTCAAGACTGAACGGGGTAAGGGGTTTTATGAACTCTCTCGTGTTCATCAAGGCATTTGAGGTGTTTCCAATCACCAAATCCTTTGATAAAGACACATGCTTCAGTTGAAAGAAGTTTGCAGGCATACAAATGAACATGTCCAGAACATGGTGAGTAAATGAGCCAGTCATACATAACAGATTTGCTGTTGTGCAGCGGACACAAAAACAGATCTTCAGACAGCATATATGTATGCGTCCTTCCTCCTAACACCCGAGCAGAAGAAGATTAAAAATGTTTTTTGATTTTTACAAGCAGCTGAACTCTCAACAATCCAAAAACTCTTAAAACTCTAATCATCAATGCAGGATTACTGCTGAATTGAACCGTATCGATGATGTTTGTGTCACTGGCATTGCTCGGTTTCTTCCTCATGGTCTTCTGGACAAGCGTCGTAGTCTTTGTCATCAGCTGCTTCTCTCTCTCATTGATGTATCGATTAATTAGTTGTTTTTTTTTTGGAGCAGAGCAACACCGTTAACCACCTCTTTTGCTTTAATCTTCCCCTATCACTCCTGCTTAAGTCAGGTTAATGCTGATCTATACTAATTACAGAGTGTTTTATAAAAACACCTGTCAGTTTTTTATGCATAAGGTGCCGGGAGCAATATTTTCTGGTTGCCCGTCTGTCCGTTCGTGATCAATTTTTGTTACCACGATAACTTGTGAACCATTGAAGGGATTTTGAACAAACCAAGTACAGTACGTACTTGGCTGACAGGATGGCCTAGAGGTATGCACACTCCCCTCTAAGCTGTCTCGTCTGGGTGTGAATCCCGACGTAGCTAGAAACTGTTTCACAGGCAGGGTGATTCATCAATGTGTTCCGTCCCTCGAATGGACGTTAAATGGGATTCCCATCTGCCAGCATTCGTTGGTGGATGATAAAGATCGCACAGTGTCCTTCGCGAAGAGTTGGCAAGTTATCACTGGCACTATGGTCAAATTCCTGCCCCAACTAGCAGTGGGGATTGCATCAGCGGCACAGCCACGCCCTCAGCCAATGATGCGACCCCGCATCTTTGTACTACATAAAAACAAAGAAGAAGAGCATGTGTGTACGATGATGTAAAGCTGAACTGAACAAAGATGACTGGGTCAAAGATTAAGGACAAACAAGCCGAAAACCCGTCACAGACGGATTCCGTTCAATGAGCCCAATATGACAACCAGTGGCGGCTGTTGTAAGAGCCGGATCCCAGTCGATGTACTCCATGGACTTACCTAATGAGGCCTACAAAACGTCCTTGTACACGACATTTTTGGTGTACACTACTCCTTGTGAAGAAGTCCCCTGATTTGTGCACGTGTCTACTTTGACGTACAAACACCGTGTCAAAACTTCTCAGGTCACAGTACCAAGAAAAACGTGATGCGACCGCTAGGAGGGGCACAAAATTGGTCCTTCAGTATTAATATAGAAGATACAATGTTTCTTGTTGCATTTTTTTGTGTCAAATTTACATTCTGAGGTAGTCAGCATGTGCAGAAGAGGGTTTTACATTACAGACACTATTTTTGAGGAGTGGCATTACACCTCTCAGTGGTGACGGTCTGTCGACGACAGACGTAATGACGTCAGCGAATGACCGATGATGTCATGACGTCCTTACGCCTCTCAGCGGTGACGTCACACGTCGCCATGTAAACGAATGTAAAACGAAAAGTGTTTATTCTGCTTCAGAGTTGAAGTTTGACTATTGGCACGATGTGCGAAGCACTCTTACATGTACGAAGTTTCTTTCAGTCCGGGTCACAGTACCGAGAAAAACGTGACGCGACCGCTAGGAGGAGCACAAAATTGGTCCTTCAGTATTAATATATAGATATTATGAACAAATGTGAAAGGGTCAAAGTGACCTTAGGGTTGCGTTGCTGTTTATAAAAAAAAATTTAATTGCCTTTTCATTAAAAAAAAAAAAAACTTGGTACAAAGGTGTACATTTTGTAGACAACTGGAATTAGAAGCATCTGATGTTCTCAAGGTATCTTTAATTTTTCATGTGACCTTCAACATCAAATGTAAGTGGTTTGACATCTAACGTGTGCAGAGGCAGACCCATTAATGCATTAATGTCAAATTCTACTTAGATGAGTTTACTGTCTGTAGTCTGACATGTGTTGTGTTCAAAGTTTTCATCGGTCTCATAATGGTGAGCCATTTGCAGTGCGTGTCACAAGAATGTGTGTGCGCGGCTGTCTTATAGTACTATGACGGGACTTAGCTGCTCTAAGATAACTCCAAAAATCCTAGACGTCTCTAAAAAGACCACAGACGCCATCTACAACACTCACCTCTGACCGGATCTTCGCGTGCAGGGTCGGTTTACCGTACTTGTGAGATAACTGAAGCAGAGAGGGAACTGCGCTGGCGGCTGCAAAAGGATGTTAGTTGGCCAAGCGAACCAGAGTTACGAGCCACACCCTATCGCCTATCATTGGCCAATAAACCATGGATCAATTACCATCAAGCATGCTATGTCGTGATCAAAGCAGGACAGGACAGAGCAGGCCAAGTCAAGACAGTTTCAAGCTTATACTGGGAATGGCAGGCAAGCAAGTTTTTATAGGAAAGTATTTACACCAGGTATAATATTCCCATTACTTATACGCGACATACCCGCAGTCGGAAGTCTTACAACAATTATTTCACACTTCTACACAAACTGGATACAGACATCTCGAAAAACTGAGTGGAAATGCGGGAAATGGGGTGAGAATAGGGAGATGTGAGAAAGAAGTAGTTGGGGTTGGTGTTGGGCCCCAACACACCTAAGTTGCCACACAATGGTCTGGCCCACTGGTCCTTGGATTCACCTCTAGGCATTCCCTTCTCCACTCCGCTTGCACTCCCTTCTCCACGCCATTTGCGCTCCCTCAGAGCGTCCAGGTGAAGGGGCAGTTTGTGATGGGAAAATGGCCGTCGGCGAGTTGAAGAGCCACGATGTGGCCGGGCAACGAGATGAGGCAACCAGATTGAAGCGAGGATGTATCAGGCATGAGGTGAAATGGTGCATGGGTGTACGAAGACGAGAAAAGCACGAAACATAATTGAAAAGTGCTGAAGAAGCGAGTGATGTGAAGTGACGAAAGAAAGAAAAAGACAGAACGAGGTGCCAGAATGAGCGAGGAAAAAAAAAAAACACAAGGTGAACAAGAAAGAAGAAATCAAACCACACATACATACAGCTAATCAAGCAACATGCACCCTACACTGGTTAAGCGACTACAGCGGGATGTTGAAGCGTGCGCACATAGCCACCCACACACACAATCACTGCAAACAAAAAGTGACCAGTACTTCTGTGCTGTGTCGGATATCTATAGTCCTTTTTCTTTCCCCTCTCTCTATTTGCTTTTCCTAACAACAACTTGTCACTGAATGACTTTTTCAGCTTTCGGGAAAGGGAGAGGTCCTGCATGCCTGTCACTTTAAGATGGTTACTCGTTTCCTGCCGCTTGCACATGAACTCGCATCAAGGGCTCTCGTGGCCAGTCAGTGCTTGACAGGATTGATTGCTTTCTGCCGCGTGCATGTAAACTCGCACCTCAGGCTCCCGTGCCCAGTCCGTATGTGGCATGTGAGAAATGGCTTAAGTCCAGAATGTAAAGAGGAAAGGACATGTGCTTAAACGAACCGTCACAACACATATCTATCCACATCAATACAGCCTAGTCTTAAGAGCTAAGCAGAATACTATGAGACATAACTAGCTTAATCCTATGTGTATGTGCTTCAGTTCCATGCAGGAGGTGCACGAAGTCCTCTGTGGACTCACAAGAATCAGTACAATGTAGAGAAAACAGTATTACGCCTGCCTACAACAACATAAAAAGTTTTGATGTCGTGTCAAATACTTTGGGACAACTTATTCAGTGATGTTGAATAAAAATATTTATTTTGGAGTACGAGTCGGCACGTGTGACAAAATTTGAATTGGTCTTCACAGCCTTGTTGCATACCCACCTGCTGTACTGCTTGAGCGTTAGCTTGCCTTTCACGAATCCCAGATGTGCTTGGGGCTAACGTGGGGATGATATGTTCATTATTATTATTATTGCTATATGATACCACTATTATTATTACTAGTGCGGGCCCGTAGGTGCGTGCCAGTAAGTGCAGCTTCGTTCCTTCGCTCTCGTAAACGACGACTGGATTGGGGCATTGTTTCAGTTAGATCGGACCAACCGTATCATAAATGGCCATAACTTGGGAAACACCTGGGAAACATACTCAGGTCCCCAGCGTCAATTGTGACGTCATACCAAATGAAGAAGAATAAGAATTGTGACGCCCCCTCTCTCTTGCCCCCACTCTCACTCCCCCCTCCTCTCTCCCCCTCTCTTGAATTGTGACACCCCCCTCTCCCCCCTCTCCCCCTCTCCCCTCTCTCGCCCCTCTCTCCCCCCTCCTCTCTCGCCCCTCCTCTCTCGCCCCTCCTCTATGTAAATGTATTCACAAATGTCTACCAAGCACAACAATTAATTCAAACCTTGGGAAAAACAGCTTTCAAACCTTGGGAAACACTTGGGAAACAACTGAAACGGATGAAGAACGATATCAAACCTTGAAAAGGCAAATACTCAGGTCCCCATCATCGATTGTGACGTCATACCAAACGAAGAAGAAGAATTGTGACGTCAATTGTGCAAAAAAAAAAAAACAATAAATAAAGAAACATTAATTGTGATGTCGTTCATGACGTCATAGCACCGTGTCCTGTCATTGCTTGACAGACGTTATTGGTCATTATTGGTTGACAGACAATATATAGGTTGACAGATATTGGTCATTGTATCACGTTATTCTTTTTATTACTGCCAATTATTGTGCTATTATTATTAATATGCTGTTATTATTATTCTGAGATACCTTTGGGAAAAAATGGCATGATAAAGTGGAACGACACTTCAGCTGCGATATATACACCTTTCCAACACTGAAAAAAAGCAATAAAATAACCGTAAGGCCAAAAAAAAAAATGTTGCATTGGCGTAACGGGTCACTGAAAAATAGGGTAGGTCGGTCGGGATCTTTTTTTTTTTTTTTCCTAATAAATCCCTCCCAAAATCTCCCTCAGCTCAAGTACCACCCTTTTTGTTGGCGGGTTCTGTCCGAAACACTTCCGGGTTTTTGCGATCGCGATCGCAATCAACAAGATACTTGAAAACGATAGCAAAACAACAAAAATAGCAATAAAATAGGGTCGGCAAAATTTTTCGATAGCAAAAAAAACAAAAAAAAAAACGTAGGGTCGGCGGAATTTTTAGGGTCGGGCGGGTTACGCCAATGCAACATTTTTTTTTTTTTGGCCTAACTTGGGAACCGCTCGTCCGATTAATATCAAACTTTGAAAAGGCAAATCCGCAGGTCCCCGGCAATATTCCTGGCAAGTTTCAATCAGATCGGATCGGCGGTTGAGAAACGGCGGTCGCAGACAGACACAGACAGACACACACAGAGATTGCTGGAATTATAGATAGATTGTTGTAAATATTATTAGTGTGAATGAATATGTGCTTTGTTGGAATGTTATCATTGTTTTTGTGAAATAGTTTGTAATTAGAATGCCATGCCTTGGTGGAAAGACGGATGAAGCTGCTTTTGTTTTATTTCATTTTTCTTTTTCATTTTTTTCTATACCTTGTCAAAGCTCTTATGATAGCTAACACAACGCACAGCAAGGGGGGCATGAGACAAGAGGGGTGGGAGTGGGAAGGACAAAACAGTGGGGAATAGAGACATTGGGAGATCTGTGGAAGGGAGAGAGATGGGGCGGGGAACATGGGGTACACAAGATGGACATTACAGGGACTTTCAGGAAGTTTGTAGAAATATCTTCGTTCGTCAGTTTGTTTACAGATACATGATATTTTTTCCATGACAAACATCCGGTGTAATGCCACACTGCTGTGGATATTTCCAAGTGCTAGTTTTTTTTATGTATTATCCATATCGATGTGACTTTCTGTCGTGAAAATGTTACGCTGATTTTTTTTTTCAAATTTCTAAAATGTTATTTTAAAAAGCTATTTAATTTAATCTGCGATGTAATAGCAACAAGACAAGTTTCGAGGAAACAACTCAGAACTGTGCGCGTTAGACGGCTGTTAGAAAGGCGATCTGGCCTATCTCATTCTGTCAATAAAACAAGGGATATAATGCATTTTAATGATACAAATCAGACAATATTTTGTAACCACCGGCTATTTAATACCAACTACTGAAATAACGTATCAGAAATTAGTTACATACCGGAGACAAAATGAAGGCCTCACAACTAGTCATGTTCGCCAGGTCGCCATTTTTCTCTTCTCAGAACCGATATCCAAAGATTTCGTCGGTCTACTTCGGCGGGAAAGCGGTAAAACTGCACTCCGGAGACTTTAGTATATCACTGAGTACATCCTGGGGCACAACAACTCTTACCTATTTGCAGAAAAAAAAAAAATCGCTTGCCTGGAAATAACGGTGTAGTTGAAGTGGAGACTATCGGTTGTTATGGACGCGGTAATACTTTCTTGCCACTCAATATGGCGGAGCTGTCACGTGACCGGTGACGTCATCTGAATAAGGCCGAAAGGAGTATTTTCATCTTTGCAGGTGATCTTGGAGGAGGGAAGAGGAAGGAGGCGGGAAGAGGAAGGATGAGTAGGAGGAAGGAGGAGGGGGATGCAAATTGTCGATGTAAATGTGTATCGTGTAAGTGCCTCCTCCAGGTGGGGAAGGGTATTACAAGTCTCCACCAATTACAGTGTACCTGTCCCCACGTTTTACAGTGTGGTGAGGCGATTTGAATAATTACAAGCAGCAGGTATATTTTTGCTTCATGCGCGTAACCCGGGTTATTTATATACTTTTTTTTACCGAAACACTGCCCTTCATGAACGCAACACGGGATATTTATATACATTCTTTTTACCTATACACCGCCCTTCATGCACGCAACCCGGGTTATTTATATACATTTTTTTAACCTATACACCGCCCTTCATGCACGCAACCCGGGTTATTTATATACTTTTTTTTTTACCTGTACACCGCCCTTCATGCACGCAACCCGGGTTATTTATATACATTTTTTACCTATACACCGCCCTTCATGCACGCAACCCGGGTTATTTATATACTTTTTTACCTATACACCGCCCTTCATGCACGCAACCCGGCTTATTTATATACATTTTTTAAACCTATACACCGCCCTTCATGCAAGCAACCCGGTGAAATGAGAGCGAGAGAAGAACCTTCAGAGTTTAGGCTTTATTCCATTTGATTGGAGCCGCTTCTGTGGGCACACCGGGGAATACAGGTTCAGCTCGGAGTACATAAGCAGTAACGTATACATGTGCAGTTAACCATTGCAGACAATCCGCGTAAGCATGGAGTTCGATATAATCTCCATTCTCACCAGTCAATGAGCACCTTCAGTTAACGAGCATCAAGTGGACAGCCGATGTCAATAGCAATGCCCCGGGGACAATCACTCCTGCCGCAGAGACCTCCCCTTATACGCGAGACGCACAACATGTGATCCCGCGTCATGTCCCAAAATTCACGTTAATTCACCACACCCGGGTTATTTATATCCTTTTTTTTTTACCTATACACCGCTCTTCATGCACGCAACCCGGGTTATTTATATACTTTTTTTTTACCTATACACCGCTCTTCATGCACGCAACCCGGGTTATTTATATACTTTTTTTACCTATACACCGCCCTTCATGAACGCAACCCGGGTTATTTATATACTTTTTTTTACCTATACACCGCCCTTCATGCACGCAACCCGGGTTATTTATATACTTTTTTACCTATACACCGCCCTTCATGCACGCAACCCGGGTTATTTATATACTTTTTTTTTACCTATACACCGCCCTTCATGAACGCAACCCTGGTTATTTATATACTTTTTTTTACCTATACACCGCCCTTCATGAACGCAACCCGGGTTATTTATATACTTTTTTTTTACCTATACACCGCTCTTCATGCACGCAACCCGGGTTATTTATATACTTTTTTTTACCTATACACCGCCCTTCATGCACGCAACCCGGGTTATTTATAAACTTTTTTTTTACCTATACACCGCTCTTCATGCACGCAACCCGGGTTATTTATATACTTTTTTTTTTTACCTTTTCACCGCCCTTCATGTGTGGTGAATTAACGTGAATCGAGGGACATGACGCGGGATCACATGTTGCCCGGCTCGAGCACAGAAGAGATAAAGCTGAGGTCTCGGCTCGGCACGCGGGGATTTGTCCCTGGGGCATTGCTATTGACATCGGCTGTTCACTTGATGCTCGTTAACTGAAGGTGCTCATTGACTGGTGAGAATGGAGATTGATATCGAACTCCTGCTTTATTGTCTGCAATGATTAACTGCACATGTGTACGTTACTGCTTATGTACTCCATGCTGAACCTGTATTTCCTGGTGTGCCCGTAGAAGAGGCTTCAATCAAATGGAATAAAGCCTAAACTCTGAAGGTTCTTCTCTCGTCCTCATTTCAATTTATTCCATTTGGTTTTCTCGGCTCTCTCAACCAACGATGGACAAGATCTACAAACCAGAGAGGTTCGACGCAGACCCAAACACGACTGACTCAGAAATGAAATGGTCGCATTGGTTCCGTTCCTTCTCACACTATCTGACCATCATCGAGGAAGGAGCTGACAAATTGGCCGCCCTTGTGAATCATGTCTCGCCCAGCGTATTCAGGCTCTTCTCGGAGTGCGACAGTTACGAAGCAGCGATCGACGTGCTGCAGGCGCTCCACGTGAAGCCCAAGAACGAGGTATACATACGACATCTTCTCAACACACGCAGGCAAGCTGCCGGGGAGACAATCGATCAGTTCCTGCAAGCTCTGAATCAGCTGGGAAAAGACTGCAGCTTCCGGGCCGTAAGCGCCGAGGAACACCGAAAGGAAGCGACCCGGGAGGCATTCATCCAAGGACTCAAGTCAGCCCACATACGGCAACGCTTACTAGAGAAAGCGCAACCCACTCTTGACAAGGTAGTCGATCAGGCTCGAGCGATGGATACGGCTCAGCAGCAATCTGAGTCATTTGGGACACCGATGCTGCTAATGAACGCTGCAACGGTGGGAACTCAAGGAACCCCACTGGCACAGACACAGCCAGACACAGGGGATGGAGAAACACCCGAGGAGCCGGATACACAGGCCACGTCAAACTCCTCAGCAACTGCTCCGGTTGGTAAATGCTTCTTTTGTGGGTACAAAAGACACCCCCGTCATAAATGCCCTGCCAGGGATGCCACATGCATGAATTGCGACATGAAAGGGCATTATGCCAGGGTATGTAAATCTACTCTAAGGAGAAATAAACCCACTTCTGCGGCTCTCCACTCGCAAAATAAACTAACTGCAGCCTCCCCGGGGAATCTATCCAAGGCTATCATCAACGTACGAATTAACGGGCATATGGCTGAGGCACTGATTGATACCGGTAGCTCTGAAAGTTTCGTCAACAGCTCGCTAGTGAAGGGCAGGAAATGGAAGATCCACCCGACAGACAATACGGTATGCATGGCCGCCACATCACTACAGTCCCGCGTACGAGGGTACTGCAATGTTGAATTGGACGTAAAAGGGTACACGCATCGGGATGTAAGGGTACTGGTGCTTCGTGATTTGTGCGCAGACGTAATTCTGGGTCATAATGTCCTCAAGCAGCACACGAGCGTCGAAATACCCTTTGGAGGAAGCAAACCTCGTCTGATTTTAAATGCCTTGACTACCGCGGAGGTAACGTCTCCCCAGCTGTTCGCTAACCTGTCGCCGGTCTGCAAACCGATAGCGATCAAATCGCGGCGATATACCACTGCTGACATGAATTTCATCACTTCAGAAACCAAGCGATTACTGGAAGAAGGAATTATAGAACCGAGCGATTCGCCATGGCGCGCACAGGTGTTAGTAACCAGCAGTCAGAACCATAAGAAACGAATGGTTGTCGATTATTCCCAAACGGTCAATCGCTTCACCCAACTCGACGCCTACCCCCTGCCGCGCATAGACGAGATGGTCGAACGCGTGGCGAATTATAAGATATTCAGCACCATCGACTTGCGAAGCGCCTATCACCAAATTCCCATCCGAGAGGAAGACAAACCTTACACCGCATTCCAGGCAGGGAGGCGCCTCTTCCAATTCAGGAGAATTCCATTCGGTGTCACGAATGGAGTAGCTTGCTTCCAACGGGTTATGGACGACATCATCTCAGATGAAAACCTCAAAGACACTTTTGTTTACGTGGACAATGTCACGGTGTGCGGTAAGGATCGGGGGGGAACATGATAGGAATCTGGACAGATTCTTGAGCATTGCTAGAAAATATAATCTGACTCTCAACTACGAGAAATGCGTATTCTCGGCAAGGTCAATTGACCTTCTCGGCTACACAATAGCCGACGGCACGATTAAGCCCGATCCTGAGCGATTGCGCCCACTTCGTGAGCTACCCCCACCTCAGGACCTGCAGACAATGCGCAGGGTGATCGGCATGTTCGCTTACTATGCGAGATGGATTTCGCAATACTCCGAGAAAATACATCCCCTAGTGCATTGCAAAAACTTCCCACCAGATGCCGCTGTTGTAACAGCTTTCCACAACCTCAAAGATGATATCAGTAATTCCGTGGTATTATCGATCGATAGCTCGGTGCCCTTCGTGGTGGAAACAGATGCTTCAGATCACGCGATAGCTGCTACGCTTAATCAGTCTGGGCGACCCGTCGCGTTCTTCTCGAGAACTCTCTCTGGAAGCGAGCAGAGACACTCGGCAATAGAGAAGGAGGCGTACGCCATCGTCGAAGCGCTGCGTAAATGGAGACATTATTTACTGGGAAACCACTTCACGCTCGTCACGGACCAGCGATCCGTTGCATTCATGTTTGATGGGAAAAATAATGGGAAAATTAAGAATGAAAAAATTATGAGATGGCGGATAGACCTAGCTTGCTATAGTTACGACATTGTTTACCGGCCCGGGAGGGAAAACCCTGCTGCAGACACCTTCTCGCGGGTCTACTGCTCGGCGGCAATCAGTCGGGCTTTGCAAGACCTCCATGTGTCTCTGTGCCACCCGGGGGTAACCAGAATGGCATATTTCGTACGCAGACAGAACCTGCCCTATTCTATTGAAGATATTAAACAATCTATTGAAGATATTAAACAAATGAATGCTTCATGCCCTGTTTGTGCTGAACTAAAACCCAGATTCTATGGTGCGGCTTCTGGCAGACTGATCAAGGCCACTTCTCCCTTCGAGAGACTAAACATTGACTTCAAAGGGCCCCTGCCGACCGAGACAGACAACAGATACATATTCACTGTTGATGAGTATTCAAGGTTCCCTTTCACGTTTCCGTGCTCGGATATGACCTCGGGCACTGTCGTGAAATGTCTGTCTGACCTCTTCGCTATGTTTGGGAAACCTTCGTACATACATTCAGACAGAGGGCCGTGTTTCATGTCGGCCGGGCTAAAACAATTCCTATTAGAGCACGGCATCGCAACTAGTCGAACGACGGGTTACAACCCACAGGGTAATGGTCAGGTGGAACGGTATAATGGAGTTATTTGGAAAGCCGTAACTCTGGCGTTGAAATCAAGAGGACTGGGCCCCGAGCGGTGGGAGGTTACCTTTCCCGACGCTCTGAATTCCATACGCTCTTTGCTCTGCACATCCACCAATGCAACTCCTCACGAACGAATGTTTACTCACCAACGACGTTATGTTGACGGCCAATCGGTGCCCAACTGGCTAACCCATCCCGGAACAGTGTTCATGAAACGCCCGGTACGACAAAGCAAGTATGAACCCATGGTGGAAGAGGTCGAACTCATCGATACTAATCCAGAATACGCTCATGTCAGGCTCCCGGATGGCAGGGAGACCACTGTGTCGGTTCGTCATTTGGCTCCCTCAGGCACTCCTCCCGCAGGTACACCACCATCTGGCACACCTCCCTCTGACATCCCCTCCCCAGGTGTTCCCCCCCAGGGACTCCACCCGAGAAGGGTGACGACGGAGCTACCGCGTTCCACCCGGGAGCGATCGGGGAGTCATCTCCGGCACGAGTCGAGGCTCACCAAGAGGATCGGAAGCCTCCCTCAAGTGAAACCGCCATCTACTCCCGGAGAGGCCGACGAATAATACCCCCTCGCCGACTCAATCTGTAAAGGGGATTATCGGCATCCTCGATGCTCATGCTCCTATATGCTCGTTACATAATATATCGATGCTCATTACCATGCTCCTACAACTTCAAGTAGTTTAGATAGTTCGTGTTGCTTGAAATGTATACTCCTGTAGCGCTGAAGTAATCATGGTGCGTTAGCTGGGCCTCTAGTTACATTTTAAAGACGGGGAGAATGTGGTGAATGGAAGGTCGTGACGTGTGATCACATGTTGCCCGGCTCGAGCACAGAAGAGATAAAGCTGAGGTTCGGCTCGGCCGTGGGGATTTGTCCCAGGGGCATTGCCATTGTATGTCGGCGGCTCACTTGGTGCTCATTGAATGGTGAGAATACTGATTGATATATAATACTGATTTATTTTGCGGTGATTAGTTGCGCGTGTGTACCTTACTGCTTATGTACTCCATGCTGCGTCTGTATTTCCTGGTGTGCCCGTAGAAGCGGCTTCAATCAAATGGAACAAAGCCTAAACTCTGAAGGTTCTTCTCTCGTCCTCATTTCACAACCCGGGTTATTTATATACTTTTTTACCTATACACCGCTCTTCATGCACGCAACCCGGGTTATTTATATACATTTTTTAAACCTATACACCGCCCTTCATGCACGGCAACCCGGGTTATTTATATACTTTTTTTTTACCTATACACCGCCCTTCATGCACGGCAACCCGGGTTATTTATATACTTTTTTTTTTTACCTATACACCGCTCTTCATGCACGCAACCCGGGTTATTTATATACATTTTTTAAACCTATACACCGCCCTTCATGCACGCAACCCGGGTTATTTATATACATTTTTAAACCTATACACCGCCCTTCATGCACGCAACCCGGGTTATTTATATACATTTTTAAACCTATACACCGCCCTTCATGCACGCAACCCGGGTTATTTATATACATTTTTAAACCTATACACCGCCCTTCATGCACGCAACCCGGGTTATTTATGTGGTGAATTAACGTGAATCGAGGGACATGACGCGGGATCACATGTTGTGCGTCTCGCGTATAAGGGGATGTCTCTGCGGCACGAGTGATTGTCCCCGGGGCATTGCTATTGACATCGGCTGTCCACTTGATGCTCGTTAACTGAAGGTGCTCATTGACTGGTGAGAATGGAGATTATATCGAACTCCGTGCTTACGCGGATTTAGTCTGCAATGGTTAACTGCACATGTATACGTTACTGCTTATGTACTCCTAGCTGAACCTGTATTTCCTGGTGTGCCCACAGAAGCGGCTCCAATCAAATGGAATAAAGCCTAAACTCTGAAGGTTCATCTCTCGCTCTCATTTCAATTTATTCCATTTGATTTTCTCGGCTCTCTCAACCAAAGATGGACAAGATCTACAAACCAGAGAGGTTCGACGCAGACCCGAACGCGACTGACGCAGAAATGAAATGGTCACATTGGTTCTGCTCCTTCTCACACTATCTGACCATCATCGCGGAGGGAGCTGACAAATTTGCCGCTCTCGTGAATCATGTCTCGCCCGGCGTGTACAGGCTCTTCTCGGGTGCGACACTTACGAAGCAGCGATCGACGTGCTGCAGGCGCTCTACGTGAAGCCCAAGAACGAGGTATACATACGACATCTTCTCAACACACGCAAGCAAGCAGCCGGGAGACAATCGATCAGTTCCTGCAAGCTCTGAATCAGCTGGGAAAAGACTGCAGCTTCCGGGCGGTAAGCGCCGAGGAACACCGAAAGGAAGCCACACGGGAGGCATTCATCCAAGGACTCAGATCAGCCCACATACGGCAACGCTTACTAGAGAAAGCGCAACCCACTCTTGACAAGGTAGTCGATCAGGCTCGAGCGATGGATACGGCTCAGCAGCAATCTGAGTCATTTGGGACACCGATGCTGCTCATGAACGCTGCTACGATGGGAACCCAAGGAACCCCACTGGCACAGACACAGCCAGACATGAGGGATGGAGAAACACCCGAGGAGCCGGATACCCAGACCTCGTCAAACTCCTCAGCAACTGCTCCGGTTGGTAAATGCTTCTTTGTGGGTCCAAAAGGCATCCTGGCCAAAAATGTCCCGCCAGAGATGCCACATGCATGAATTGCGACAAGAAAGGGCATTATGCCAGGGTATGTAAATCTACTCTAAGGAGAAATAAGCCCACTTCTGCGGCTCTCTACTCGCAAAATAAATTGACTGCAGCCTCCCGGGGAATCTATCCAAGGCTATCATCAACGTACGAATTAACGGGCATATGGCTGAGGCACTGATTGATACCGGTAGCTCTGAAAGTTTCGTCAACAGCTCGCTAGTGAAGGGCAGGAAAATGGGTAATCCACCCCGACTGACAATACGGTATGCATGGCCGCCACCTCACTACAATCCCGCGTACGAGGGTACTGCAATGTTGAATTGGACGTAAAAGGGTACACGCATCGGGATGTAAAGGTGCTGGTGCTTCGTGATTTGTGCGCAGACGTAATTCTGGGTCATAATGTCCTCAAGCAGCACACGAGCGTCGAAATACCCTTTGGAGGAAGCAAGCCTCGTCTAATTTTAAATGCGTTGACCACCGCGGAGGTGACGTCCCCCAGCTGTTCGCTAACTTGTCGCCGGTCTGCAAACCGATAGCGATCAAATCGCGGCGATATACCACTGCTGACATGAATTTCATCACTTCGGAAACCAAGCGATTACTGGAGGAGGGAATTATAGAACCGAGCGATTCGCCATGGCGCGCACAGGTGTTAGTAACCAGCAGTCAGAACCATAAGAAACGGATGGTTGTCGATTATTCCCAAACGGTCAATCGCTTCACCCAACTCGACGCCTACCCCCTGCCGCGCATAGATGAGATGGTCGAACGCGTGGCCAATTATAAGGTATTCAGTACCATCGACTTGCGAAGCGCCTATCATCAAATTCCCATCCGAGAGGAAGACAAACCGTACACTGCATTCCAGGCAGGGTGGCGCATCTACCAGTTCAGAAGGATACCATTCGGTGTCACGAATGGAGTAGCTTGCTTCCAACGGGTTATGGACGACATCATCTCAGATGAAAACCTCGAAGACACTTTTGTTTACGTGGATAATGTCACAGTGTGCGGTAGGGATCAGAGGGAACATGATAGGAATCTGGACAGATTCTTGAGCATTGCTGGAAAATATAATCTGACTCTCAACTACGAGAAATGCGTATTCTCGGCAAGGTCAATTGACCTTCTCGGCTACACAATAGCCGACGGCACAATTAAGCCTGATCCTGAGCGATTGCGCCCGCTCCGTGAGCTTCCACCACCTCAGGACTTGCAAACAATGCGCCGGGTGATCGGGATGTTCGCTTACTATGCAAGATGGATTTCGCAATACTCCGAGAAAATACATCCCCTAGTGCATTGCAAAAACTTTCCACCAGATGCCGCTGCTGTAAGAGCTTTCCACAATCTCAAGGATGATATCAGTAAGTCCGTGGTTTTATCGATCGACAGCTCGGTGCCCTTCGTGGTGGAGACCGACGCTTCAGATCACGCCATAGCTGCTACACTTAATCAGTCTGGGCGGCCGGTCGCTTTCTTCTCGAGAACTCTCTCTAGAAGCGAGCAGAGACACTCGGCAATAGAGAAGGAGGCGTACGCCATCGTCGAAGCGCTGCGTAAATGGAGACATTATTTACTGGGAAACCACTTCACGCTCGTTACGGACCAACGATCCGTGGCTTTCATGTTTGATGGGAAAAATAACGGGAAAATTAAGAATGAAAAAATTATGAGATGGCGGATAGACCTAGCTTGCTACAGGTACGACATTGTTTACCGGCCCGGGAAAGAAAACCCTGCTGCAGATACCTTCTCCCGGGTCTACAGTTCGGCAACAATCAGTCAGGCTTTGCAAGACCTCCATGTGTCTCTGTGCCACCCAGGGGTAACCAGGATGGCACATTTCGTACGCAGACAAAATCTTCCCTATTCTGTTGAAGATATTAAACAAATGAATGCTTCATGCCCTGTTTGTGCTGAACTAAAACCCAGATTCTATGGCGCGGCTTCTGGCAGACTGATCAAGGCTACTTCCCTTCGAGAGACTAAACATCGACTTCAAGGGCCCCTACCGACCGAAACAGACAACAGATACATATTCACCGTTGTTGATGAATATTCAAGGTTCCCTTTCGCGTTTCCGTGCTCGGATATGACCTCGGGCACTGTCGTAAAATGTCTCTCTGACCTCTTCGCTATGTTTGGGAGACCTTCGTACATACATTCAGACAGAGGGCCGTGTTTCATGTCGGCCGGGCTAAAACAATTCCTATTAGAGCACGGCATAGCAACTAGTCGAACGACGGGTTACAACCCACAGGGAAACGGGCAGGTGGAACGGTATAATGGAGTAATTTGGAAAGCCGTAACCCTGGCGCTGAAATCGAGAGGACTGGGCCCCGAGCGATGGGAGGTTACTCTTCCTGACGCTCTGAATTCCATACGCTCTTTGCTCTGCACGTCCACAAATGCCACTCCTCACGAACGTATGTTTACTCACCAACGACGTTATGTTGACGGTCAAACGGTGCCCAACTGGCTGACCCACCCCGGTACAGTGTTCATGAAACGCCCGGTACGACAAAGCAAGTATGAACCCCTGGTGGAGGGGGTCGAACTCATTGACACTAATCCAGAGTATGCTCATGTCAGGCTCCCGGATGGCAGGGAGACCACTGTGTCGGCTCGCCATCTGGCTCCCTCAGGTACTCCTCCCGCCGGTACACCACCTTCTGGCACTCCTCCTTCTGACATTTCCCCCCCAGGAACTCCGCCAGGCGACGGGGCTGCCGCGTTCCACCCGAGAGCGATCGAGGAGTCATCCCCGGCACAAATCGAGGCTCACCAAGAGGATCGGGAGTCTCCCTCAAGTGAAACTGCCGTTTACTCCCGGAGAGGTCGACGAATAAGGCCCCCTCGACGACTCAATCTGTAAAGGGGATTATCGGCATTCTCGCTGCTCATGCTCCTATATGCCCATTATATCATATATCGATGCTCATTTCCATGCTCCTACAACTCAAAATAATCACTGCTTGGCATGTATGCTAATTGCTTCTGTAGATCTATTAGTCCGCGTTGCTTGAAATGTATACTCCTATAGTGCTAAAGCAATCATGGTGTGTAAGATGGGCCCCTAGTTACATTTTAAAGGTGGGGAGAATGTGGTGAATTAACGTGAATCGAGGGACATGACGCGGGATCACATGTTGTGCGTCTCGCGTATAAGGGGAGGTCTCTGCGGCACGAGTGATTGTCCCCGGGGCATTGCTATTGACATCGGCTGTCCACTTGATGCTCGTTAACTGAAGGTGCTCATTGACTGGTGAGAATGGAGATTATATCGAACTCCGTGCTTACGCGGATTTAGTCTGCAATGGTTAACTGCACATGTATACGTTTCTGCTTATGTACTCCTAGCTGAACCTGTATTTCCTGGTGTGCCCACAGAAGCGGCTCCAATCAAATGGAATAAAGCCTAAACTCTGAAGGTTCATCTCTCGCTCTCATTTCAATTTATATACATTTTTTAAACCTATACACCGCCCTTCATGCACGCAACCCGGGTTATTTATATACATTTTTAAACCTATACACCGCCCTTCATGCACGCAACCCGGGTTATTTATATACATTTTTTAAACCTATACACCGCCCTTCATGCACGGCAACCCGGGTTATTTATATACTTTTTTTTTACCTATACACCGCTCTTCATGCACGCAACCCGGGTTATTTATATACTTTTTTAAACCTATACACCGCCCAAATTAGGGTATGCATCAGAAGAACATGTTGCATGCTTGGAACAAGACGGGTACTCCGCTAGTTTGTACAACTTGTTCAGGGTGCCAGCCATAACTCACCTACTCTTGGTGAACGACAACGTGGGGTCTTGAATGTCCACCAACTTACGCGAACGGACGGGATATTCAGCTTAACGTACACTTTGTGGTGCGAACGTCAATTCGGGATCTTTTAAGTTCATAAAGAAAGACTGCTTGCTCCGACATGCATCGCCTCCTGCTTGCACTGTTTACACTCAAGACTCGAATGAACGGATCCAGTTCAAACGGGACCAGTTCAACAACACCCGAACGATTTTCTCTGCGACGTTCGGCGGAAGTGGGCGGGGCTAAATCGGCATACGTATCTCGTGGCATTGTCGATGAGGAAGAGGAACCAGTTGGATTAGGACAAGACGCTTCCACAGTGGTTGGCAGGGCTCCATAGCAACCCAGCAGCCAATGGGAAGCGGCGACATTGCGAGGTGCGTGGTGGATGCTGCAAGCCTGGAATGACAGTCCCCGGTGTTTCTGAGTTGCGATCGAGGAAACAGGTGAGAAACGACACGAAACCAAATGGGAATGACGAATGAAAAGGTTGTTTTTCTTTTTGTCCTTCGAGCTTTTCCACACGGCTCCATCGACGCGAACCGTGTATTTAATATTTTGTTGAGAGGAACGATCTGGCGGACAGAGCGATGTGTTTACTCAGAGTCAGGGGGATGTTTGTGTTTGGCAACTTTTGCATTTAAAATTGGTTTGTCCGATTGGACGGGCAATGTTAACACTCGAGTCGATGAATTTCGTGACGTCACGAGTACAGTGAGTCGGTTGGCTTTGTGGGGGGTGGGATGCTTGGGGTGAGAACTCTTCTTCCTCTTTTCTCTGTCTTTCCCAAAAGCACAGTCAACGTTGTCAAAGCAGCAATCCAGCACGGATTGATTCCATCGGGTGGTTTGCCAGTGGCGGGGTAAGGACCTGTCATTAAATTTGTTCAGGGTGCCGGCGATAACTCCACCTACTCTTCGAGAAGGACGTTGTGGGCTCTTTAACGTCCACCAACTCATGTCGATGGTCGTCGGACACCCAGTCGTCCATCCGAGGGACGGCACGATTGTGTGCTTTGACCCTGACCAAATTCGAACTTCCCCTTCCCCTCCCTTCCCCTTCCTCTCCCCCTGCCCTTCCCCTTCCTCTTCCTCTCCCCTTCCCCTCCCCTCCCTTTCCCCTGCCCTTCCTCTCCCCCCTCCTGTTGAGTTAATACCAGGTGGGGTTAACTCGGCTTGTCATCCTTCTGAGGTTGGCAAAATGAGTACCAGCTTGCTCTGATGACTGAGTCATTCGAGTGTCCTGCGTCAGAGTGGCGACCGGTCCAGGATTGTACCCAATAGCCAAGGAGACTGCTTCGGCAGCACCGACGCTCTGTACAGAGTATGGTCCCGATGGGGAATGGGGTTGGACAGGTTGAGTATGTGACGAGGACCAACTAATTTGGAGATGACAATTTTATTTTTATTTTTCTAAGTGATTCATAACCATGGAGAATTGGGATCAAAAATGATGTGTTGCATGATATTTCAAAAAGTTGTGAATGGATTATGACAAAACTTGGTTGATGAGTTAGTTCGGTGACTAGAACAAGCCGATTCAATTTTGGTTCAGGTCCGGATTCGGATCCAGCCTATCGATGCGATACAAAAGGTAAACTACTCAGCCTGGTGGAGGAGAGATAAAGAGTGGCGTTCTCGTTCTTCAAAAAAAAAATAAAACCAGGCACAACAAATCCCGCCCATTGAAGGCATAAAGTTATTTTGGGGATAAAATTTAAATTTGATACATCCTTAACCTGAATGTTGATTATAAGGAATATTTTAGTCTTAGTTTGAAGTCAATTAAACCATTTTTGACGTTATGACCATAAAAATGATTTTGACCTTTCAAGGCCATGTCAGGTCAAAGGTCATGATGTCAAATGAAAGCCAATGAAGGACTTGATATATGTCTTCCATAGTAAACACGCGTATTCCTAACCTTTTTTGATTTATAATGGAAAATATGTAATTTTGACCGATGACATCATAATGCTTCGATGTGATAACTGTTGTTTAAATCACGGGTACTTGAAACTTGTAAATTATGTTAGTCTAGAGCTGGCCGCGTATGTCTGTAGAGTGTAGATATGGCCTGTAGAATTGATATTTATTATCCATCTACCCACACCTATCAAACGTGTGTTATAATATATCAAATTAACATAATTTACAAGCTTCAAGTACCCATGGTTTAAATATCATGTTTTAGTTTTAATGGAAAATTTGTAATTTTGACCGATGACCATGACCCCCAAAACTAAGGACCCTACCGATCTTCACAAATATGCATTTTCACTATAGGAATGGGTAGGATTATAAGTGACAAATAGAATAAGGTTCACTATAAGCTTAGTTTGAAGTAAATCAGATCATTTTTGACGAAGTTATGAGCGAAAAACGATTTTGATCTTTTCGTGACCTTGACTTTTTATCCAATTGGACCCAAAAGTTAATGGGGTCGTCCAAGGTTCATTGCCCACCTGTGGATTAAATTTGATAGTGTTTGCTAAAGCCGTTTTGCCATAAAGTTGCTAACAGACAGACAAACAAACAAAAAAAACCAATGTCACCCGCAGGGTGACCCGTATCTTGCGAAAAGGTGACCACGTGTGACTTCTTTAAGGTCACACTGAGGTGAACAGAGATGCTATCCACCAGGAGCGACTCCTTGAGGAATATCTGCCTATGAGAGATTCTGATGAGAATCGTTCTACAGAGTAACCATGAAAAATATGCGTTTGCCTCATAACGTCACCAAATGACGTCATAATGTCTCAAGCTTGACGTATCTAGAAAGCACTCATCGAGGTGTTCAATTTGAGGTATTACACGATATGGTACCTAAGATTTCAGAATTTGACCTTGGGGTCAAATATGTTTGACCTTTGGTGCTAACCATGAAGGTCAAGGCCAATCGCCACCAAAAATTAATCAGCTGAGTGCCAGACCATGAACTATATTCCCATGAAGTTTGAAGACGATCCAATCAAAATTACTTAAAAAATAAGGGTTTCGTCGACTCCCCTGATTTGCGCCAAAGTGACCTTGACCTTTGACCTTGACCTTCAAAATTTTGTGACCTCTATAGGCCTCTGATATGCGAAGTTACAAAAATTTCCAATGATAAATGTGCTCTGCAGAATTTTTTTTACGTGATTACAGACAAACACACAAAGAAAAGAAAAAAAAATAAAAAAAAATAAAAACATACAAGCTGACAAACATATCTTGCAAAAACTTCGTTTTGGCAAGATAAAAAACATACAAGCTGACTAACATATCTTGCAAAAACTTCGTTTTGGCAAGATAATAAAATAAAATTAAAAAACATACAAGCTGACTAACATATCTTGCAAAAACTTCGTTTTTTCAAGATAACAAACTGGACGATTACAATATCCCGCTCCCTCCCTCTGGGGGGGGGGGGGATAATAAAAAATAAAAACCCTGGGGGTATATTGTAATCAGCTCTGTCTATCACACCAACTCCTTCTAAACGGTTGTGTAAAAATTCACCAAACGAGGTAGTTATGATCACCATATGGCAAGAAGGTACAAGGAGAGTAGTGTCATTTTAGCCCCAACCCCCGGGGTCGGATCAAAAGGTCAAATACCAAAAAAAAATGACAACTTATACAGGCACATTTTTAATATATATATATATATATATATATATATATATATATATATATATATATATATATATATATATATATATATATATATATATATTGGATTTGACCCCAAGCTCATGCACAGGTTCACTTGGGGTCACTGGTCAAAATGGAAAAATATTTTCAACTCAAAATTTGATCTTGGGTCATCATTCCTAGTGTAACTTTTTGCCATCTTTCAACTTTGCTTTAGGTGGGACGCGTGGGGATTTGTGATGGCGTGCCATCGACTTCACTCTAGTTCGGCGGACAGAGGTTATGTTTTCACCCTTGGCTATCTGAATATTTGTGTGCAGCATATCTCAAAAACTGGTGGACTTATTTGGACAAAACTTGAACAGGTTGGGTGTGTGACGAGGACGAATCGATTCGATTTTTGGTGAAGATCCGAATCCGGGTGGATGTATGCGCTCTACCGAGTGCCCTTCTTGTTCTGCAATGTTTTTGGGGCCACGTAGTTTTCCCATTATTGATTGGATTCTTGTAGAGTTCTATCCTATTTGTTTTTTTGAAGTGCTGTTGTGCTGAAATGCACACATGATAAAAGGGATAAAGCATGAACTCACTGAAAAGGTCCAAAGACTTGGTACCGAGTGCTTCGTAGTGGGCATTGCACACTTTCTTTTCTTTGCATTGGAGCTTTGTAGATGAAAGCTGACTACTATTCAAATTGATCCTTCTGGGGATCATACCATGGTTGCACTGTGATTCCTGTTGCAAAAAAGTGGTTGTTCATTTCTCTCCAATATTGTGATTTATGAAGTGTGTTTTTTGTCTGTTATTATTATTATTTTTTGCCTTTTCAAAATGAAGTTGTGTCGGCCTGTTTTGCAGTGTCTCGTGGCCAATCACAGGCCAGATGGAGAGTTTGAGAAGAAATGCACTTGCCATGGATGGGAGAGTGGTGGAAGAATGGCTGTCTGAATTCAAGGTTGTGTTGTGGTGAATCGCTTGTGAACTGAAGTGCTTCCCTTTGTCTTGCATTTTCAGTCCAATTATTCGTGGATTGAAAATGGGAGGGGTGTGTCATTTTTTTAACCAATTTTTACCAGGTGGTCCAAAAAAGTTGAAAAAATAGAATGTTGCTCCACAAGCTTAAAATTATTCTAATATGATCCAATAACGTGCATACATTTTTTTTAGCTTGACCGGAAGTGATTTAGAGGTCGCTCCATATGACGACTTTTAGTCTCATGACTTGAATAAATTAGGGTATGGTCAGGTACAATTACGGGTACTTCTGGATGTCCGAGGTGGAAATGGAGTGCATTTTCGAACTCTATGGGGTCGATTTACTCTAAGAAATGACTGCACCGACATTGAATTCACTACCATTTCGA
Source organism: Eptatretus burgeri (assembly GCF_056783735.1). Classification (NCBI taxonomy): domain Eukaryota; kingdom Metazoa; phylum Chordata; class Myxini; order Myxiniformes; family Myxinidae; genus Eptatretus; species Eptatretus burgeri. The sequence goes on from NC_140968.1 coordinate 43,283,883, forward strand.
AAATATGACCTCAAACAAGATTTATCATTACTGGAGTTGAGTAACTAATCCTACTCATTTCGATATTTTCTAATGCATAATTAATTTGTTGTCTAAACATTTCTTAGAGTAAATCGACCCCAGTGAGTTCGAAAATGTAGTCCATTTTCACCTAGGAAGTTCAGAAGTGTACGGATTCGCATCTCGCCATACCCTAATTTAATATAATATGGAATAGGCAAAGCCTAGAAGCGAACGTAGAATTCTTCTTACATTCGCTTCTGACTTTACATAAAACTTGTTCACAACTGTATACTTGCCAACTATACCATGGTACGTGTGAGCGCCGCACAGCTGATGATTTTGACGCAATTTCCTGTTACTTCGTCCTGGATTCGGGATCAGTGATCAAATAATGTAAATCACGATTAAAAATTTTTTTTGATGATGCGGGAGATATCTTTATTAAAATTAACTTTGGGGAAAAAATAATTGAATAAATAAACGATCAATTCTGGTCAAGAACAAAAGAAATTAAAAGTTCCGGAAAGAGTTTCAAAATCACTCCCGGTTATGTTAAATACTAAATAAACACTTTCTGTCATGAAAAAAATCACTTTCGGAAGGATAAAATTAACTTTGGGAGAAAATAATTGAATAAATAAATAAACACTTCCGGTCATGATCTCCCGGCATGCATCATTCCCCATGACAAAAACCGGAAACAAAAAAAAACCAGAAACAAAACAAAAACGGAAGCAAAATGGTCATAGCCAACAACACGGATTCACAATTGCCAGGGTATTGTGTTGTTTTGTTGTTTCCTATTCTCTCATGTGCATGCGTTAAGTAATATTCACAAGATAGAAATAAAACCCAATCGTGTTTATACACCGCACAGCGTTTAACAACAACCGGAAGCAAAACGTCTTAGCTAACGACACAGATTCCAAATAGCCAGGGCTATTGTGTTGTTGTTGTTGTTGTTGTTGTTGTTTCCTATTCTCTCACGTGCACGCGTTACGTATGAAGCTCACTGTGTTCGCTAATAATAACTAAATAAATAACTAACATATTTTTCGTGAATCATTGAATCTAAAACACTGGATGTTGGGCCGGCTAGAAATAAGTTCAGGTGGGAGTGGAGACAGCAATAGAGGCGGAGATGATAGTGGTATTTGGTAAATGAGACAAAATATTCTAATAGTTCGGAATTCCATTGATTGAAAAATTAGGGTATGGTGAGATGCGAATCCGTACACTTTTGAACTTCCTAGGTGAAAATGGACTGCATTTTCGAACTCAGTGGGGTCGATTTACTCTAAGAAATGTTTAGACAGACAACAAATTAATTATAGATTAGAAAATATCTAAATGAGTAGGATTAGTTACTCAACTCCAGTAATGATAAATCTTGCTTTAGGTCATATTTTCGAAATGGTAGTGAATTCAATGTCGGTGCAGTCTTTTCTTAGAGTAAATCGACCCCATAGAGTTCGAAAATGCACTCCATTTACACCTCAGACATCCAGAAGTACCCGTAATCGTATCTGACCATACCCTAATTTAACCAACTCGTGAAACTAAAAGTCGTCATATGGAGCGATCTAAATCACCTCCGATCAACTTAAAAATTTTTATGCGCGTTATTGAATCGTAGTGGAATAATTTAAGGCTTGTGGAGACATCTGAATTTTTTTATTTTTTAACATCCGCCATCGAAGATGGATGGAGGTTACTGTTTTCACCCCTTTCTGTTTGTTATCTTGCCAAAACGAAGTTTTTGCAAGATATGTTAGTCAGCTTGTATGTTTTATTTTATTTATTTATTTATTTTTTGTCTGTAATCACGTATCGATCACTCTGCAGAGCACAGTTATCATTGGAATTTTTTGTAACTTCGCATATCAGAATCCTATAGAGGTCCCTTTCAGCGCATAAAGATTTCAAGGTCAAAGGTCAAGGTCACTTTGTCGCAAATCAGGGAGTCGACGAAACCCTTATTTTTTTAGTAATTTTGATCGGATCGTCTTCAAAGTTCATGGTCTGGCGCTCAGCTGATTATTTTTTGGTGGCGATCGGCCTTGACATTCATGGTTAGCGCTGGAGGTCAAAAGTTTTTGACCCCAAGGTCAAATTTTGAAATCTTAGCTACCATATCGAGTAATACCTCATATGAAAGCGCTTGATAAGTGCTTTCCAGTTCTGTCAAAAGTTTGACGCTATGACGTCATTTGATGACGTCATGACGAAAAAACGGATTTTTCATGAAAATTTTATTTCCTCAGTTCTCATCAAAATCTCTTGATATTTCATGTACAACGGTCCTGGAGAGATACCATTAACCGTACGAAAATATAAAGGTCAAGGTCGATGAAACACTTATTTTTTGAGTAACTTTAATCGAATAAATAAGTCACTCATGTTCACATTTTAGCAAGATACTGGTCACCCTGGGGGTGACATTGGTTTTATTTGTTTGTTTGTTTGTTTGTGAACAGTATTACGGAAAAACTCCTCGACGGATTTCGACGAAACTTGGTGGGGGGGGGGTAAGGTCTGGTCCAAGGATCATGCCATTAGATTTTGGACTTGGTCCAAAATCCAATATGGCCGCTATGGCGGCCAATTTGAAAAAATATTTGAATTTTTTTTTTTTTTGCATTTATACATGTTTTAAGTGATTTCCAACCCCCCCCCAAAAAAAATATGGTTAGAGAAAAAAATTTTGCAAATTTTTTTTCAACAAAATTTCGATTTTTTTTTTTTGCATTTCTACATGTTATAAGTGATATCCAACAAAAAAAACATGCCAAAATTATAATTGCGGCTGATTTTGGAACTTCAGGTGGATATACCCACGTTAAATCAATTGCTGTCTCAAGGAATCTAGTTATGACGAATGAATTGAGAATGTAAAAGTTAAAAGTAAAAGGGAAAGTTGCAAACTATAACTCTGTGAGCACTGTTGACGTCAAATTGAATGAATAGGATATCAGGTAAACTTGAGTGACTGAGCAGTATTGGCGGCGGAGGTTTTGCACTCTACCGAGTGCTCCCCTTCTAGTTTTTGCTGTTTTTGGACCACCCTAAAGGCCCAGTCACACCTTGACGTTTTAGCCAGCTTATGCCGATTTTTGGAAAATTCATCTGAGACGCTGGTACACGTCGCATACGTTATGGGTAAGTTTTGATAACATTGAGAGCACGCTGAAAAACACTGCCATACGTCGTTGTACGCTGGCTTTAAACGTTGTACTTTTTGGTTGTCCTCAAATTTTCCATGCTTGAAATTTTAAGACTTATGCCAGCGTATGACTCGCACGTTCCGCATAACGCTGGCCATAAGTTGTAGGCACGTCACGCGATCGTTGACACACGTCGACACACGTTATTGTAAGTTACTCACTCATAAGTCGAAACACGTCGAGGTAATGTTTAGCGTTCCCGAAACTTATTTCTAACCTATGAGTAAAGTGTTGCACTCACGTTACGCGATCGGTGACACGTCGACACACGTTACTTGTAAGGTGCTCATAAGTCGAAACACATCAAAGTAATGGTTAGCGTCAGTGCTCCAGACTCCCTGGTTTTATTTTTATTTTTTTTATTTTTTCTTCCTTCCTTCGGTATGATGGTGATTTTTACACTTCGATTTCTAGTGCGGTTATAATATAATATAATTAATAGGCTGCCGCTCAACGATTTAAATCATAACCGCACTGTACACTGAACACCGTCATATCGAAGAAAAAAAAAACTGGGAGTCTGGAACACTGACGCTAACCATTACCTTGACGTGTTTCGACTTATGAGTACCTTTCAAGTAACGTGTGTCGACGTGTGTCAACGATCGCATATCATGCATACAACTTATTCCCATCACATGCAGAGCGTGTGTCATACGGCAAGTACGTCGTAAAATTTTCAACATGTTTAAAATTATAAGAAGTACTCCATTTAATACGACGTTTGATAGCGTACTTTAGCGTTCTATTCATGCATACCAAACTTACCCATACCGTATTCGACGTGCGCCAGCGTTTTAGACACATTTTGCAGAGGTCGGCATACGCTGGCAAGATCGCCAAGGTGTGACTGCGATGTTGACACTTCCATTTCTGCGGCGGTTGTGATTTGAATCATTGTGCGGCAGCCTTTTCATAACCTGCGCCACGTCATCGTCGGCGATGCGTGCAGCGCGCTATGCCTAAGTTAGACTAT
>NC_140968.1:43293085-43495585 GCF_056783735.1 Eptatretus burgeri
AGTTATGAAGTGCTGCATCAGATGACGGCCTCCACAATCACCCGACCTAAACCCAATTGAGATAGTTTGGGATGAGTTGGACAGCAGAGTGAAGGAAAGGCAGCCAACAAGTGCTCAGCATATCTAGGACCTCCTTCAAGACTGTTGGAAAAGCATTCCTGGTGACTACCTCATGAAGCTGGTTGAGAGAATGCCAAGAGTGTGCAAAGCTGTCATCAAGGTAAAAGGTGGCTACTTTGAAGAATCTAAAATATAATATATATTTTGATTTTTTGAACACTTTTTTGATTACTACATAATTCCATTTGTGTTATCTCATAGTTTTGATGTCTTCATTATTATTCTACAATGTAGAAAATAGTAAAAATAAAGAAAAACCCTTGAATTTGTAGGTGTGTCCAAACTTTTGACTGGTTCTGTATATGTATGTATGTATGTATGTATGTATGGATGGATGTATTGTCATGTCCAGGTGGTTAAAACCCTACCTGGATGGGTGGCAAAGCTTCTCCCTTGAAGGCTACAACCGAGACCTGGAGATTTATGTGCGCGCACTAATGGGGCAAAATGGCGGAGAGATGATCCACCCAGGAGGAGCACGGGGAGGAGCACAGCATGGGCGCTGCACCAGGACGGCACAATGCTACAGTGTCTTCAAAGGAATACATTTACTTAAAATATATTGATATTTACAACGGACAATATTTCAGAAGATAATGATAATAATACAATTATAATCCTACAGTCGAGGCGCCTACGCGCACAGACTCAAATACTGATAAAGGTGACACAAAATGAAAAGAAAAACCTTCCCTCCAAACTTGTTTCACTTCGCTTGGCCCACAGCTGATCCTTGTGGAACTGGAATTGAGGACAACTCGTAGCAGGATGACCGCACGCCAGGCAATTTGTGAGCGGCACTCCACATAAAGGCTCAAAGCCCCAGTGTAATGGCTTCGGGTGCTCCGGTCATCCTTACTGACCTGAGCAGAAGCAAAAGGCCGGTGTCTTACTTCACCACGCGAGCCAAACCACCTCAACACAAATTCAAAGGCCGTGTCGTCCTCTTCAGTGTGTGCTCAATCTCCGCTCTCGCCTCTCCAAACAATACAACTCATGCCTCTACTGATCACAGCTCTCCCAAAATGCCAAGCCAACTCCTTCCTCTTAAAAAATGCGCCACCTCCCTTGTGCGATCTCTCTCTCTCTCCCTCTCTCTCCTGTGTGCTCCCTCTTTCACTCCTGTCTTCTCTCTCTCTCTCTCTCTCTCTCTCTCTCTCTCTCTCTCTCTCTCTCTCTCTCTCTCTCTCTCTCTCTCTCTCTCTCTCTCTCTCTCTCTCTCTCTCTCTCTCTCTCTCTCTCTCTCTCTCTCTCTTTTTCTCTCTCTCTCTCTCCTGTCTGCCTCTATATCCTCCGCTTCTGGGGCGTTGCCTGCTCGCACCAACCCCCGGGAGGCGGGGCTTTATGCCTGTTTTTTGTGGTTTCAGGGACGTGTTCCCCACCTTTATTGCCTGGCTTGAAATATCAAAACATAGGCAAAAATCACATACTGGGGGAACTTATTCTTACTTCCAAGGCTAATTAAAACCGCACCACCCCTCGTGTGGTGACACGCAACACAAGCTCACAGATTTTCTCCCGACTCACATCGAGATGCCTTCTACTCGTATACGGACCAAGCAACTCCACACAAGGCTATATTCCCTATTAGATTCTTCCATCTACCCCCACAAACATAACAGTATATATGTATATTGTATATGTCTGTATTTATATATACATATACATGCGTGTCTATATATATATATATATACATATACATATGTGTCTATATATATATATATATATATATATATATATATATATATATATATATATATATATATATATATATATATCCCCGTGCAAGTGATTGAAATCTGAAAGAGACTAAAATTGTCAAAAGCCAAATGAAAGAAAATGTCACGACCAAAATTAAATTCTGTTGTTTCATCATTAAATTAAATTCATCTTGTAGTAGCCCAAATAAGCCTGGTTTTGGCTTGGTGGTTAGGGTGGTGGCTTGGGATCCTCGGGTCCTGAGTTCAAGCCCCTTTGGCTGCTGAATTAAAATACACCAGGAGGTTCACTCAGCCTGTCATCCTTCCGAGGTCGGCAAAAATGAGCACCAGTGTGCTGGTAAGGGGGATATTGCATCAGCGGCATAGCCGCGTCCCAACCAATGGTGCAACCAGCAGCCACAGGCTGCACTCGATAGAGCGAGTAGCCCAAATTATAACCTAGAAAGCATCTGAAAATACAAAGCCTGTCCGCATCTGCCTTGTATTCAGACTTGTTCTTCTTGTATATGCTAAACATGATGTAAACAGCTTAAACAAATTGAAGATTTTAGGTGACCTTGACCATTTGACATCAAAGGCAATAGATTTCAGTGACCCATTATGCAAACCCTGTTCAAATTTTAAGTCGATTAGATGGAAATTGACGATTTTGTGACCTTGATCTAAAAAAGAAAAAAAAAGTCAGCCTCTAGCTTTATTGGTGAACCAAATCAGTGACTCAATATGCAAATTCTTAAAATTTCAGGTCAATTCGATGAAAAATGACTTATGTGACGTTGACCTTTTTACCAAATTATTCACTTGTCTTCTCCATATTCTCATAATACACCTTTGTAAATTTCATGACAACAATTCAAATGGTTAAAACAAAGTTATCACACAGGATTGCAAAACCCTGTCCCCCTGCACGGGGGATGTGCTAGTGAGCTTAGGTGGTGGCACCATCATTTTCGGCTTTTCTCTTTTGAACTGATGTGCATTCCCCCCTTGTACATTTAAGCCCATAAATGTGTTTTTCAGTCAAATGCAGTATTTGGGAGAAAGAAGTCCTTCACACTTCTTTCTACTTTTTCAAATTTCCCTTTATTTGTGCTAATTCTGGATTTTATTTTATTTTATAATTGTCTTGGTTCATTTTCATCTCTTTTATCTCTCATTCTCTTATCAGTAATTTCTCTCTTTATCTATCTGTCTACAGAGAAGTGAATTATTATTATTATTATTATTATTATTATTATTATTATTATTATTATTTTATTTTTTTTCTTCTGAAGTTCACTTGGCTGTGCCTGAATGTGTTTAAAGGTAGAGGAGTAGCAGTTGAAACCCAAATCCTATCCAGGTTACTCTTAATGACTATCTTTGCTCTTTGCTTATTCGGGTTTCGCTTCATTATTTCGTATGTCCGTCAATCTATCAAACAAGGGGGAGTTCTCGCTATCTAGCATCATGAGAAGGAAATGCCAAACTGCACCGCTTCCTTCGGACACGGGTGCGATATATATATATATATATATATATATATATATATATATATATATATATATATATATATATATATATATATATATATATATATATATATATATATATATATATATATATATATATATATATATATATATATATATATATATATATATATATATATTTATATATATATATATACTGTATATATACACACTACCAGTCAAAAGTTTTAGAACACCCTCATTTTTCCAGTTTTTACTGAAATTTAAGCAGTTCAAGTTCAGTGAATAACCTGAAATAGTACAAAACTAAGCAGTAAACTGCCAGAGGTTAAAAAACAAAGTTTAAATTACCAAAAACTGAAAAATAATGTAAATTCCAGAGTTGTTAAAAAAGGCCCTTTTCAGGGAACAAGTAATGTGTTCGCAACTGCAGCTGTTCTGCAGCAATGAAAGTAAATAAAGCCTTGAAAGTTGAGGCAAACAATTCCTACAGGTGTCCCAACTTTTGTTGATTAGTTACAAACTCTTTGTCTGTATAAAAGCAGTGTTGGAACAGACTGTGTTGCAACACCCTCTGAAGCATAATTTGGACAATATTGCACTGCAGAAAGTAGTATATTGCTATCATAATGGTGAAAAAAGACAATTAACAAAGGAAGACAGACAGACCATTATAACCCTTAAAAGTGTAGGTCTTTCCTTTGGAGAAATTGCAAAGGATCCAAGGTGTCAGTAAGTATAGTTTCCTCCACCATCAAAAGGCACTTGGAAACTGGAGGAAACTCTGACAGGAAGAGGTCTGGCAGACCCAGAGCCACAACACAATCATAAGACTAGTTTCTGAGAGTCAACAGCTTGCGTAATAGGCAGCTCACACGACAGCAGCTTCAAGCACAGCTTAACACTGGTCGAAGTAAGGAAGTCTCAGTTTAAACTGTGAAGAGAAGATTTCGAGCTGTGGGTTTAACAGGTCAAGTGGCAGTAAGAAAGCCATTGTTAAGATGGCATAATAAGATAAAAAGGCTTGCCTGGGCCATGAAGCACCGCAAGTGGACTACTGAAAACTGGAAGAAGGTCTTATGGACCGATGAATCAAAATTTGAAATCTTCGGTTCATCACGCAGGGTTTTTGTACGCCGTCGAGAAGGCGAAAGGATAGTTCCTCAGTGTGTGACACCAACTGTCAAACATGGAGGAGGAAGCATGATTATCTGGGGCTCTTTTGCTGGATCAAGAATCGGCCACTTGCACAGAGTGACTGGCACTCTGAACCAAAAGGGCTACCACAGCATTTTGCCACACCGTGCAATACCCTCTGGTCTACACCTCGTTGGTCAGGGGTTTGTCCTACAGCAAGATAATGACCCAAAACATACCTCCAGGCTATGTCAGAACGACCTTAGAAGAAAAGATCAAGACAGTAGGCTTCAAATTATGGAATGGCCAGCGCAGTCTCCAGACTTGAACCCCATCGAGCTGGTTTGGGATGAACTGGACAGAAGGGTGAAAGCAAAGCAACCTACTAGTCCAACACATTTGTGGGAACTTCTGCAACAGTGTTGGGAAGAACTTTCCGAACAATATTTGATTTCCATTGTAGAAAGAATGCCACGAGTATGTTTGGCTGTTATGTCTGCAAAAGGTGGCTACTTTGATGAGTCAAAAATTTTGATCAAATTTTGTTCAACAAAACGATTCCATGATTTCTTTTTTTATCTACAATTGTTTATTTGTTCTATGCTTTAATTTTGGAGTACATTGAAATGTTAAACTGCTTAAATTTCAGTAAAAACTGGAAAATGGGGGTGTTCTCAAACTTTTGACCGGTAGAGTATATATATATATATATATATATATATATATATATATATATATATATATATATATATATATATATATATATATATATATATATATATATATATATACAGGGTGAGTCAGAAGTAGTGCGCAATTTCTGTCAGTTGATTGTTTGTTTGCCATTTGTATTAAAGTGTACAAGAAGGTAGAAATAAATGAATGACATGTTTATCTAACATTTTATTCAAGTAAAAATTATTACAGACCTGTACCAAGCTGTTTTACTTGCAATTTTCAAAGTGCCCTCGTGATCGATGCACAATTGCAGCCGAGCAGGCACAGAGCGGCACACATGTTTGCAGAGTTCGATATCAATTTCCTCAAATTTTGCAGTGATTTGAGCCTTCAATTCCTGAATGGTACGAGGCTTTTCACGATAAACAAGGTATTTCATGAGCCCCCAAAGAAAGAAATCTGGAGGTGTATGGTCTGGGGAGCATACCGGCCACTCGATCGGACCGCGGCGGCCGATCCACTTTCTGGGAAGGTTTTCATCAAGCCCCTGACGAACATAACGTCGATAATGAGGTGGAGCTCCATCATGCTGGAAATAACAGTCCTGATCTTGTACCCTGGGCCAAAAGAAGGTTTGCAGCATATCCAGGTAAATTTCTGCAGTGACAGATCTCCCAAAGAAAAAGGGTCCAATTATCCCGAATGGAGATATGGCTGCCCAAACTGTCACTCCAGGTAAATTTACCTCCTTCTCAACTGTCACTCGGGTTATTCACAGCCCAGTAGACACAATTGTGTCTGTTAATTGTGCCATTAAGCTCAATTTGGTACAAATTCAGTAACTTTCCAAACTCGCAGCAATAACCTGCAAAACAAAATCAAAAATAAATAAATTACGAAAATTAATAATCTGCAAGACAACTATTAACAACATGACTTCCCAGAAAGAATCTGACAGCCGAAAAAACAGAAATTGGGTGCTACTTTTGACTCACCCTGTGTATGTGTATATATATATATATATATATATATATATATATATATATATATATATATATATATATATATATATATATATATATATATATATATATATCAAAAAATTTGGATGCTGTGGACCTTCAAAGGTTATATGAAAAAATATTCCTTCAGTTTAGTGCAGTTGATGCAGTCTTATGCACCACTTTATTTGATATGGTACATTCATTATTCATGCCTGTTTGTGTCCTTTATGATGTCCTTAAAAACAGGAAGGGCTGAATTTACGAAAGACGTTTAGCAAGTGTTTTGCTAGCACATGCCTAACTAACCCATAAATGCTGACAAAAACATATTTGTACACATACAGCTAATTAGCCATTTAAATAGCAACTTACGAAGGGACATTAACATCCGTAATAGTTGTGCGAGTAAAAACAGCCGATTTGCCTGTGAAACACCGCCCATATCTCCAACATCCAATTGAAATGATGCACTTGCATGGAATCGAAGCACTGCGGATATTTTTTTGGATGGGATTCGGCGAATTGCTCCTCAGTGTAGGTATATCCAGATCATCTTGCACTAAATTATTCCTTCAAGAGTATGGAATACCAGACAAATTTGATATCGTTGTACTTCTCCAGAGGATTGCATCTATCTTCGAAGATTATAATCGATGCATTTCAACGAACTGTGCCCAATCCTCTTCTGCCTCCTCTTGAGCGAATTCAAGCACTCTCAATGCATCCATATTCATCGCCCCATGCAAACTACAAATTATAAGCCGTGCAATAAGCCGTAAGTTGCTATTGAATCAGATGGAGAATTGTCGGATAACGTAGTCGCGGGAGGTGAAGTTCAGGCAGCTGGAAATGGAATACGGCCTTATCAGTTCGAGCCCGAAGCAGGACAAGCAGAGGAAAATGGCTGAAATTCCCAGCGTTCATGATGATCGGGAGGACATCAAAGGAAGACTTTACAATAACAACTGGTTAAACAAAATCCTATTCGTAATTCAATAATGTAAATTCGACTTGCATACTGGTCGATATCAGAAATATTTTAGTGACGTGACATGACCAGCACAGCGCAGCGGACATGTTGCACCGCGGCGAATGAATCACAAGCAAGGCCAGCCCATGTCATCGGCCGTGTCTCTCCGCGCATAAAAATAAAACGAAGCAATCTCGCTGTCCGGATACGATTAAAACTTGTGTGCAGAACACACCTTGCGACACAATTGTCTCGAGTAGTCCGATAAATCTGACGTTCTGTTGCATTTTTATTTATTTTATTCCTACTGTCATCATGTTGCGCCAGTAGGAAACAATGAAGAAAAGAGAATAATAAAAGAAAGCTACAGCACGTCAGATTTATCGGACTAGTTGGACGGACGACGGATTTATCGGACGAGTCTAGACTCTAGAGTTGACAGGAAACTTGTATTAGCATGCCCACAATGTATAAGTCAATGCGTAAGAGTCCCGAGGCTATGAGGCCGTGTAATAGGAAAGACAAATTTGTCTTTCAGAGTTGTGCCAACATATTTTTCCCTGTTCATTTATTACAGCATTTTGGCTAATTGTTAATGAATAGTAAGCCAATGGAAGCAGGACCTTCACTTTAGAATAAACCCATGTATGTCGAGTGCAGCCATACCTGGCTTGCATGTATGTGGAATCGTACCTATCCCAGCAGGCTGGTTTCAACGAACAATTCAATAAACTGCAAAATGTGGGTGCAGGTTTTTCACATTGTTTGATTTTAAAATTATCTCCTTGCACCTTGAAATGATGCAATATTAATCTTTATTATTTTACTTGTATGTCCCTGTAAGTTTATTTTTTTAATGGAAACATTCAACAGTCACATTTAATATTTTGTGGACATGGTATAGCCCTTTATTGTGCATGCATGTATTGGATTTGTACACGACTGACAAGGTAGTAAAGGGATAAATAATTGCCTCGTGATTGTTGTGCATACACGGCTCAGAAGCAGAATTTCTTTTCCGCGAAACAATCAGGAATTAAGACGATCAGTGAGATAGCAAACACATGTACACAATGCATTTGTACGTACTTTATACGGCGCGCGACATCTCGAGTCAATCCACTCTGTGCAGTTTCTGCAGATGACGTCAACGCTGCGGTTCGTTGAAGTCAACTTTTTAAGGGGTGGGGCAGAGCAAGTTGTGAAAAGCACCAGAAATGTTCGAAATATTGGTCTAATTATCCCATTTTTTTATTTTAAAAAAGAAACATTGGTGATTTATTTGCTCATAAGGTCAAGGTAATATATAAATAACCAGAAAGTTTTGAGTGTCATGGGACCTTTAAACATGCCCTTGCTGATGTATAAAATTTCCTTTGTTATTTAAATGATTCTCATTAGGTTTTGATCATGCATTGAACAGGTGATCATCACATGATTAGTGATTCTAGGCGTTTAACTCTTAAAAGCCTTTCGTAAATTCGGCCCAAAGTTTCCTGTTTTGAATGATTTTCAATTTTGTTAAACTGCCAGGCAGACAGAGTTAAAAACATTGTCTCACTCCTCTCTGCACATGTGCGATCGGGACAAATTCAGAGCCAAATTACTGTTGAACTACAGGTTTGTTTTCCAATTCATATTCAGACGAGAAGGGCACTTGATAGAGCGCATACCTCCGCCACTTGAACATATCGGGCCCTATATTTTTAGCAGCGTCTTGCGTAGCGAACGCTGCCCTAAGAACGCTCGGCGTTCTTCGTCGTCTTCTTCGTCTTCTTCGTCTTCTTCTTCGTCTTCTTCGTCTTCTTCTTCGTCTTCCAAAACCTTTATATTAGGACTCGGCTCTTTAACAACACGATCCGGATCTCCTTAAATACTAAGCACCTGTACACATCGTCGCATTGAGGGTGCCTTTTAAGAGTGTCTATCATGAACTTTTAAATATATTCGGACATTTGCTCTAAAGTTTCGAAAAGTTCACGTTACTATTTAAAGATTATTCCATTTAACGTATTGTAAATTCGTAAATACATTATTTATTTCGTAAATACACTATATTTCGTAAATACGTAAATACACTATGACGGGTCTCGCTATTGGCCTAATCAAGGCACGTGCCGAAATATCGGAAGTTGTTGTTGTTGTTTTTTTTGTTTTGTTTTGTTTTGTTAGCCGACAAAACCTTTAGGACACTGCTCTTATTTTTTTAATATAATGCTATACAATACCATATCGTTTTTGGCCACATCTCTCAATGGTGAAGAATCACTTTGGAAATTAAATAATTCTCGTATCCAAATACGGATCTTCACCAAAATCGAATCAATTCGTCCTTGTGACACACCCAACTTGTCCACCAAGTTTTGTCTGAATCTGTCCACAACGTTTTGAGATATCGTGCTATATATCATTTTTATCCCGATCTCTCAATGGTGAAGAATCACTTAAAAAATTTTAGTAGTCGGATCCGGATTCGGATCTTCACCAAAATCCAATAAATTCTTCCTTGTCACGCACCCAACCTGTCCACAAATTTTCATCCGAATCCGTCCACACCTTTTTGAGATAACCTGTACACAGACAGAAATGGGTGAAAACATAACCTCCTTCATCTTTGGTAGCGGAAGTAAATATATCATTCAATTCACATTAAGTTGTTCCTCGATAATAAACTGATGTTTGTGGACAGATAGACAGACAGACAGACAAAAGTGAACCAGGTGCCTAACTCTGCTTCTCACTTTGCTTGCATGGGATAATGAGAATGGCACTATGTGGAGTGCCTACCTCTGCCAGGCTGAACAGTTTGCGTTTTGTAGCCCATTGATAGGCCGGATCTGCATCCACACCTGAACCAATATTTAATCAACTTGTTCTTGTCACCTACCCACTCATCCACAAGGTATTGTCATTCGTCCACAGCTCTTTGAATTATCATGCTGTATATCATTTTTAGCCCTATCTCTCAATGGTGAAGAATCTCTAAACATGGAGAGAATTGGGAGTCACTTAACATGGAAATTAAAAAAAAAAAAATTGCCATATCCGGATCCAGGTCCGGGTCTTCACCAAAATCGAATCGGTTTGTCCTTGTCACACACTAAACCTGTCCACCAAGTTTTTCATCTGGATCCGTCAATACATTTTTGAGATATTCTGCTCACAGGCAAGCCAACAGACAAACAGGGGTAAAAACATAATCTCTGCCCACCTTCAGTGGTGTAGGTAACAAACATATATACAAATTCACTTTTTATAGTAAAGATGTACTGTTGCTTATCCTGTGCTAGTGTCCAGTGTTGTGTTGGTATTTATTCACGATTTATCTCTGTCGCAGCTCCTTGAGCCTGTGTGCCACCAGCTTTGCGAGTTTGCAAGAAGTGGGGATGTCTTTCTCAGTCGATTTACTCTGCAATTTCTTCCTGCACTGATTGTTCGCTACCTGACTATTGGGTTGTGCCAGGACCACAGTCTGCAGAGTAGTGGCTGTCTTGAAGCTCTTCTGTTGGCTCTCTACAACCTGGTAATGCTCTGGTATCTTCAAGACATTTATATATAGTTATCTTGCACATTTTTATTTTGTTGTATAATTGCAATTGCTCAGCTTTAGTTTAGATGGCAAATGAGAAATAGGACTACATGATTTAACTGGTGAGAATCTTTGGAATATATTTTAGTTAAATAACTGGCTGCACAGTTTTTGTCTTTGTTTATGAAAACCAGTACAAATTATTATTTGCTTCATAACTTCATTATTCACATAATTGAGGCTTGTGGAACAGCAGGAAGATACTCGGGTGAAGGTAGTTATATACAGAGTAGAAGCGACACAGGCAGGTATGAATGATTGCTATAGATTGGTGGAGGAGATTGTGAGCTGGGTTAGTAGGAGTCATTGACGTTTACGGGCTGCTGCTTTTAAGCAATGTAGGGGTAGTGGGATTGAACAGGGAGGCAGGGAGGTGGGTTACACACAGGATGAAATGGATATACAAATGAGTGGAGATGAGCAGTCTTTTTGGGGGGGGGTGAGGGAGGATTAGCAGAAAGGGGTTGTTGGATGAACATGTGAAGATCGGTTAAATTTTGAGGGGATGAGTAACAGAAAGAGCAGAGGGTATAAAAACTAGCAATGAGATTATAGAAGTTTGAGACCTTGAGCCTTGTATTATTGGCAGATGTTGATTATTCCTAAACTTTAGATGTCAGAAATGAGAGCTGGTGTCCTGGAGTACTCATCACGAATGGGAAACAACAAGTGGTATCACTGAACAAATGATTTGTAGGCAGAAAGCCGTTTGGCTGGATTAAGTAAGAAGTTACCCTTGTGGGAGATGCTCATTCTGCAACAAGCTCGAGAAGCCAGCTTGGTGATCTCATCAAGAAAGATCCTGGCAGATGGTGAGACCTAGAAGCTTGAGAAATTGAACTTCCTTCAAGGAAGTGAACAGGCAAGTTGATTTGTTGATTCTTTCTCGTATGTATGGTGAGGGTGTATCACTTCATGGTTAACTATCAGATTGCAGGAGCTGGCTAATTTTTGAAATTATAACTTGCCCGATTTGCCCATGCAAACACACTTCCATTTGCGTGAATGATTTATAAATTGCTGGGGTCAGTCAGTTTTGTCTTGTTGCTTCCTTTCTAATTGGTTTTGGATTCCCTCTGCTGACCAGCATTTTCATAGCATCTCACCTGGAAAAAGGAAACGATAAATTGGTTTATTGTGCACAGTGTAGACTGTAAAGGCTTGTGAAGTAACTAGAACACAGAAAGGATCAGGATTTCAAAGTAGAAAGAGTGTGGAGTTAAAGAGAGGGACACACCTACAGCAGGGTTGTGGGACACAATGGAGGGAGACTTGGAGAAATACGGGATGTGGGACGAATGAGGCCTTGGAGAGGACACGGGTGAACAAGATGGATACAGCCACAAACTCTAAGTCCTAGAAGTGGAAAGAAAAACTAGAAACTTGGAAAGTTGGGCAGGGTTAATGGTGGTGAACCTGGAATGCCTGGAAGCATTGGAGGTAAAATTAGATTGAAGAGACTGAAGATGTTTGTGCCACAGGCAGGGAAAAGAAGGGATGAGTGGAGGTGAGTAGTAATTCTGTATTTTGGTAGTTTACCAGCAGGGGCTCACTGGCAGACCGCATGTGCCCTGCAGAAACTTGGAGAGGTGGAGGGGTGGGATGGGATTGTACTCCAGCCTTGACAAGAAGAGGAGATGATAGGATATTCTTGAGAGCAATGTGTTGGCTCCAAGAGTAGAGGAAATAAGTAAGTCATGTGTGACGGTGGCCTTGGATGGCATAGACAGAATTTGGAGAGCAAGGCTGGGTACCAGACTGTATCAAATGCTCGATAGGGGCATCCCTGATCTCGTGCCTGACACTGTGCCTCCATCCATTGTTGCGAGAGCAGAAGCAGCATGTCCAGGGTAGAGTGACTTACTGCATCTGAGTCTGATCTGATGATCTGATATCAGGCCATTGAAGAAAAGGAAAGGTTTGATGACTCCAATAATGAATTCCATGACCTTGCTGATTATTGGAAGTAAGCTGATAGGTCTGTAGTAAAGGAATGTTTTTTTTTTTGTTTGTTTTTGGTACCGTGTTTATGAATGCAATGATCTTTGCTGACTTCCGAGCAGATGGAAGATGACCAAGGGCAAAGTATAGGGCGAACAGAGCAGGTGTTTCGGACACATTATGCCATCTGGGCCAGTTGCAGAATCTTCAAGGGCAGGTAGTGTAGCCTTGAGGTAACGCCGACTCGCATGGGTTTGAATCTCGACCCAGCTCTCAAATGTCACCTTGACGTTTTGCACACAGAGTGATGCATCAACAATGTATGTGCTGTCCATTAGAAGAACATCAAGTAGGAGGACACGTTTGGTGGACGTTAAAGATCCCATCATGTCTTTCGCGAAGATTAGGCGAATGATCACTGGCCCCCTGAACAAATTACAAATTCCTGCCTCACCCTACCGCTGGGAAGGCAAGTGCAAACCTCACAGCATAACCCTTGCCAAGAGACTGCTTTGGCCATACTCATGTCCTGTTAAGAGTATGGTACATTGATGACTATAATGATAATTTCAAAAGTATGCTTTGTAATATGAAGAAAAATCAGTCATTATAAGAGCTAGAATAAGTTGTTTTATTAATACTGGCAGAGTACCTGCCCTACAGGTGATCTTGGTCCAAGCATGCAACGCATTCCGACGCATACCTTTTATTTGGGCAGTGTATAGGCAAAAAAACACCAAAACCCAGGTTACCTGCATGAAGCAAAAACATACCGACTGCTTATAATTCAAAACACCTCACTATACAGGAAAACATGGGGACAGGAAGACTGCAGTGAAAATGGTAGAGGCTTGTAAAACTCTCTCCCACCTGGCGGCGGCGCGACACAATGCACATTTGCAAAGAGATTTTGTGTTTCCCCCCTCACCTCCCCAAGACCACCGGCAAAGATAAAAACACCCCATACATTAATTGGGGTCGTGCTGATTCTCTGGAGCAAGTCTGGATGTAATTGTCCCAGAACTGTAGGAGTCACGTGACAAACCCACAAACAAACAAACAAACACCAGTCCATGAATTATACCAAGGATAACTGGAATTTTCATTAAATTTCTTCCTTTTGATTTTGAGTGGGAGTTGCAGAGCTTGTTACCTCATGTGCGTAGTGCAAAAGGTGGAGTTAAGCAATTGGATCACTCTGTCTGTCTGTCAGACAGCATTCTATGATCGAGGAATTACTTGTTTCAATTGAATTTTTATATTTTAAACAATGTAGAACACTAATCAGAAGATGATTCTGCACCTTTCCCTTCGGGTCTTCACCGAACGCAGAGAAGAGCTTCGGCAGGGGCTGCTTGCAGCCTATGTTGATCTCTACAAAGCATTTGATTCAGTGAATCGGGATGTCCTCTGGAGGATTCTTGTCTTCGTGGGGTGCCACCAAAACTGATCAATCTGATGTCTGACCTATACTCTGGTACTGAGAGTGCTGTGAGATGTAGTGATAGCATCTCTGACTTATTTCAAGTTGTTCCTGGAGTTTGTCTGGGGTGTGTACTGGCCCCCACACTTTTCAGTGCTTGTATGGACTGGATTCTGGGGCAGATATCGGAGAGATCAAGCTGTGGTGCATCGTTTAGGAATGTCAAGATCTCTGACCTTGATTTTGCAGATGATGCAGTCATCTTTGCAGAGACTCTGGATATCCTTTTGGGGGCCCTTGAGGTGCTGAATGAGGAATCGGAGCCACTGGGATTACGGGTTTCCTGGGTAAAAACTAAGATCCAGGCTTTCAATGACATCTTGGATGCTGATATCTTGTCTATACCTGTTTGTGGTGAGGATGCTGAGGTCACGGAGAGATTCACGAACCTGGGCAGTGATATTCATGTCTCTGCTGGCTGTGACCCAGAGGTCAATAAACGTCTGTGTCAGGCCTGGTGAGTCATGGATTCACTGGATCATGGGGTGTGGCGCTGTCGGTACCTGTGCCGGAGGATGAAAGTCCGAGTCTTCAGGTCCTTGGTGCTTCCAGTATTGCTCTACGGATGTGAGACTTGGACTCTGACAAGGGATCTGAGATGGAGAGTTGATTCCTTTGGCACCAGATCTCTTTGGAGAATCCTTGGCTATCGCTGGTTGTACTTTGTGTCCAATGAGTGGTTGCTGAGAGAGACTCAAATGAGATTTGTTACTCGTATTCTTGATGTTGATCCTGCTCACCAGATTCTCTCAGTGAGGGAGCCTCGTGAGTGGAGGAGGGCAATGGGCTGACCTCGTGCTTGCAGCAGGTTGATCGACATCTCAAAGAGATCGGGATGGGCCAGGCATCTGCCTGGGGAATGGCCAGATGAAGGCTCCTGGAGTACCGGCAGAAAGTTGATGCAGCCATGCGCTGCTCCGGCGCATGCTCCCATACCTGACCTGACCTGACTGCATATTATCAGTACTTTGGCTCTGAATTTGGCAAACTGCACAGCGTATCACTTTGAATGGGCATGCGCACTCGCAGTGTTAGCAGTTGCTTCAGTCTGTCAATCAAACAAAATTGAAGATCATTTCGAAGAGGAAACATTGTTTTTAAGGACATAATAAAGGACATTAAAAAACAGGCACAAAGAACTAACTTAACTTGTTCGATAAGCTGGTAGAAAAACAAATGGTGCATCAACGGCGATAAACTTCCAATTCAACAGATTATTTTGTGTTTGTTTTTTTGTTTTTCTGCACTCTTCAAAACTTTTTTTAAAGCTCTGAAGCTGCTTCAATATTTGGCTATGCCCATCCATCCATCAATCAAAAATGAAGAAGAACCTTTCAAACCCACTGTGTTTAATTCCAAAGGGTTTCGTTTATTTCTACACTTTGCCTGTTTCATATTAAAAATGCCAAACTGAACGGCTTCCTTCTGACACTGGTGCAATTATTTTTTTTTAATCTCGTGCTGAAGGTGTGTCCGTGTCTATATATTTTCACTATAAAAATGTTTTTCTCTGCAACTGCTTGTCCGAACAATGCGAAACTTTAAACATAGGAGGGACTCCCCATGGAGAATATTTAGGCGAACTCTGACATCATTGGGCACATGGTATGACAGCCCTATTGGATTAAATGAAAACATTTGGAAAGCAAGCTTGGAGTGGATTCTTTCATGCTCTGCACATTTTTTTTTCAACATATGCCATATTACAAATCCCAAAGTACCAGAGTTGCTGTGATGGGGACAAATTTTTGCTTTCCTTAAAACTACCATGAACAAACCTATGGGGAGCAAGCACCTGGTTGTTTTGGTGCTGTGTGTGTGTGTGTGTGTGTGTGTGTGTGTGTGTGTGTGTGTGTGTGTGTGTGTGTGTGTGTGTGTGTGTGTGTGTGTGTGTGTGTGTGTGTGTGTGTGTGTGTGTGTTTTACATGTAACTTGCAAATTGGCCATGTGTTAACTATGAAATAGATTTTCGCTGTCGTGAATTACTCTTGTTAATGACTTAAATTTGTTTGGCTTTTGTTTGTTTATTTTGTATTTTTTTCAGCAAATTGTCGAAAAGGATGGTTGCAGCAAGATTCTGTCCTTTATCATTCCTTCTCTTTCCAAACCCTCAATATTCCACGAGGTAAGGTTAGAATTGTCTCCTCAAATGTGTGAAACAATTTTTATTATACGCCCGATATATATATATATATATATATATATATATATATATATATATATATATATATATATATATATATATATATATATATATATATATATATATATCGGGGCGTATTATGTGATACTGGTCGTCCGTCCGTTCCTGTCCGCACTCTAACTCCCAAAGTTTTCAATTTTCACGTTTCATATTTGGTACATAGGTACAGACTGTGGAGACGGTGTGTCGCGACATACGTTCGTCATCTGAAGTGGTTGCCATGGCAACCAGGATGCTGTTTTCCATGTTGTAGCACAATTCTGTGTATACCTTCTTGTTCGGGTGTATATTCTGCTCACTTGTTGGATCTTAAAATAGCCAGTTGCCACCTCTTTTATGCTCATTTTTAGACGGTCGTTTTTATGACAGTCGTTTTATGACCATTTTCCCCTTGTTCAAGGGGTTCATCGAATGATGGCATTTCTCCATACAAATCTATCCATTGTGTTGGTTTCATGCCAATCCATGTGGAACATTAAATAGGTTTCTTGCCATTTTCAATGTCTTTTTAGGACATCATCTCATCTTTCTTCCTTCCACCATGAGCTTTATTACTTTTTTCTGCAGCTTCATCTTCTGACCTTTGTTGCACATGACAATATCAATCAAGTCTTCTCTTCCACAGTTGTTCTTCACTAGTTTTAATTTCCAAGTTTGGAATTCTTTCTTTCAAAGACAATCCATTCATCCATCACATAATTCTCATCTCTGTTCCTTCCATTATTTGTATATCTTATATCCACAGTGCCCATGTTTTGATTCTGTACATCAACACTGGTCTGATACAGGCCTTATAAACTTCAAAATGGAGTGTTTTTGTGCTTTATGATACCACCTAGTTGTCTCCACTTATTGCAGGCTGACTTCATTCTTGATCTAATGACTAATTCTGCTCCTTGTGATATATATATATATATATATATATATATATATATATAATATCTCTCTCTCTCTCTCTCTCTCTCTCTCTCTCTCTCTCTCTCTCTCTCTCTCTCTCTCTCTCTCTCTCTCTCTCTCTCTCTCTCTCTCTCTCTCTCTCTCTCTCTCTCTCTCTCTCTCTCTCTCTCTCTCTCTCTCTCTCTCTCTCTCTCTCTCTCTCTCTCTCTCTCTCTCTCTCTCTCTCTCTCTCTCTCTCTCTCTCTCTCTCTCTCTCTCTCTCTCTCTCTCTCTCTCTCTCTCTCTCTCTCTCTCTCTCTCTCTCTCTCTCTCTCTCTCTCTCTCTCTCTCTCTCTCTCTCTCTCTCTCTCTCTCTCTCTCTCTCTCTCTCTCTCTCTCTCTCTCTCTCTCTCTCTCCTTTTTCACCTTTTCTAAATTGAATTCTGAGCTCGAGAGCATTATTATTATTATTATTATCATGATTTTTTTCATAGTCTTTTCCTTGAAATGATTGATCCTCAAATCTTTTTACACGTAAAAAATCCCAGCTTTTGTTAACAAATTTCCTGTGATACCACATCATCTTTTGTGACATCTATTAGACCGCCTGCATTGAATTTAATTCCATCCAATTTCTCTGCATATTGAACAAGACCATTGTCCACTTTGTTTCCTTTTCCTTCACCACTCACCATAACCTTTGTTTTATTAATGCTGATGCATTAAGTTTTCTTCTCCATTGCACTTTTCCATTTTTGAAACTTCTCTTTATCTTTTTTTTTTCTTTTTTCTTTTTCCCCTCTATCAGCATTCAATACAAAGTCATTAGTTTTAGGGAATCACAACCTTTCATTCTTCGTCAATTCTTGCATCACTATTTCAAACAGTAGAGGACTTGAAACTGAACCCTAGTGTAATCCTACCTTGACTTCAAAATGTTTCAGTGCATCCCAAGTTGGCCTTTACAATAGTTCCCATAACTACTCTTGCCATTTCTCTCTCATGGAATAATTAATATATATTATCGAAATATTTTGTTGTGTGTGTGTGTGTGTGTGTGTGTGTGTGTGTGTGTGTGTGTATGTGTGTGTGTGTGTGTGTGTGTGTGTGTGTGTGTGTGTGTGTGTGTGTGTGTGTATGTGTGTGTGAGATGGCGCCTGTCGTAGCATAAGTTAAGACTGTTTAAGAATCTTCAGGATAACTGCATTGTCTTCTTTTGCAAATATTGTTTGCCTTTTGCCGCACCCCACAAATTCCTTCCTTTCCCTGCTGACAATTGCAATAAACCCCATTGCTGTGCCACATAACTTTCCTCGCTCCTGGTTGAAATAAATGTGTTTGTTAGAAATGCTCCCAGCTTGTTTGTCTTTTCGTCCATTGGTCTAGCATGGCCTGCACCCTAGCTTAGCCGGGACGTTATTCCCCAATAATCTGTTAAATAGCCAGTATGTACTTGGCAGCTCTGCTCAGCTGCACCTGATCTGGCAGGTAACCAAAATTCCGTAAGTACGTACCGAGGGCATGATTCCCTGATAAAGAGGTCACGTGTCCTTAGGTAAACGGTTGTTAGAGGGAGGACCCTAAGTCACCTGGTCAAGTTATTGGTGTTCGCGTTTGATTGGCGACACCAAGTTATTCGTGTGCGTTGGCTTGCAATTCCCAATGAGGACAGAGAAGAACGTGAAACAGCCCCTCCCTCATGGTTCCCCCATGACGTTGGACCCGCAACAGTGGTATAACTATCATAGATCGCCATGTCAGTAATCAGCACATGGTTTCTAAAGCACACCCAATTCATATAAATAACCAATTGGCAATTGCTTTAAAAACAGCCACGAGGGAAAAGAAAAACATGGTTGCTTGTGTGTTGATGGTCAAAAGTCAAAACGACTTTTTGTTCTTGCTTCCTGGTACGTCTTGGCGTCACACGTTTCACTGTTCCAGGGGTAGCCGAGACGCCGAATACATCAAAGCTTTTTAAATCATGCATGGCATTTAAAGATTGTACAAATCTTTCTTCAATTTGTTGGTGCTATACATTTTTAACATTAAAAAAAATTCTCTCTTTTCCCAGTATACCAGTATATCGATATGAAAAATTATACCTGTATATCGATTTTCCGCTAGACCCTGCTGTATATCCTCCAGTCATCTTCCCCCCTTAGGAGGGGGTTGAAAACACCATGACATGGCTATGCAGGTTAAAGAGACTCCACTGTTGCCCTGTCCTAAGCCCCAGATAAGAAAGGAGTAGTATTAGACTGGGCTGATAACACATTCCTGTTAACAAAAAAAACAACTTTATCATGGGATCTTTGAGAACTCGAGTCACACCATTGTTGGTAGGAATGTCTCAGCAGGCACTTACTACTTCAAATGAATGACACTATTCAAAATCTAAAAGAAAGCAATGGCAGGATAGAGGCTCTACTTCAACCAACAAAAAAAAAAGGTTAAAGATTAGAACATGCAATGTAAAAACCCTAAGAGAAGTGGGGAGAATTGCTTTAGCTGTAAATAAATGTGAAATTAGGATTTTGATATAATGGAGTAAATGAAGTTAGATGGGAGTGTTAGATGGAGAAAGTCTTATTCATATTGAAAGATGATATCCACAGAGGTGTAAAGTGGCATTGACACTCAAAAAAGGACTCTGTTGTTCATGGAATGGCAGCAATTAATGAAATAATTCTTAAATTGGCCAAGCCAGTAAAAGACTAACAAGGAAATGTATCACTTCAGAGAGGGAGTAGAAGGAAACATGGGCAGAACACTTCAAAAAGGTTTTGAATAGAGTGAACAATGCCAGACAAGATGGGATAGAAGAACGGACAGGAAGGGATCTACTAGTTGACACGCAACTAATCAAACAGTCTGTAGTATGAGATGCTTTCAAAGGCTGAAGAATTGGAAGGTACTTGGGGCGGATAACATAAATGCAGAGCTGTATAAATATAGAAGTATCAACATATAGGCCTGCAAAAGTATTCACCCCCCACCCCCACTCTGAAGATTTTAAAATTGGATGCCACCTGAACTTATTTCATAATTCTTTCAAATCGACCTTAATATATAGATTCTTCATAAACTACTGCAAAGTGATTGGTGATGGTACATACCCGCAAAAAACTAAACCGCCGATTTCTTTACATTTTCAAATTTCACTGCAGATTTCGAGTTATTTAATCCATGTGATTCGATACTCCAAACTCAAATTATATTTACTGGCTGGCTTGGCAAGCGATTGGCAATCACTGGTCCATCATGATTATTAAACACTTCCCGAAGACGCATGAAATATCAAACTATGTCCGAATTAGACAAATGAATAGTTTTTTATTATATTTTTTAGCAGTTGGAACTGTTGCCAAGTTCAATTCTGGAGCTTAAATTTTGTAATTTGGCTTGGTCTAAGAGTTTCTGGAGGTTATGGCATGTGCGGAAATGAAATAAAGCCATAAATGCTGGTGCCTCCGGGCATTTATAAGCATTACAATGTATCATGCTATTCATAGGTATGATTATCAGGCATTCAATTATGTTCATTCATTATCAGATCAGGCATTCATTATCAGATATTAAATTATATCTGAAATTGTGGTGAACAATTTGAACAGCCTGGAGGAACTCTGCTTTACAGATGACATCTGCATGATGTCAGTCCTTACATAGCATACAGGAGAATGTGGTGAAAGTGGAGCTGAAATGACCATAGCAAAAACAAAAACATACATGCCATACACATCAACAACAACATCATGGACACCATTCACCAATTAGAGAGGTTGACAAGTTTACATATCTGAGGTCAATAGTTACCTTAACAGAAGGGGGAAATGCAGGTGTACTACAATAGATACCAAAGGTAAGGGGTGCGTTCATGAAACTCAAATAAATTTATTCAAAAAGTATAACACCAAAATTAAGCTGAGTATTTTTGACAGCATTGTGAAGTCAGTCCTTCCATTTGGATGTGAATCTTGGAAAATCACCAAAGAAATAGCAAACCAGAGTCTTTTTCATCTACGGCAACCACAAGAAAATCTTGAGAATCTTGTGGCCTGACATGGCAAGTAAGAAAGAGGTTGAAAGGCTAACAGGGAGGGAAAACATCATTGAAGAGATCAAAACTAGGAAGTGGAGATGAATTGGTGACACATTGCGTATGGAGGATCAAGATATCGTGAAAACTGAAAAGAGCAACATGCTGGGCACCTGACCGGAAGAGTTTATAGCTGGGCCGATTTCTTTGCTAGTAAATGTAAATTATGGAAACATAAAATGATAAACTAATCAAACTTGACCATCTGTTATGTGAAATCTGTGCTTGAATTTGTATTAATCACTTCAGTCCAAATGTTAAATCAAAGGAGAGCCCTCCCTCCCCTCCTTGCATATGTGTTCTTTATTTATTTATTTATTTATTTATTTTTTGATCCAATTTCACAAGGGGGAATGTCCGGTGGCACATACAAAAGGATAACGTACTTCAGGAAGTTATATTTTGTATCATTCAGCCAGAATTAAAATCATCTTAAAATGCTGAATTGTCTGTCAACAGTGGTTCGGTTTTGTTTTGTTTGTCCCACTGCAACCTGGGATGCAATTTTTTAAAGAGGCTTTAAAAACGAGACAGCATTATGTACATTGTGATTTTTTTTTTTTGTTCATCATTATGATCCCATTGTTAGTTATCGTTTCTGATTATGACATGTTTGTGGGCATTTAAAAATTTGTTTTCTTGTGCTACTACAACAAAAAGTTATAGAACGCTTCTTAAATTCTCAGTTTATTTATTGGTATTGATGCTTCCCTTTAATTCTACAATGCTCATGGAAGGGCCTTCACATGCATCACATGCTCTTCCAAATGCATTAAGAGATATCAATGTACTGTTTCATAATTTACAAGGTCATTGGAAGACATCAGTACTCAGATAATCTTATATTTAAAGATCATGTTGTATCACATGCAGCCTGGGACCATGGGTTCATTGGCCATTGTCGAGTCCACTATATTGGGACGTGATGTGCGGGTGGCCTATGCTGGACCACTTTCTCAATGTGAAGTTTTCACTGCCCAAAACAGGTGACTTTTCTGTTGATTTTGCAGTGTTGCCAAATGTTTGGATTTTTTTTCTCTATTCTAAAGTTTGCTTGCACTTGATAAGTTTTCTGTGTTAAAACGGAGATCTTGTTTGTTATCCTCGCCAAAAGAGAGGGTATTACATTTGGGTCCATTTGTTTGTTTGTTTGTTTGTCTGTCTGTCTGTCTGTCCGTACAGAACTTTCGTGTTTTTCTCCGCAACCGCTTGTCGGATTGAGACGAAACTTTCACCATTTGTGCAACGACTCATGTAGAATGTTTTAATGATAATTATGACATCATAGGTCAAGTGGTGTGGCAGCCATATTGGAAAAACGGAAAAACTTTGGACGTCTATCTCTGAAACCGCACCAAGGAAAAATATTGAAACTTGGCACGTACTCCTCATGGGGAATTAAAAAAAATGACGTCATAGGTGCCCTCGTTATGACATTATCATTGCATATGTAGAACGCCACATCCGAAGAGTATGAAAATGTTTGAGGGTCATCTCGGGATAAAATGATGCACAGAAAAAAATTTGACAACAACAAAAAAAATAAAAACAATGTCACCCAAGGGGTGACCCGTATCTTGCCAAAAGGTGACCACGTGTGACTTCTTTAAGGTCACACTGAGGTGAACAGAGCTGCTATCCACCAGGAGCGACTCCTTGAGGAATATCTTCCTACGAGAGATTCCGATGAGAATCGTTATACAGAGTAACCATGAAAAATATGCTTTTGCCTCATTACGTCACCAAATGACGTCATAATGTCTCAAGCTTGACATATCGAGAAAGCACTCATCGAGGTGTTCAATTTGAGGTACTACACGATATGGTTCCTAAAACTTGAAAATTTGACCTTGGGGTCAAATATGTTTGACCTCAGGCGCTAACCATGAAGGTCAAGGCCAATCGCCACCAAAAATTAATCAGCTGAGCGCCAGACCATGAACTATATTCTCATGAAGTTTGAAGGCGATCCGATCAAAATTACTCAAAAAATAAGGGTTTCGTCGACTCCCCTGATTTGCGACAAAGTGACCTTGACCTTTGACCTTGATCTTAAATTTTATGCGCTGAAAGGGACCTCCTATAGGCCTCTGATATGCGAAGTTACAAAAATTTCCAATGATAACTGTGCTCTGCAGAGTGATTTATACGTGATTACAGACCAAAAAATAAAAATAAATAAAAAAAATAAAAAACATATGAAGGTCAAGGCCAATCGCCACCAAAAATTAATCAGCTGAGCGCAGACCATGAACTATATTCCCATGAAGTTTGAAGACGATCCGATCAAAATTACTCAAAAAATAAGGGTTTCGTCGACTCCCCTGATTTGCGCCAAAGTGACCTTGACCTTTGACCTTGACCTTCAAAATTTTGTGCACTGAAAGGGACCTCTATAGGCCTCTGATATGCGAAGTTACAAAAATTTCCGATGATAACTGTGCTCTGCAGAATTTTTTATACGTGATTAAAGACAAACAAAAATAAAAAATAAAAAAATAAAAAAAACATACAAGCTGACTAACATATCTTGCAAAACTTCGTTTTGGCAAGATAAAAAAAAACATACAAGCTGACTAACATATCTTGCAAAAACTTCGTTTTGGCAAGATAAAAAAACAAAAAACATACAAGCTGACTAACATATCTTGCAAAAACTTCATTTTGGCAAGATAAAAAAAAACATACAAGCTGACTAACATATCTTGCAAAAACTTCGTTTTGGCAAGATAAAAAAAACAAAAAACATACAAGCTGACTAACATATCTTGCAAAAACTTCATTTTGGCAAGATAAAAAAAACATACAAGCTGACTAACATATCTTGCAAAAACTTCGTTTTGGCAAGATAAAAAAAACAAAAAACATACAAGCTGACTAACATATCTTGCAAAAACTTCGTTTTGGCAAGATAAAAATCCACAGAAATTTTGCTGCCCAACACAGGTGTTGACCCTGTGACATTTGCATAGTTTTCTGGAGTCTTATTGTCCGATGTGTCATGTCCTTGTCATGAATGAGTGTTTCACGTTCCCACTGGAGCAAAACGAATCATGGTCTCAAACCAAAAGCAGCCCCCTCCTCGCCCCAAGGCCCTATATTTTAGTTGTTTCCAGAGTATCATTTGTTCTTTATGTGAACTGAAAGAGAATCTATTGTTTTAACACACTGTTTGATTGACTAAAATCATGGAATTCAATTGTATGTTTTTGACATTCTACTATTGCTTTGATGGGGACTCTCATGAGTCATGCAAAGCCATATATTGAAAAGTTGTACTATGTCATTGAATTCCCCCCCCCCCCCCACCACATGGGCCATGCAATTGTGTTGTTCAGGTTTGAGGTTCTTGGTTTCCTCCTGCTGTGCTACAACAGTGCAATCGCATACCTGCCCAGATCTTCTTATCGGGCTTTCTGCCATATGTGTTCTCGGTGAGCTTATTGTTGAACCTCCTACCCCCTACCACCCTCCCCTTCACCAATTTTGATCGATTTCCTTGCATGGGCTTCGTTTATCAATATTAGTCTGCAGATAGTAAAATATTTGCTCGTTCATTTGCAGCATGCTTCATGTCATTGAGGTACACTATTTTTTACTATTTGTAAGAATATTGGTGAATTTGATACATTTAATTAAACGATTATTTTATTTTGAGCAAAACATTTTTTTTTTGCCCCTGATTGATTTTCTATCGTATACTCTTAATAACAAAAAACCAAAGAAACTTGTGCCCATTCCTGCCTATGAAATTGTGATTGAATAGTGATCAACTGACGGCGCAGTCATTTTTCAAGGTGAAAATAACAGGAAATTAGATACAGGAGGAGGCCATCTGTCCCATCATGCCTGCGTCACACCAATAATATTAAATAAATCCTTCAAAACTATTTCATTTTATTAGGGAATGAGGGGAGGAGTTGGGTTGAGAACAGTGTGACAGGCTCGGGGATATCACAAAGGTGCTTAAGAAAAGAAATTGGGAAATTATTTTGTATAATTGTTTGGGGGGGGTGGGGTGGAGGTTGGGGGTGGGTGAAGGTGGTTTTAGGGTGGACAATATACAACACTAACCACACACTATCCTTTGACAAGACCCTCTCATAGACATCACACTCAGCACAGATGTGGAGAATCACAAGTCCTGCCATTATCCCGATACCCCTCAATCTCCAATGCTTATAGGTACCCATATAATTCCAATTTAAACCTATCTGCTGTTTCTGCTGCCACTACCTTTCCAAGAAGACCATTTCATGCATTAATGACTCTGAGTGAAAGATCATTGCCTTACTACCATCTTAACCCTCCTCTTCTTTACTCTCTGACTATGTCCCCTGGTCCTATTTTGCTGAAGAACTCTTCTGCATTTTTATTTGATTATACCCTTCATTATCTAAAACACCTCCATCATATCCCCTTGTAACCGCCTCCTTTCTAATGTATAAAGTCCTGTCTTCAGCCGCTCCTCATAGCTGAGTCTAGCTAGGACTGGAATCGATCTATTGGCCCTATGCTGAATCCTCGCTATGACTGCTATGTCCTCCTGAGATGTGGTGACCAAAATTGCACACGGCATTCCAGATGAGGCCTCACTAAATTCCTTTTCAATGTGAAAACTACCGATTTTGATATATAATTTATCCCCCTATGAATACAACCTAAAACCCTGTTTGCTTTACCGATAGCTGCCTGATGCTGTGCTGTCTGCTTATCCCCTCCATATCAATAACCATCCCCAGATCCTCATTCTGTGTGACATGCTCCACGATTGCCTCTTGCATCATGTAATCCTTATTTTCATGATTCTTACTCATCCTCAGCACCTAACATTTCTTTATACTACAAACACCCGCTCCCTACGGGAGCAACACAAGGTGATTGGGGACGGGGGGGACGGGGGGATCATGTGTACGTGCGCATGTGGAGTTGGCTGGCGGAAGCTTGGCCAAAGTCTTTCACGAACCGCCTGGCCAGGTCTGATATTCGACTAAGGCGAAGGCAGGCATTTATAATTTGTTTGGAGTGCCGCTGATAGCTCAACTACTCTTCGTGAAGGACACCGTGGGATCTTAAAGATCCACCAACTAATGCTCACAGACGGGACGCAAGTTTAACATCCATCCGAGGAATGGCACACACATTGATGAATCTTGCTGCCTGTGAAACACCGGGATGACAGCTGGGTCGGGATTCAAACCCAGGTGAGACAGCTTAGAGGACAGTGTGCAGAGCTCGAGTCCATTCTGCCAGCCCGTGTTGATATTATTATCATTATGCCATTATCATAGGATGGAATCGACCGATTCATTTGTGATTATAATAATTTTGATTAAATATCTCACTTGGATGACATGGAGGCTGGAGTCAGGATTGGAGGAAGATTACTAAAAATAAAAATAAAAAAGAATTGCCTTTTCTTCTTTGGATCTTGTGTTGTTACTAAATTAGTGTGGTGTTGATGTGGTGCAGGCATGATTTTTTGAATGGTCTCCACTTGTGTCTGATTTCCTTGTATCAACAACTTAAGGCTCAGTGCCTGTAGAAAGCCTACAACCGCTTTCAAAATTTCACCTTTTGTTGCCTTGTAGCCTGGAATTAAATTTCATTAAATCAGACTTTTCCAACCTTTATTTACACATGGTTACCCACAACTTCCAAGTGAAAAACAAATTTCAGAAAATTAATTAAAAATACAAAACTAGAATATCTTGGTTGGATAAGTTTCCACCCCCCTGAGTTAATACTTGGTGGATGCATCTTTGACAGCAATTAGAGCTGTGAGTCTGTTGGGAAAGGTCTCTACCAACTTTGCACACCTTCATTGGGCAATATTTGCCCATTCTTCTGTACAAAACTGTTCGAGCTCAGTCAGGTTGTGTGGGGAGCGTTGATGAACAGCAATCTTCAAGTCGTGCCACGATTTTCGATTGGTTTTGGGTCGGGGCTTTGATTGGACCACTCAAGGACATTTATCTTTTTATCCCTTAGTCACTCCAGTGTAGATTTCGCTGTGTGCTTCAGGTCGTTGTCATGCTGAAATGTGAACTTCTGTTCCAGGTTTTCCTCTTGGATTTTTCTGTATTTTGCTCCATGGGCAATTCCACAGTAAATGTTACCTCATGCTGAAAAAATGAAATTCATTGAATAGCTTTGTTTTCCCCTGAAGAGTAATGGAAAAGGTCCATATTTTTAAGACCAAGTAAAAAAAAATCTGAAATTATATGAAGAATATATATTTTTAGCTATCCAGAGCACAGTTGAACCAAGCTGTAGTGAAAATATCAGTCTTTTCATCCATGAAGTGTAAAATGAAAATGATACCAAAAAAATCCTGTGAAGCAGTAATTCTTATTCTAAAAGAAAGCTTAGGCCTTATATTAACACCTTACAAGAGGAAATCATGAGAAAATATCTATTATTTGAAACACAGACCCCAAAGGAAGGGTTGATTTGCACTGCACAGCAGTGTAATGTCCGTGACGTTTTAGACAAAAGTTTTTGTAGCATGACTTTTTGGTCACTTTTGTTCAAAAGCCATTTTCAAAGCTAGAATGTGATATCTCATATCTCAAGAGGATAAAAAAAACTTTCTTGGTTTGTCCACATTTAGCGTCATGGACATTACAATAGCTTCACGTCACAGACATTACAATAGCTACACGTCACGGACATTACATATAGCATATATGTTCAAAAGTGAAACTTTGAATTCTACAGCATAGTCTTATTTTATAGTCAAAATATGGATAATGTGGTCTGATGTCCTATAAAATTGACCTAATTCAAGTACACTTGAGGCCATAAACAATAAACTACATTACATTACCCACTATGCATTAACTCATTTCAACCCAAAAATCTTGCACTACACCCTTCCAACCATTTAATCACTTAGTCACTAATTGAGATAAGAACTTTCTGCCATGCAGTGTTGTTTATTTTGAAAGGGACTAAGACAAGCCTGAAATCAAGGACCTTAATTACTGCGACTGGGCAGTGAGAGGTTCACCTGAATACCAAGGGTGGAGGCTCTTCCTCAAATAAACGGAGATTGGAGTGAGAAAAAGCTGTTGCGACAGAAGGGGGGCAGAGAGTGTGCAACTTTCCCATACACACCATTGTTAGCCAACAGGTCATCCATCGAGTCAGCTAAATTCATATAGTATGCTACAATCAAACAACTATGGTGACAGAGATGAATCAAGCAGGAAAGCTTACTTTCACTATTTACTGAAGTTGAAACTTAAACTTTCTATTTACAATGCAATACATACACACATCACTTGAAAGAGTGTATTATGCACCAGTATGCTTTCATGTACAGTCACAGCAATCTGTCAGTGTGGATTAGCCTGTGCAGTCTCACATGAAACTCCTACCTTATGTTTTTGTCATGAACATGTAGCTATTTGTAACTGGTTTCTTCAAGAAGATACAAAAAAAAAAAAAAACATAAATGTTTGATAGAATACCCTCCTTTTTATTTGCCCTTTTGGTGATTTTTTTTTCTTTTTGAATTTTGCCTTAGTTTTATCACATCTTTGGGTCTACACTTTGTGTTTACTTTCTTCAGCGATACTTACCGACCAGAAACTGACAAGGAGCAACCACAAAGTCACCAACCCACATCATTTCAGATTGGATCATTTGTCCGTGTGAAGTTTCTCACAAAAAAATCAGAAAAGTTATTTGTTGCACATATAACATGTACTCACAATGATGGATGCACAGTGAAATTTCTGAAGAGGCAAGGCACCTCAAGTCTCTGTTTACAGTGAGGAAGAGGAGTCATTCATTGAACAAGAACAAATCATGGAATTGCTTCCTGCTCCCATCATGGACAACAGGGACAGATATTGTTTTCAAGATGATGTGGAAGCCGTATGAAATATATAATATTTCTCCTCTTGATTCACTGTCTAAAGATATTTTACTATGGTATAAAGACCTTCATTTTACACACTTTGTAACAATTTCTGCAACAAAACAATTTATCTATCTAACAGGAAGGATTCATGTTGTTTTATTGTAGATCAGGGGTTCTCAATGTAAAATGAAGATGCACTAGTACTGACGAGCCTCTCGTATACATCATAAGCAAAGGTGTAATGTCTGTGACATTTAGAGGACTTTACATTCTTCATCATTTTCAGTGTCAAAAGACGTGCCAGTGTCTAGAATGTCAAACTTAACATTGTATATTAGGCTCCCTAAAATATTTCTCACAAAACAAGTGTTTCATATCGTGGTATAATTCAAAATCAGTCATCCGTGAAATTATGTATAGATTATATAACATTTTTCATCACATTGAAAATTTTTTCTGCTATGATAAAAAAAGTACATCCTAAAAACCATTTGGACAAATGTAAACTTGATAATAATACTGAAATGTATGAAAATTCAGTTTCCTGAACTTTAAACAATTTTGTGAAAGTGGACAAAACTGTAATGTCCGTGACGTTGAAAATGTAATGTCTGTGACGTGACTTTCTGTGTTCCACAGAGCACATGCTCAATCCTTTTTTTCAAAATGAATTCACATACTATTATATCCTGCATTGCAAATCATTCAGTATGAAAATTGCCTTTATATCATCTAAAAACTCACAGACTTTTCAACAAACATACTAGTGTGCAAAATGTCATGTCCAAAAAATGTAATGTCCGTGACAGCAGAGATTATTTATGATAACCACCAAACCATTTACAGAATCCATCTCAACCTCTCAGCGCATACTGGCCAGGATGACTGTGTGGTAATACCTGTAGATAATTTCAGATTAAACATTTTTGTATGTATGAAATGAGCTCTTAATGGTACCATAAAATGTGTGAAATGTAATGTCTGTGATGCTGGAATTGCCTCCATCCATTTTCCCTTCTATCCTGACAAGTGCCCCAGTCCCTGCTGATGAGAAACATCCCCATATCATGATGCTGCCACCACCATGCTTCACAGTAGGGACGGTGTTCTTTGGATGATGTGCTGTGTTGGATTTGTGCTAAACGTAACATTTTGCATTTAGGCCAAAAAGTTCCATCTTTGTTTCGTCAGACCACAAAAACGTTTTGCCACATGGCTTCAGAATCTCCGGAGTGGTTTTTTGCATACCTCAAACGGGGCTCAAGGTGGACTTTTTAAGTAATGGCGTCCTTGCCACCCTACCGTACAGGCCAGACTTGTGAAGTGTTGGGGATATTGGTGTTACATGCACACAGTGACCAGTCTTTGCCGTAAAGGCCTGTAGCTCTTTCAAAGTTGTCATTGGCCACTTGGTGGCCTCTGATCAGTCTCCTTGCTTGGTCATCCAAGTATTAACTCAGGGGGATGGACACTTATCCAACCAAGATATTCCAGTTTAGTATTTTTAATTCATTTTCTGAAATTTGTAGAATTTGCTTTTCACTTGTAAGTTGTGGGTTACGATGTGTAAATATAGTTGAAAAAACAAGTCTGATTTAATGCAACTCAATTCTAGGCTATAATATAACAAAAGGTGAAAATTTTGAAAGGAGGTGTAGACTCTGTCGGCACTGTATGCTGATTATACCTCTCTGTTGGCAGAAAGTAAAGAGGACTTGAAACTACTGCAGACAGTGAAAAAGCTGGTCTTTATTTCAACCTAAAAAATATTAAAATCTTGTCAACTGAGAAGATTTATGTACTCGGAAGGGGTGTGTTCTATTACCAATCAGCTTTGTAGAGTGCTCGCCAAGATGCTCGCTTGATTTTAAGCACTCAAGCAAGCACTCCAATGAAACGGTTGATAAGGAACAGCTGGCTTGGCAAGCAGTAGCAAGCTGATTGGTAATGGAACACACCCCCAATGGATAGGGTAAAGGCTGTAATCAAGCTGTCTCTGCCAGAGCTTCGGAAAGCAGTGCAGGATAGGGATGTTTGGAGTCATCTGATCATGAATGTCACCAGAAATTGGTCACAACATGATGGAACTGGATAACTGATTATAATCCGATTACCGACCACCAACTGTTAACCCGATACATTGCCCATGCGTAAATACGTCATTTTTTCCCCCAAATTTCCCTCTGGCGAGTATTAAAATACAACCTTAGGAGTGCGGTTGAGCATCAAATAACGGTCACAAAGGGCCATAAGGGTGTCGGTGAAATATCACACATCACATCACATTTGTAACCATGCCTGGGAGAAATTGCATATGAGGCACCAAGATATGTTGTAAACAATTCATATCCTGTCCACATATAATTTGATGGCGAGATAAATCATAAGGGAAATGCAATTCATCACTCCAGCTTAAAGACTCGTGCAAGCAGCTTCGTTAACTAAAGATCACGACCACTTACGTAGAGGTCTAGCAAGTCAAGATGGCTCTGATCCATTCGTCTGAGGGAGACGCAATAAGTATAGAATGCCTTAAGCACGTCGAGTTCTCTCCAATAATTTTTTTTTACGGCTGGAAGGTGTGCCCCATTAAACGGCATAATAACCTATTATACAACTCAACATGGATTTTTCCCAAAGCGGAAAATCTTCTTGGTGAGGGGAGCAAATTAAGTCGCTACAACCTGCATCATGTAACCATTAGTCCTCTGTCAAGTTTGGTTGAGATTGGATAAGTAACGACCGAATGTATCGTGGTCAAAAAAACAAACAGACAGAGACCAAATAGCATATTTTAGTATGATTAAATTGCATCTGCCACTCTTTTGCCAAATCTATGAAGGTATCAATACTTTCCTGAATCTGATCACCCCATCCCGATTATCTACCTTACCTCCAAGCTTAGTGTCATCTGCAAATTTGGAAAGCCAACTCTTCACCCAACTGTCCAAATCATTGATGTAAATAATGAATAATAATGGTCCAAGTACTAATCCCTGAGGTACCCCATTACTTACATCCTCAATGCTAGACATCCTCCCACTCACAGCCATTCTTTGCTTCCTATCATGAACCCAGTTAGCTATCCGACCAGCCACTCCATAAGCCCTCACCTTAACGAACAACCTCCAACGTGGTACCGTATCAAAATGCCTTCTGAAAGTCTCGATTGTACTATGTCCACTGCCTCTTCCTCATCCATCCAATAATAAACTGCTTCATTGAACTCTAATAGATTTGTTAAACAATACCTCCTTTTGGTAAATCCATGCTGACTGTCTTGATTTAATTGGTCTGTATCTACCCAAATGGTTCCTCATCTCATCCCTTATTGTTCTAAATTGTTCCTCATCTGGTCCCTCAAGGCTGGCACATCATTGTGTGAATCCACCTTCCTGGTGTGCAGGTTGTGCGTGAGTGGCTTTGCTCGGCAGGGTCAACGTTGGCGGAATCCTCATTCGCGCATCTCGCTGTCTTCAGACTTCTTGGTGCAGATCCTCACAGGGCTTATCTTCATCATGTATGTGACATTGCAAACTGTATGTTTGGGTCGAATTATTGGCCAGGCTCCATTTGAAGTTTCAAAACAAACAAACAAACAAAAAATAAGTATTTGTTTTTGGTTTGTTGAAAAACATACCACCTTGAATTATTTGATTATTCATGTTTGTTTTGTTTTTTTTGTTAACATTGTATGACCTATGACACCATCTTGATTTATTTATTTGTATACCTTTTACCATTCTATGACCAACATTCCACCTTGAAGTTTTTTTTTTTTAATCCACTTTGCCATTCTTTCTACCTCCATTCAACATTCATTCATTCATTTGCTTGTTTATTCATTCATCCATTCATTCACACACACACACACACACACACACACACACACACACACACACACACACACACACACACACACACACACACACACACACACACATGACCTCAATTTATTTATTTACGAGCAAATACCACCCATCGCTTCATTGACGCGAGAATAGTAAAAGTGGGGAGAGGGGTGGGGGAGGAGAGGGGCGGAGAGTGGGCAGGGGTGGGGAAAAGGAAGGCAGCATGAGGTAAGAGGAAAGGAAGGCAGACATGTGGTGGAGCATTCATTACGATTCATACTGTCTCATCAAAATGATTCTGCATTTGTCTCGGTGAATTTCTGCATTTGTCATAATGATTCTGCATTTTGATGAGTAGAATGTTATCATGATAATTATGACATCATAGGTCACGTGGTGTGGCAGCCATATTGAAAAAAATGGAAAAACTTTGGATCTCTGTATCTCTGAAACCGCACCAAGGAAAAAATTGAAACTTGACACATAGCAAATACTCATGGGGAATGTGTGATTATTTCATGATGTCATAGAGGCCTTCCTTATAACGTCATAATTGCATATGTCGAACGCCACAGAAGATCGGTATGAACATTTTTGAGGGCCATCTCGGCTCGGGATAAAATGGTACAAAAATAAATGTTTTGATGTCATCATCAGTCACGTGATTTGGCAGCCATATTGTTTTTTTTTTCTTTTATACCTTCAAAAAATCTTCTTCTCTGAAATGTCTGAAAATATTGAGGCAAAGCTTTACACATATGACCGCCTATCCATGAGGAACAAAAAAACCCAAAAAGGTCACATGGTTTGGCAGCCATATTGGATTTACCCTAAAACCTATAAAAGCACACCACTCAAAAGATGTCCTGGAGAGGGTTTGCAATCTCTGATTGTTCTTTTTCTTGTTTATGATTTGATTGGTGCAGTGTGGAATGAAAATATGGTGAGATTGAGTTTAAAAGAGATTCAGAAAATAATGTGAGGGATTCCACCTGTGAAATTCGCGGATGCAGCATTCATCATGACATCATTGAAATCCTTTGTTTACTTCACGAGTGTTTGTGATATTGTATTTTGTTAAATGAATGGTATAGTATTAATACCATTAATTTAACTGTTTGGAATGAAAATGTAGAGAGTTTGAGTTTATATCAAAATGAGGAAATCATGTGAGGGGTTCCACCCATGACATTCGCGGATTCACGATTTGTAGCTTCGTCATTTTTTTGACCTTC
This sequence comes from Eptatretus burgeri, assembly GCF_056783735.1. NCBI lineage: Eukaryota > Metazoa > Chordata > Myxini > Myxiniformes > Myxinidae > Eptatretus > Eptatretus burgeri. Next base: position 43,327,338 of record NC_140968.1, read on the forward strand.
ACGAACTGACTATCCAGCCTCTCCCATGCATAGCATGGTTGGGTAGCTCGCTCATCAACTATATTTTTGCTTAGAAACTCACAGAGAAACTATATAGCTTTTATAAAGAATACCCGATTCATATAAAATAACCAATTCTTTAGAAAGTCATGAGGACAAAGGAAAACGTGATCGCTCATACGCTGCCGAGGTTAAATGTTAAAACTCATCATCATCATCATCATCATCATCATCATCGAAACTCTGCCACGACAGCGCCCGTAACCAGGCATGCGGTCATGCTCACACACTTGCAGAGAGTACCTTACAGATCCAAATCTACTCATATGTACCACGTACAACTGCCAACTTGCCAACGTACCTTATAGCAACTGCCAACTGTACATGTGGATTGGGACACGAACTGTACCGCTATCAACTGTAGTGGTGTTGGGCGCTTGGCATGTGGCTTAAGCACTCCAATGAAATAGTTGATGAGGAATGGCTGGCTTGGCAAGTGATAGCAAGCTGATTGCTAATGGCACATACTCGCAAAAAATGAAACATCGCTGATTTCTTCACATTTTCAGATTTCACTCCAGATTTTGAATTATATAGTCCATGTGATCTGATCCTCCAAACTCAAATAATATTTTGATGATATACTTTAATTAGTCTGTGAGAGTACATTGTGGAAAATCGCATCATGTAAATACATGAAATCGCTCCAAACCCCTAATTTGAAAACTAAAGCATTCATAAAAGTGAGGTATACAGCAATTTGTAGTTATATGGATGAGGCTTATGATAATATGAGTGAGGAAGGTGAAGAAATCATTTTGAGCACTTTATTGTGAATAAACCGTTGTGGCCTGTTTCAACTCGAGGCATTGTTGAGCAGGCCAAACAAAATGGCGAACTAAGACCCCAGCGAGGAAGAGCGAGGTTACCGAGGACGCATGCGCCTTAAGAACCCCTCGAGGGAGCGAGGTGTCTGAGGATGCACCTGATGAAGGTGTCCGAGGATGCGCCTGATAAGGCCGTTAATTATCTTCAAAAGGGGTGTTTGGGTTAATTAAAACACCCAATTTTCACTCATGCACTGCCTTGGCGTTCCCTTAGTATGCATGCAAAGTTTCAGGCTGCTTGGTGTCATGGTTTTTGAGTTATGGAGGAGACACACACACGCGCACACACACACACACACACAATTATTCATATCTTCTTTCGGCTGCTCCCGTTTGGGGTCGCCACAGCAGATCATCCGTATGATCCGCATAGTGATTTGGCACGTTTTTTGCCGGATGCCCTTTCTGACGCAACCCTGGTCGCCTCTTACGACACAGAGATATGGTACACCTATTTTAACCGGGGTATACACCGGCCCAGTCCACTGGTACTCATTTTGCCGACCTCGGAAGGATGACAGGCTGAGTCAACCCCCTGGTGTATTAATTCAGTGGCCCAACGGGGCTTGAACTCAGGACCTTTTGGATCCCAAGCCACTGCCCTAACCACTGTGCCAACACCAGGCTACACTTATTCATATAGATTTATTTCTTTATTTATATACACCTTACAATCACTGCTACCTGCATTCCACTGGATTGAATTTTTTTTTACACACTTTACCATCTGTATTATCAACACACAAGTTTAAATTATTTATTTATTTTATACACTTTACCTTTCTCAGGAGCCTGGTGCTTGCTTCGTGGTTTGGGTGGCTGGCTTGGGAACCTAGGGCCCAGAGTTTGAGCCCCTTTGGCTGTTGAATTAACACCAGGTGGGGTTGACTCAGCCTGTCATCCTCCTGAGGTTGGCAAAATGAGTACCAGTGTACTGGTAAAAGGGGCACAGCATCAATGGCACAGCTGAGCTCCAATAAATGGTCGGAGTGGCGACCCATCCAGATTGTGCCAAATAGCCAAGGAAAAACTTATTCGGCAGTTCCAATGCTCTGTCCAAGAGTATTGTCAACAACAACAACCATTCTCAGAAATATATGCAAACTTTAATAATTTGTTTCTTACAGCCTATGAGCTTGTGGAGAAGCTGGAATACAGAATGGATCAGGACTTCACAGAAGGAAAAGAACAGTAGAAAAAGATAGTGGGGGAGGAGGGGGGGGAACACACCAACAGCAGGGTTGATAAAATAGAGGGAGACCTTGAGAAATGGATGTGGGGAAGAATGAGGGTAAGTGGTGGTCACAGGTGGGTCTGAACAATTAATTCAACAGTAATTTCATTTATTTTACAGTATTGGGAAGTACTGTTTTCATATGAAATATTTCTCTAAACACCATGAAAATTTTTCCAATAACTCATTGAGGTTGTTCAGCAACAAAATAATATATCATAAATTTTTGATGTTTTTTTTAAATTTGTTTTTTATTTTAATTAACTTATTTTTTAGGATTTTTTTGTATCATAGTAACACAGGCTATTTGAGCGAGCACAAGAAGTTGAGCTTGATTTGATGAGAGGAAAAATAGTTATTGCTATTTTGTCTTGACCTTGTGATTATTTAAATCTCGGTTGGGGAGTGTACAAAGAAAGTAAAGCCTTTAACATTCTATGTAGTAAGAGTGTTCTGTAAGAAATAAGATGAATTAGAATTAACACCTACAAGTTATTATCTGAAATGGTAGGAGTTTAGAAATCTATATATAATGGGAGGAAATTATGGAGATTTATCATGTACTCCTCCGAGAGGTTTTAACCGAGGAAGCTGAAACTTTCTGGGATTAAAGAGGGCACACTGACGTTGTGCCTGTGTTCATTTCCTTTGATTCCATCAAGTCTTCAAAAATGATTTTTGCATCTTGGCCTTTTCTTCCTTTGGGGGGGGGTGGCGATTGGAATTATCCAAACACTAACTATAATCACAATGTATTTTATGTAAAAAAACTAGAAACTGTATATATATATATATATATATATATATATATATATATATATATATATATATATATATATATATATATATATATATATATATATATATATATATATATATATATATATATATATATATATATATATATATATATATATATATATATATATATATATAATCTCACACACACACACACACACACACACACACACGCGCTCATAAGCAGTATGCATGTTTTTGCTTCATGTATGTCACCAGGGTTTTTATTTTATTTTTGTGCACAGTTGCGATCTGTTGCCTACACCCCGCCCAAATAAAGGGATGTGTCAGAAGAACGTGTTTCACAAATGTAACAAGGTCGCTCATAAGGCAGATATTCTGTTCGTTACTTTAATTGGGTAAAATGCAAGTGGCCATTAACCTGGAAACTGTGGGGAGAAAAGCCATGCTGTTTTGTTTTCTACAAGTACAGATATACATTGATTCTTAAGTGGGAGCCAATATCCCAATGCTAAATTAGGTGTAAAAACTACTTTTGAATATTTATAATCATGAAGCTAGCAAATTTTCTTTCTTATGACCATTACAGTTACAATGGTGAGAGAGACTTTGGTCACGAGGCCCTCGATGATGTGGTGTACCGTGCACAAATGGAGCTCTACCCTGAACCAGTGATGGTGAGTGTTGTATTGCATCTCCATTTGCAACTCTTGCCCTGCCAAAACCTCACCATGACAAATGTGTACTGTTCCAAGCTGCATATCAGCTTGGCATTGCTTGCTGTATAGTCTGCAACTTCACATTTGCTTCCAACTCGGGAGCTCTGTTGGCTCGACTTGCCGTCGTAAATTTGTTTCTGGTGATTCATAATGTGCACTTGCTGCCTTAGACAGAGCTGTATGCTCCTTCAATGTGTTGTATAGCATGGCTGATTATTCGGTTTGACCACCGAAGATCATTTCGTCAAAGCGATTTGTGCTTCTAAATGTAGAACGTACTCGATGATACAATTGGGTTGTGGAAATGGTGGTCATTACACTGCCTATAGAAAGTCTACACCCCCTTTCAAAATTTTCACCTTTTGTTGCCTTATATCCTGGAATTAAATCAGACTTTTCCACCTTTATATACACATTGTAACCCACAACTTCCACGTGAAAACAAATTCTACAAATTTCAGAAAATAATTAAAAATACAAAACCAGATTATGTGGTTGGACAAGTGTCCACCCCCTTATAATAGCAATTGTAAATTGGCTCAGGTGTAACCAATCACCTTCAAAATCACACACCAAGTTGATTAGCCTCCAGCTGTGTTAAATTGTAGTGATTCTGATGATTTCAGAATAAAACCAGCTGTTCCTGTAGGTTTCCTCTTTGGGGTCGTGCATTTCACAGCAAAGACTCGACCATGAGAACCAAAGAGCTTTCAAAAGACCTCCGGGATAAAATTGTGTAAAGGCACAGATCAGGGGATGAGGAAAAATATTTCAAAGGCCTTGAATCTGCCAAGGAGCACAGTCAAGACTATCATTAATAAGTGGAAGGTCAGGCCATCCTGTCTAGATCAGGCCATCCCTCCAAACTGGATGACCAAGCAGGGAGATGACTGAACAGAGAGGCCACCAAGAGGCCAATGGCAACTTTTAAAGAGCTACATGCCTTTATGGGAAAGATTGGTCACTGTGTGCATGTGACAACAATATCCCAAGCACTCCACAATTCTGGCCTGTACGTTGGGGTGGCAAGAAGGAAGACATTACTCAAAAAAGCCAACCTTGAGTCCTGTTTGAGGTGTGCAAAAAAAAAAAAATACTTGGGAGATTCTGAAGCCTTTTGGCCTAAATGCAGAACATTAAATTTTGTGTAAACCCAACACAGCACATCACCCAAAGAACACCATCCCTACTGTGAAGCATGGTGGTGGCAGCATCATGATATGGGGATGTTTCTCATCAGCAGGGACTGGGGCACTTGTCAGGATAGAAGGGAAAATGGATGGAGGCAATTCCAGCATCACAGACATTACATTTCACACATTTTATGGTACCATTAAGAGCTCATTTCATACATACAAAAATGTTTAATCTGAAATTATCTACAGGTATTACCACACAGTCATCCTGGCCAGTATGCGCTGAGAGGTTGAGATGGATTCTGTAAATGGTTTGGTGGTTATCATAAATAATCTCTGCTGTCACGGACATTACATTTTTTGGACATGACATGGACTGGAAGCACACAGCCAAAGCTGCATTGGAGTGGCTCAGGAACAATAAGATAAATGTCCTTGAGTGGCCCAGTCAATGCCCTGACCGAAATCCAATCGAAAATCTGTGGCCTCTATATATTAATACTGAAGGACCAATTTTGTGCTCCTCTTCGCGGTCGCGTCACGTTTTTCTCGGTACTGTGACCTGGACTGAAAGAAACATGGTACCTGTAAGAGTGCATCGCACATAGTGGCAATAGTCAAACTTCAACTCTGAAGCAGAATAAACACTTTTCGTTTTACATTCGTTTACATGGCGACGTGTGACGTCACCGCTGAGAGGTGTCAGGACGTCATGACATCATCGGTCATTCACTGATGTCATTACGTCTGTCGTCGACAGACCGTTACCGCTGAGAGGTGTAATTCCACTCCTCGAAAATCGCGTCTGCAATGTAAAACCCTCTTCTGCACATGCTGACCACCTCAGAATGTGAATTTCACACAAAAAATGTAACAAGAAACATTGTATCTTCTATATATTAATACTGAAGGACCAATTTTGTGCTCCTCCTCGTGGTCGCGTCACGTTTTTCTCGGTACTGTGACCTGGACTGAAAGAGACTTCGTACCTGTAAGAGTGCATCGCACATAGTGGCAATAGTCAACTTTCAACTCTGAAGCAGAATAAACACTTTTCGTTGAGACGGGAGCGAGGAGTGAAGAGGCGGGGTGGGGGATGAAGAGACGGAGGCAGGGAGTGAAGAGGCGGGGGTGGGGGATGAAGAGACGGGGGCAGGGAGTGAAGAGGCTGGGGGCAAGGTAAGCAAATATTTGGGTGGGGGTAAGCAAATTGAAAGCGGGAGATGGGGGGGCAATGGGGCAGGGGTTGATTGAGCGGGGCTGGGGTGAATTAGGCGGGGTTGAGTGTGAGGGGGTGGACAGGGGCGGAGGCCCAGGGGCAAGTGGGGCGGGGAATCAAGGGACGGGGAGTGAAGAGGTGGTGGCGGGGCTGGGTAATTAAATTTTTGGGCAGGGGTCAGCATATTGAAGGCGGGGGATGGGAGGCGAGGGGTGGGGGAATGCCGCAGGGGTGGGGGATGAGTAGGAGGGGGCAAGCACGCCCTATCCAGTCCATGTCCCTCGAGTGTGGGTGAGCTGGTGAGGGTGGATGAATGAACGGAATCCGTCTGTGACGGGGTTTCGGCTAGTAACTTGAAGATTGCTGTCTGTCAACGCTCCCCACACAACTTGACTGAGCTTGAACAGTTTTGTGCAGAAGAATGGGCAAATATTGCCCAATCAAGGAGCGAACAGCTCGTGCAAAGTTGGTTGAGCTATCTAAATAGACTCTCAGCTGTAATTGCTGTTAAAGGTGCTTCCACCAAGTATTAACTCGGGGGTGGGTGGGGGGGGGTGGACACTTATCAAACCAACATATTCTCGTTTTGTATTTTTAATTAATTTTCTGAAATTTGTCGAATTTGTTTTTCACTGGGAAGTTGCGGGTTTCAATGTGTAAATAAAGGTGCAAAAAGTCTGATTGAATGCAATTTAATTCCTGGTGATAAGGCAACAAAAGGTGAAAAATTTTAAAGGGGGTGTAGACTTTATATAGGCACTTGTATATGTTGAACAAACAATTTCCATTTGTTCTGGTAATTCTGGTAAGGAACTAGCAGGTTCTTGTGCTCCATAAATACTTTATTTTACCTGGAGCCTTACTTTAAAAAGTGATTTAACTTATTTTCTTCTTTTTTTTCTTTTCCTGGCAGGCAGTGTAAATTTACTTTGCAAGTCAAACATATGGTTGAATCATATGCCTTGCAAGGACTGCTCTGTCTGGTCCATTAGCCTCAATAAAGATCGAGATTTCATTTGGCGTATCCTAATTGATAATCCTAATTATCTTGCTATGAGCTCGAGGTGCACAATATAAGACAACATAGCTGTCCAACCTTTGTTTGTTTTAATGTGGTACATGCACAACGTTTTGGCAACCTGTGAAAAGGTGCGCATCCAATTGCCTTCTTCAGGTGTAATGCACTCCAAGGTCGTTTTAACGGTTAAACTTTGTTCTGCGGAACACAAGTTACAATTGAGCTGTGGTCCTTTTGTCCTGTAGATTTAATCGTCATTGTCACATGATGCCATTGATGAAACACAAGTTACATATATACTTTGCATAATCAACAATTACATTTTTTTAATGAAACAGACAGCCAAAGAAACACGAGAATATCTTCAGGATCTGTCAGAATCGGCAGAAAGTAAAAAGTAAGTAATTGGGATAGGGATAAAGCACAACTCAAATAATTTGAAGTAAAATGGATTAATTTGGATAAACTACAGAGATGGTATTAAAAGTAACAAGCAATGTGATTACTCTTATCAAAATTCATCTGTCACAATAACTGAATTGGAAAATGGAAGTGAGAGGTGGAAAGGAAGGGGGGATAGCTAAGAGGGATTCAGCAATACCATGAGAAAATGGTGAATAAAGATATGACATTGGATCACCATGAGTATTTGATGGAGCAACGTAAGCAATTGGTGGGGAGAATATCGTATGAGATTGGTGGAACCATGATTCAAAGGCTCATAATCCCCCTGGGATCTCGATTGTTTCTCCGATGAGGGAAACTCCAGCCTCTCTTGAACACCATGGCTCCAGAAAAAGGTATCGATTTCAGTTTTCAGTGGTAGCGAAAGAGTGGCATCACCCCCAGAGACTTATGGCCTGTGTTTGCGACAGGTCTTGCGATGGCAGATCATTCTGGTGAAGTTGGAAAGATCGTCTTTGCTCATTGATCCAGACACCCAGAGATATTCCTGTCTGCCTGATATATTGCCCTGCACTTCCTGAACATGGGATGGAATACACCACACCAACATTTTGATTCTGTCCTGCTGCATCCTTCCCTTTTCATGAAGAAATGGCAGATAGTATGCATTTTTTGATAAGTGACACCAATTCCAGTCACCTTCACTGAGCTTCCAATGTGTGCTGTGGACCCAAAAGCCCTAGAAAATTGGCAAGAAGGCAAAAACAAAGCCGTTCACTCTCAGGGTCACCAGTGTACTGCTGAGGATCAGATGCCATGGTGTGGGTTGTTGTGTGAGGAATAAGGGTCACCGGTTGTCAATTGGCCTTCAAGGCCTGTCTCAGGTGTAATCGCTCTTCTTTCTTTTTTTTAACCATTTTTGGTTGATGGAATGGTGTGTGCCCTCTTCTCCAGTGTGTGTGATACTGAGCTCTTGTTCGCCATACGATGGGATGAAGGGCAGTCCATGTAGTTGTCTGTACGTTTGTTTTCTGTCAACTGATGTTCTTAACGATACATTTTACCCTCTCATTATGAAAGTGTCCAGAAAAGCCAAGGATACACATTGCTCTTTTTCACAAGTGGATTTTGTAGAGGGAAAACCTGGAATTGATCGTTGTGAAGAGCGTCAATGGAATTGCTGTGACAGATGACAAATGTCATCTCCATATCAATATCAATACCGTGATGGCACAAGAATATAGGGAAGAGATCGAGCTTCCAATTCCTCCATGACCATGCTGGGTACCCTATTGCTGTACCAAAAGCCTGTCTGTAATATTTCCCTTTGAAGAAGAAATGGGTTGAATTCGGACAGAGCATGAGTAAATCAAACATTGCAGACCTACAATGCCAATGTCCCACTCCTCAATTTCGAACATTCATCTTTCATCTGTTTAATATTTACCTTTTGTTAAATTGTATCATCCTAATCTCCTCAAGGTTGGCAGGGCAATGCAGAATTTGGTGACAAGAAACAAGGATGAAGTTAAGGAACAAGCGCCAATACCTGTTGATGTGACTCCCACATATGGACGGATTTCTCGTGGGGTTGTAACAAGTGCATCCATCCGGCGCCATCGCTGGCGGAAGGAAGGTGAGCGATCCCGAGGGGTTCAACGAGGATCAGTTCTTACTGTATCACCTTGGTGTATTTGTCTTGCTCTATTGGTTTGGTCTGCCCTCTCATGTCCTTTCAGCCCACCGCTTCCCTCCAGCTCTATCAGAACATCCTGTATTTGTCAACCTATGAATGTCCAGGCATATTTCTCACCTGTAATTTCTTTGTCCCTCTCTCCCCCCCTCTGGTATCACCTTTCTTACTTGGTATGTCAAATCATATTTCTTTCTCCACTGCTTCAAGGTTGTGGGTTACCATCATCTCATCTCTTCCTGCATTTTCATTCATATTTTCTCCTTCAACCCTGCTGTTGGTGTTTTCCCCCCCCCCTCTCTCTCTGCTGTTCTTTTTTATTCTGCTGTGTCAAACATTACATATAACGAGGGATGAAATGATGATCAAATGATCCAGATGATAGATTCACAATTCATTGAATCGGTTGACCAATTCTCATTTTTCATTCCCAACTGCACTTGAACTATCAGCAGTTTGGTTTGACAAGCAGCTCGGCGCAGGACATGGAGAAATGATTCCTTAGCTCGTTTTGCAAAGTGCTTTGAGTGTTCACGATGTCGGTGCTGTGCAGGATCTGATGTATAACAGTTCACCTGTCATCCTTAAGACAAAGTCTTTGTAAAAGTGGGGATAATACATCTGCCGTATTGGGTGCAAGGATGTGTACTGCTACATCTCATAACAATTAATCCTGCTATGTGAGGTTGGTGTGAATTTTTTTTTTCTAAAACATCCTCACACTTTGTGCAGGAATTGAAGAAAAAGGTGGTGAAGAGGTTTTGCGGGTTGTTGAGCCCGATGACGGTTTCTCCTCCGGCGCCTCCAGCACAAGCCGCTCCATGTCATCAAACAGAAACAAGTTCTCCACTCAGCGTGACTTTGCCCAGCGAAGTTTTCCTTTAGCCAGACATTCCGGAACTGACAAAAGCAGAAAGTCCTCAGCTCCTCGCATAGTTTTTGAATCTGCACATTCCCAGGTGGTTCAAGATGGGGAAACAGAACCTCTGTTGTCTTCAGCACAGTCAAACCTGCCTGCCAATGCCAGCACTCCTTTGCTCGCGGATAGAATGGCAGAGTTGGATGATAAACTACCCTCCCCCAAAATTTTCCTGTCCGAGTGGCCTACCTCAGCAGTAGAATGTAATGATGAGTTAGAGATGCTGGAGAGAGAAAGTGACATTACACAGTCAGACAGGCCATCAAATATAGAACAGAATGAATGTAACAACTATGACACCTGTGATGTCCAAATAGTCTTGCCGGTCAACTCCCAGGCCAATGTTGATGGAAGTACCAATGTGTAAAGCTTGATGGTTATCCAATTGGTTGAGTCGGTGTAAAATGATTGGTCAATTTAATTGGTTTGTTTAGAAAAAATTAAAACAATAAAAATTTTGCCAGGCAGCTTCAAGTGGTGTGAACTCGGGATCCTTTTATAATGCCAGTGAACTGTATATGTTTTACCTTTACCTGAGAGTAAACGAGAGTTCACCAACTCCAATGGGGGTAATTTGTATCAGGTTGTTCATCATATTGGCTAGTCCCAAGAGTTACTTCTTGAGATTCAGAGTTGATTGTCTTGAACATGTTTATCATGTGAGTTGGGAGGGTTGATAATGGGTTGAGGCAAAGTGTACACAGCTTTATGGGGAATGACCTCACAAATTGTCAGAGCAGCTTTTCTCAAATGTGGGTTTTTTTTTTCTTGCATGCAGAAAAACCTCATCCTCCACTGAAATCATTCGACTTTTAATTTTATTTTATTGTTTTGTTTTCGAATTGTCAGGTTTTGATGTACAGTACTTTATAAACCAATGTGTATTCCTTCCAGGGACTATTGTTAATTGGAATTATTTTGATTGTGATGCCTTTTACCTCTTTCCTTTTCTTGATGCTGTGAATGATGCACTTAATCCAATGTCATTTACCTTTCCTCGTTTCTGCAATGATTGCCACAGGCTCATCATCGTTTATTCACCAGGATGAGGTGGATTGTAAAATAGAGCATCTTTTAGCGAAGTGTTGCTGTATGAAACGTTGTATTAGATCCAGTTTGCTGTTTTATTCGACATTCCTGAAAATGTACAGTGCAAGCTTTTCTTGTACAAAAGTATCCTTGTACATATAAGGCTAGCTATGGTGGTTTGATTTGTGTAAATAGTTAAGATACCGCACCATTGAAAAAGCTTTCCATATCCAATTGCCATTTAAACAGACTACTGACCAAGGACTATGTTCTGCACTTTGTCTCGAAAAATATACTATTTATTCCGAACTGAATAAATGATTCTACATTCGAATTTTTTTTTTTTTTACATTTCAGGACTGGTCTCCTATATCTCATTGGGAAATTGGAAATCAGTCAACATCACAGCATTACATTAAAAAGGTGCAAAAATGGATACCCTTAATGACAGTCCAATTAGCTGATTGTATTTCCAATCATCAGCATGGTCATGGAATCCATCATCACAGATGACATAAAATCATTCCTTTTCTCGAACAGCCTCATCTCAGATAATCAATTCGGATTCAGACCTGGTCATTCTACCTTTGGCATACTGCTTCTCCTCGCCCAACAATGGTGGAGGCCCTCAATATCAGACATGAGATCAGGGCTGTCTCTCTGGACATATCTCGAGCTTTTGATGCAGTCTGGTGTCCCGCATTGCTCTCCGAATTGTCTGCCGAAAGAATCCAAGGCCAACTTCACTCTTGGTTTATTGACTTCCTCCACTCTCGTAGATGTGTGCCTCTCAACAGAACCCTTTTATCTCCTCTCGTTGTCAAGGAAGGAGTACCCCAAGGCAGTATTCTAGGCCCCCATCTTATTCGTAATCTTCATCAATGATCTCACTGACTCTCTGGAACATCCTCTTTTATCTCTTTGATGACTCCTCTATCTGCCGTGACATCTCTCATCCTTCCAACAGACAGGCAGCAGCCTCTTCCCTCCCCTTAGACCTTGACCAAAACACAAACTGGTCAAACACTTGTATATCAAAATGTGCACCCTTTGTGTTCTCCCTTACCCCTCATCTTTATATTACTTGCATCCCTTGTTTAACCATCGCTGTCTAGTTTCTCCCTCTTCCCTCTGCCCTGCTGTTGCTGTTCCCCCTTTCTCCTGCTGTTCCCTTTGTTATGTTGTGTCCTGATTTGTTCAATGTAACCACTATTCCACGAGCCTAGACCATGTTAAAAAAAAAAAACCGCTACCCCGACATTCACAACATTTTCAGGAACGAATCCTCTGTGAATAGCGGGGTCCAACAGTACAGCATAAGCACAATATCTCACAAAGTTATGGACGGATTCGGATGAAACTTCGTGGACAGGTTGGGTGTCTGCCAAGGGCAAATTGATTAGAATTTGAAAGTGTTGCTTCACTATGGAGAGATGGGGCCAAAAACGATATATATAGCATAATATCTGCAAAGGTTGTGGACAGATTCCAACAAAACTTGATGGACAAGTTGGGTGGATGACAAGGACAAGCCGATTAGATTTTGGTTTAGGTCTGAGATCGGTCGGATACAAAATGTAAAACTGTTCAACCTGGCGAAGATATGCACTCTACCGAGTGCCGTTCTAGTTTTACTTTGTACCTGGTTTTACCTGGACTATGTACCATCACTTGCACTCCTTGACAATCTTGTGCATCAAGTGTCCACCCTGGGGATCACACCTGATTGCAGACACTGGTGAGTCAACGACACGACGACCTAAATGTGTGATCTAACTCGAATGTCTGCATCACTACTGAAGTGCAAGTGTGAATACTTTATATGTAATAACTTATTTGTCATCAGATCTCTCAACCTCCAATTATAGTTTGTAGTGACACACATTGCTGATGGCCAGGGTCTGGGAGCTGCTCCTTGACTGAGGAGCCTTGAAGATGGTGGGATGTGCAGCTATTCACAGTATTGGAGTAATAAACAGACTATTCTCAGTTGAACAGTGTATTCCTTCTCACAGTGTACATTACAGGGAAGCACACAATATCATATCCAACAAAAATAATACAGCACATGATCTAAGAGAACTCTGAACGTGGGTCACGAACAAACTATCTCTTCCAAACATCTTCAAACACTAACACTTAAAAAACTTGGTTTAAGTTTTATAAATGCCCATTTCAGTTTAAAATTGTCATAACACAACACACAGCAATCCACTTGTATCGATCGATGAGTGGAGTCCGAATGCTGTGTGTTATTAGTACATGCATTATGTACCGTCTACTATGAATGGATGAGTTTGTGTCTATTAATTATGTACGATTGGAATGTACCTTTTGACCATTTTTACCTCCACCACGGAAGGTGAAGGACATGTTTTCACCCCTTTCTGTCTGTCTGTGTACAGGGTATCTTAAAAGGTTGTGGATGGATTTTTGTGGACAGGTTCGGTGTGTGACAACGACGAACTGATTCGATTTTGGTGAAGATTCGACTACGATAATTTTTAAAGTGATTCTTTACCATTGAGAGATTTGGCTCAAAAACGATATATAGCACAAAATCTCAAAAATGTATTGGCCCGACATGTTCTCGTGGATCAGGCATTACAGGGCCAGGGTATGCGCTCCACTGAGTGCCATCTTAGTTTAGACTGCTGCGATCCCTTCAACCTTTAAAGACCCAGAGCCCGAAGACCCTTCAATAGTCTCAAACCCAGGCTCAAAAGGCTCAAACCAAAACCTAGGCTCAAAAGAGCCCGAAGACCCTTCAATAGTCCCATAAATGAATGAAGTGTGAGTGTGAGGCATGTTTTTTTGTGGAGGTCTACTCGAGTGTTCTGATGGGTGTGATGCACCAAAATGACCGTCATGATCTCCTGAGTTGATGAGGCTAATTAACTACAAAGAATCCAGAAGAATTCCCATGTTTTAAATGCATGCCATGTTAAGGTGGGAAGAGCAGCTTAAGAGGTCCTTCCATGGCATAGCATTCTGATTACAAAATGAATACCAAAAATAATGATAACATTGGAACAAACCATACATTAATTAATACAAATAATATTAACAACAATAATAATATTATTTGGCAAGAATAATCCCTGCCCTGGTGTAAGCACATCTGGGTTGGTTCAAGGCAAGCTTTTGCTCAAGCAGTACAGCAGTATGCTACAAGGCCGTAAAGACCAATGAAAATTTGGTCCAATGGGCCCACTGACTCTGGAAAATCCTCTTTATCTCTTTGCTGATGACAACTCTCATCATTCTGACAGTGACAGCAGCCTCTTTCCTCTCTCCAGACCTTGACAAAATCAGATTGGTCAAACACTTGGAATAGGTTTTTTTTCAACCCTGAGAAATCCTACTCTCCCTCTCTCCCTCTCTGAAAGGACCATACTACAAACCCTCCCATCTTTTTTTCTCAACAACCCTCTCAAAGAAGTTCAGTCACTCAAACTCTTGGGACTCACTCTCATGGCATGATCTCTCTTGGGCAAACCACATTTCAAAGTTGGTCACCAAAGCCAACCGCCGACTGGGCATCATCCGTTGTGCAAAATCCTTCCTTTGCACAGCTGAACTCCTTTCCACCTCAAGGCCTTCGGCCACAGCTTGAAGGAGTACTGCTCTCCTCTCTGGGCTGGCTTTCCTGCTTCACACCTTGCTCACCTCAACACCATGGTAAAAAAAGGCCTTCAAGATTATTGGACTCTCTCACGATGAAGCTGAGTCTATCACTACGCCATCGCAGACAGGTTGGTGGTCTCTCATTCTTATACAACTCCTTTCTGCTCTGGCACCCTCTGGTCTTTAAATGCTTTATTTCCCCCCCCCCTCTCAGGTTTCTTGAGGGCACATACAGTCCTCCAACAACCCCTTTCTGGCTAAACTACCTAAATCCAGGATCGCTGATCACTTCTACTCATTCATTCCTCTTTCTCCCTTCTGTGGAAACAACTTCTACATTCTCTTCAATCTCATTCTTCGCTGGACAGGTCTTCAAGACAGCTGTTCACCACCCTCTTTGATCTTTTCCAATCGAAAACCATGATATTTTCTGTCCTCGTTTACCCCCCCCCCCACTCCAGTCCCACCTCGTTACAAATTTCCAGTTTTCCCACCTGTATTGATCTTGTCCACCCTATGCTTCATCTCCTGCACATCATTCCTCCCCACACCCGTTTTTTGTCACTATCTCCCTCGATGTTGACCTTGAACCTATTGTTGGTGTTTTCCCCCTCTCTTATCTGACTGATCCTTTTGTCCTGTTGTGTCTTGATCCATTCAGTGGACTACTTCTAGCTCTTCCATGAGCCTTGACTATGCATCCAAAAAATAAATAAATAAAACGGAAAGCATTAAAAGCAGCCTCGGTGGCTTGTTGCAGTGTCGGTCCCGAATCCGGAAGGTCGGTGGTTCGAACCCCAGCCGAGTCACACCAGAAACTTAAAAAACACAAAACGATATTATTCATCGAATACATATCCCACGCAGCCTTGAGAATGACTTGGTGCGAGCCAACTCTTCTGGTGGCAAATTTGTAATTACCTGTGTAGGAGGACGACAGTCCGAATCTTCACGTCCTTGGTGCTTTTTGTCCTTGCCCTATGGACGTGAGACTTGGACTCTGACCAGGGATCTGAGACGGAAACTATTCCTTCGGTACCAGGTCTCTTCGGAGAATCCTTGGCTATCGCTGCTCGGACTTTGTGTCCAACGAGCGGTTGCTGAGAGAGACTCAAACGAGATTTGTTACCTGCATAGTCTGTGAGCGTCAGCTGCGGCTGTATGGACATGTGGCTTGTTTTCCTGGCGCTGATCCTGCTCACCAGGTTCTCTCAGCGAGGGAGTCTCATGAGTGGAGGAGGCCAGTGGGCCGACCACGTGCTTCGTTGCAGCAGGTTTATTAGCATCTCAAGGAGATTGGGATGGGCCTGGCATCTGCTTGGGGGATGGGCAGACGGAGGCCCCTGGAGAGTGGAAAGTGGACGCAGTGACGTGCTGCTCCGACGCATGCTCCCATACCTGACCTGACCTGACCTGACCTGACACCCTTCAGCAGATGAGACAGCTTGGACTCCTGACCATTTACACGCATGTTTGCATTGGTACAAATTACATGGACAGGCGGAGGAGGGGAAATGTAGTCGGAATGTTGGTGCGGCGTCGTATGATCATGTATTGCTGGAGCCGCAGGCCTTACAAATTGGAATATCTGCAGCCCTCTTGGCCAAGTTTCATATTTTCTGCCAGAAGTGCATATATTAAGTAATGTTTGTTGCATATCTGCCTCACATTCGGGGTGCCATTTACCAATCAGCTTGCTGTCGCTTGCCAATCCAGCCGTTCCTTATCGACAGTTTTCTCATGTCAAAATTGGATGCAAAAGTGGGTTTATTTGTCTTTCTATGATGTCTACTTCAAAAGTTATGGAATTCCTTGTGTCTTATATTCTTCATTTTCTGCATTCTGCCTGAACAGGAGGAATCTTTCATTCATTCATTTTCCAACATATCTGACATACCAGAAGAATTATGGAGTCATTTGATTTGATGGAACATGTTTGTTTATATTTTGCCACTTTGCAATTTGTTTTATTTTCTTTATTTCTGCTTTTTCCAAAGTTTTCAGCCACGGCTGTGGCTCCGGCTTTGGCCGTGGCTTCACTTCGGATTTCTGGTAAGTCAATGACACATGTAGATTGTTATAATTTAATAAGCATGTTTTCTAATTTGTTTTATAACTCGGAGTAACCGTTGCTAAACATGACATCTAAAGAAAATTGACGATTTCAGGTGACCTTGACCTTCTAACCTCAATGAATAGGCCTCATCACATATGTGGACTGTATATGGATTGTTTATAACCTATCTTGGGGCCTCTCCAGGCCATGGTTTCAAGTGTGATATTGCCACCGACACCCTTGCGGCCCAATTGTGACCTTTATTTGATGCAAAACCATATTCTTAAGGTTCGTTAGCATTGTTTAATACTTGCCAGAGGGAAATTTGGAGACGATTTGATGTACTTGCGCATTGGTGGTGTATCAGCTAACAGTCACTGGTCCACACACCCATCACGACTATTATAACCAGTTATCCAGTTCTGTTAAGTCGTGACCGATTTCTGGTGACATTCATGATCAGATGTCTCTAAACATCCTGTTCGTGCATGCTCTCCGAAGCTCTGGCAGAGACAGCTTGGTTGCAGCCTTGACCTCATCCATTATGGGTGTGTTCCATTACCAAGCAGCTTGCTGTCACTTGCCAAGCCAGTCGTTCCTTATCGACCGTTTTCTGATGTCAAAATTGGATACAAATCTTTTTTTGTCATTCTATGATGTCAACTTCAAAAGCTATGGAAATCTTTAGCTTTAGCCATTCACATACGACAAAATCCATGATGGCCACTGTACGACCCCCATGGTGCAGATTGTTTTGATGGGAACATCTGTAATTGGTTCGTGGACACCCTTAGGAGGATAAAAATATGTCGTTACATTTCCAATGGGGTCCACGGGTGGTCCATATACCAACCAGACTAAGGGAGCATGAGTAGCAAATCGTGCCACCTCCCTCCTGCTGATGTGTTGGTGTGTTTGTGTGTTCATGATCATGAAGCATAAATGGCATTCTGCATTCTCTTTGCTAACTCTCCCTCCCCCCTCACCTTTCTCTTTTTTTTTCTTCCCCAACCTCTCTCTCTTTCTCTCTCCCTCTCTCTGTTCTCCCCTCCCCCTTCTGAAAGGGCAGCAATTTCTTCTCACACGTCTCATTTTTGCTCTCTCTTTCCTTGCTCTTTTCTTTCACCTCACCACTCCTCCCCACCCTCCTCTCCCCACCTTGCACTACCCCATCTCCCTCTCTCCCCTTCCTCCCTCTTCATTCTCCTCCCACCTTGCCGTCACTCCCTCCTCCCTTCTCGCTCTCCCCCTCCTACCTCCTCGCTTCCCCCTCCTCCCTCCTCGCTCTTGCTCCCCCTCATTGACCTCCCCTCCCTCCTCGACCTTCTCCCTCTCCTCACCCCCCCCTTCTCCATCTTGTCTCCCTTTTCACTCTCGCCCCCCTTCTCGCTTCCCTCCTCGCCCTCCCCCACCTCCTCACCCTCCCCCACCTCCTCACCCTCGCTCTCGTCCCCTTCCTCGCTCTCCTCCCTTTCCTTGCTTTCATCCTCTTTCTTGCTGTCAACAATTGTGAGAACAGTAGTTGCTCTCAAGGCTGTGTAATTACACAATCTGGTGCAGCCTTTGTCTTCAACTTCTCGTGTTGGCATCTGATAAGGTGTCAGGCATCTCCTCCCACAAGCTCTCTTTCCTGCCGATTGCTACAATTTCATCCATTATGCAGGTGTGTTCGGTCACATTGAGTAGTATTGGTGGCGGGCGTATCAAGGAAAAATGCCGCTCGGGGTGAGATGTCAAATTGCCTCCGACTCGTAGCTCACATGCTGAATTAAACACAAAGCCGAATGAAATAACTTGATTACAAATCGAATTAAGTACAGTACATTTGCAAGTAAACAGTTATACCCTCACTGAAGGCTGTTTACAGTTACAACAGTAAACAGCCTTCAGTGAGGCAAACTGGAATGAGCTACAAACATGAAACGGTGACCTGCAATGAGATGATTGTTGGGATGATTGACCCATTTGAGTATCCTTCATTGGAGTGGTGACCCATCCAGGATTATGCCCAAAAGTGAAGGAACAAGTGATCATGTGAACTTGTTATATATTCTTTTTCTTGCCGATATCAAGCCTGACAGCCACATCCACCTGGAGGATATTGGAAGTTTTTTTGCCTTTTGTACTTTATGGATTAACCTTTCCTGACCCTACAACCTTTTGGTGAAACTTTGGGGTGGTGTTCATTGTTTGAGCCAAGGAAGAGTTTAAATTGTCTCAATATACTTCATCCAAATGCTCATTTATCTTTGATGTATTTGATCAAAAGCAGCAAAAAGGTCTTAAAATTGAAACTTTGTGAACTGACTTTATGCATCAAATCAAAATACAATCGATTAAAGTCATAAAAATGCTACTTGTGCGGTAAACCATTCTTAATAGTATTGTGGTCTCAGAGCTCGAGCCTACTACGAGGGTGGAAATCCCCGGTTTCTCTGGAACTCACCTGGCCCTGAGGCCACTGGGAGCGAATAACTTCACCCCACGGTGGGTTGCAACACCAATCCGGTCAAAATTAGTCAAAGGTCACGGTCAATGCCATCGGAAGCATGTAAAACACCTTTGAGGCAGAAATTAGACAATGTATCGACCAAATTTGTTATGCACAACATTCCAACATGTAAAACACTTGAAAGGTCAAATTTTCCAAGTTACTATTTCCATGGCAACTATTGTTTATTTTGTATTTCGCAAGTATTGTGCTTTGCACATCTTTTTTTAACGTCACGGGTCAGGGTCAGGTGTCCGATCAAAGCGGGGTTGTATCAGTGCGGGACGTCTTGGTATGCGGTCATCACTGCCAGCAGTTATAAAGTGGCAGTTCTAATTATGTCTCTTATTAATTACGCAACACACCTGTACACAATCGCCACACAAAATACACTACACAAAACAAGTCCTGGTGAGGGTCTGCAATGTGATTACTCTTTTTGTCGTTTGTTTGTTTGTTTGCCGACGTGGACCACAATTTTTACATGTTTTTTTTATTTATTGAGTACATCTATAAAGTACGTACAATTCGAATGTGATTACGTCTATAAAATACGTACTATAAAACCACACAAACCAATTCCTCGTAAGGGTCTACAATCTTTGATTGCTCTTTCTAGTTCGGTGTGATTTAAGGCAGACATGTTTAGTTCATTTTTTTTTTTTTTAAACAAAACTGCAGCATGCTCTTTGACTGCATGTACAAATAGGTCTTGGGAGAGATGGGCCATAAAATATATGATAAACATGTTGATGTTTTGGTTTTATGGAACCCTAGAACCATTACTGAAGTTGTTGTTTTACATGTGATTCGACTGGATGGATGCCAGGTGTTTTCCAATGTGAGCTTTGAATGGCATGAGATTCAAAAGCGGAACCTTAAGACTGTGCAATAATACTTCCACCTGAGTTAAACTCATGGTACACAACGAAAGAGTAAATGGTTGTTCGGTTGTTTTCGTGTCATACTTTTTCCAGTGAGATCATGTGAGGCCAGAAACGTTAATTCTGGTGAGCAACGGAGGACGGTGTGGCAATTTCATCTCTTTTATTCATCAACGTTTTGCATCTCAAACACCTGCAGTACCATTTCGAATTCACATCAGAATATAGACAACTAAAAACCCGTACTCTGACAGTCATGGGAATCAGACCCAGATCAATGGCGTTCAGGCTATGAAGCCTCATCCAGTTAACCAAAGAGACATTCAACCATAGAGATGTTGGTTTGATGAAGCTGTGATCGGTACACAATGGCCCACTCTTTACGAGAGACTGTAATCTTTAATGTCATTCGAAAGTGGGACAGCCTATTTTATGGGCCCATCCAAAGGATGGTGTACTCTCCGATTCAGGAGGAAACGATTTCCAGAATTGTAAATAAATTTAATCGGATGTTCTTGTGTGCACCACATGATGTACTAAACTCAATGTTCATGCTGTGCAAGGCAATTTCAAAGGATCTCACAGTGCATTGATGTTGTTTATATTGTTGCGGTTCTGCAAAACCCCGTTGTGCCTCGAAGGCAATGGCACCCAACATACGGTGATCCCCCAGGCAGTTATTCCATTAGTATTCGTGTAGTTAGTCCTCCCCTCATGTCTCGTGGGTAAGAGGGACGAATTGCGTTGCGTGGGACTCGTTGTAAGGTCTATTAAATATCTCTTTGATCCGTACTCTGACCTCTACTCTAACCCTTTCCTTTTAGCCATAATACACACCAAACATGCAAGCACACACGCCACTCAACGGACAATTGTTTAATAAGCACACCACGGATCGTCTTCCTCGTTGCACACAAGACAACCTTCCCCAGGAATTTGCGCGCCATTTTCCATTCAAATCTGCACGCCAATTCCCAACCGGCATCTCACCTTAATCCTCACCTCACCTCACCTCACCACTTTGACCACAAATTCCTCCCATACATGGGAAAAATACTCCCGCACCCCGTCGTACCTCTGCATCGCTACAATTTGCCACTCTATTTCGAGCACTGCACGGCATCGGCTATTGTTCTTGGTGCCGCGCGGCGCTCAACCATGCTACAGACGCATCTCACCAGGAACGTCCCAGGTGAGCGTCCAGAATGATCACAGCCCTCATCCAGTCATCAGACCACGGCAAGACCGTAAATAATGAAGAGGGGTCGCGGGAAGGGTGATCCAGGGATTTGGTTCGGGTCCTGAATGTGCAATGTGTCTCGTGAAGGAACCCATGGGTAGCGGAGAAAGTCTGCTACCATCCTACATACAAAGTACACTCGGTGCACGTTTGAGGCTGGGGTGCCAGCTCGAGGAGCATGCTCGACATGTTAAGCCGAGAGCTCCGAATTGTGCCGAGGCTGGTGGGCATCTGAGCCGGTTTCCGGTCCTGGAGCCTGGCGGGGAATGGCTATACCTGCTGTGGCCCAATAGAGGAACGGGGTTTGGGCCACAGCGTGTTGCTTTCCAGTCCTCGCCCCATCCTTCGCCTGGGGCTTATAAAAGGGAGCAGTACGGAGCCGTTTAGATCTTCTTCAAGGTAGAACATTATTCGTGTGCAGCTGCCATCCTTCGAGAGCATACGAGTGGACTCCATGCCATGCTGTCAATGTGCTGCCACCCCCATGAAGACAGACGGGCTCACCACCGGCCACAAGATGGTTGACCAGTGCAGAGCTTTACACAGTTAGGTACATGCTTATGAAGGTACATGCTTTACCATGAAGGTACATGCTTATGTATACAGATCTTTACACAGTTAGGTACATGCTTATGAAGGTACATGCTTTACCATGAAGGTACATGCTTATGTATACAGATCTTTACACAGTTAGGTTAAGGATCTTCCTTCTCACACATCTATTCTTCTATCTCTCTATACACCCCTCCATCCCATCTATTGACGAGGTACAAAGAGGAATGCGCTACTGATACGCAATCACATTTTCCTCTTGGACGACACCGCACCCCTCATCGCATACATCGCACCTCCCACTCCCACATTGTAGATATCAGTATCTTTCCCACCAACCCCTCCCTAAGCATCCTGGACCGTGCCAGGTAGTTTGAGGGTGCTTTTCCTCACCTTTGTCTCTCTTTCTTGGCTATCTAACGTGTGTGTGTGTGTGTGTGTGTGTGTGTGTGTGTGTGTGTGTGTGTGTGTGTGTGTGTGTGTGTGTGTGTGTGTGTGTGTGTGTGTGTGTGTGTGTGTGTGTGTGTGTGTGTGTGTGTGTGTGTGTGTGTGTTAGCGCATATCTTAGATAGAGTAAGATTGCAGAAGATAGTCAGGATAATCCTGCTGTGTCCACTTTTGTAAGTTGTATTTTGCCGCACCCCACAAATTCCTTGCTTTCCCCTGCTGTACATAAAATTAAAACCCTATTCACTGTGCCACATACCTTTCCTCGCTTCTGTATTAAATAAATGTGTTGTATAGAAATGTTCCCAGGTCATTTTCGTGTTTTTTTTCATTGGCCCAGCATGGCCCGCACCCTCGTTTAGCCAGGACGTTATTCCCCAACGATCTGTTTCATAGCCAGTATGTGCTTGGCAGTTCCACTCAGCTGCATCTGATCTGTTAAGGTGATCCGGTTTAAGCAAGCGTGTACCGAGGGCATGTCCCCTGGTAATTAGATCACGTGACCTTTAGGTAAACTCTATTAGACGGAGGACCATAAGTCACGTGGTCGAGTTATTGGCGTTCGCGGTCGATTAGGAACCCGCAATACCGGTGAGTCTGGTGGGAACCCGAGGTAGTTCACCCCTCATGGGATTCGCTCTTGACCCCGGGTCCACAACAATACACAAAACGTGAATGTCATGCAACTTTACAGCAATCGTTTACTATACTATGGAGTGATAAGTAAACATAGGGGTGATACCCCTGGGTGCTCACCTGGAAGTGGCTGGGCGGCTGGATAAGATAACCAGGGAACAACTGGTCGGCATGGATGACGCACAAAATATGTAACGGGGAAGAAAGGAAATACCGATGGATTTTTTTTTTTTTATGCCATGAACAAACTTTGGTCCATTACGGGTGACAAAGGTTGTGGTTAAGTTTCATTTAAATTGTGTGTGTGGCTTCAGAGAAGAAAGCAAATATATATTTTGGGGGCAACCCTCACGTAGAATCCCAGAGACTCCAATTATTTTAAATGTCATGAACAAACTTTAGTACATCACAGGTGATGAAGGTGGTGGTCAAGTTTCATCAGAATTGTGTCGTTTCTGAGAAG
This sequence comes from Eptatretus burgeri, assembly GCF_056783735.1. Taxonomy (NCBI): domain Eukaryota; kingdom Metazoa; phylum Chordata; class Myxini; order Myxiniformes; family Myxinidae; genus Eptatretus; species Eptatretus burgeri. The sequence goes on from NC_140968.1 coordinate 43,350,752, forward strand.
AAAACAAATGCCCCCCCCCTCGTAAACTCCCTCCATGGACCCCCTCAGACCCCGATCTTTTTATAATTTTTATATATTTTTTAAATGCCGTGAGCAAACTTTGGTATGTCACGGGTGATGAAGGCGGTGGTAAAGTTTCATCAGAATTGTGTCGTTTCTGAGAAAAAAAACAAATGCCCCCCCTCGTAAACTCCCTCCATGGACCCCCTCAGACCCCGATATTTTTATATATTTTTTTAAATGCCGTGAGCAAACTTTGGGATGTCACGGGTGATGAAGGCGGTGGTTAAGTTTCATCAGAATTGCATGTGCAGTTTCTGAGAAGAAGGTAAATACCTATTTTGGGGGGCAATCCCCGTAGATACCCCTGGGCCCGATTTTATTGTATTTTTTTTTAATTATGGTACCCAGTCTAACGGACTGGGTAACCTATTGTTTTTCTTCTGTTTATTTATTATTTTTCTTCCGCCGGCAATTTGCAGGCTTTTCCGCTTTAAAATTCATTTTCTCGGGAACCATAAGTCCGATCGACACAAAATTTTCACCAGTCTGTATCTTTTTTTAATAGCGCACCTAATTGGCAATTATGACGACATAGGTCACGTGGTACGGCCACCATCTTGAAAGAGCCGAAAAAAATTGGACCTCTGTTTCTCTGAAACTGTGCAATGGAAAACATTTTCGCATCATCATCGGTGAAGCGGTATCCCAGTAAAAATTCGACTTGGAGAACGCTGCGTGGGAAAAATTTGAAATTTTTTGAGCATCATTGACGCAACAAATCACCTTGGGGAAAAAAAAATATTTTGACGTCATTGGTGACTTCGTTTGGTAGCCGTCTTGATTTGATTTATTTAAAAAACAAATATTTTTCTCCAGAACAGCTGGACAGGTTGAGGCGAAACTTTACACACACATTCCCCATGACATCCTTTTATAAGTTTGTTAATTTCTAATTGATAGTTCACATGGTTTGGCAGCCATTCAGAATTTACCCTAAAACCTGCAAACATCTCCAGAATGGCTGGTCAGATCAAGGGGAAACCTCACAAACCTATTCTCCTTGGATAGGGGATATAAGTTTGTTAATTAATAATTGATAGATCACATGGCTTGGCAGCCATATTGTATTTGAGGAAAATATTAAATAATGTTTTCTCTGGAGCCACTTAACCCATCGAAGTGAAACGTTGCAACTATCATCTAACGCCATGCCAACATACATGGTAAAATTATGACGTCACAACTCACATGGTTTGGCGACCATCTTGGATTTTAAAAAATGCACCTCAACCGGTTCACACGAAACTTGACACGCGTGTTCCCCTCCCCCATTAAATATCCCACGGTGAACACTTCGTGATGCTCGATCCGTAATTCGTCAGTCCTGCGTTTGTATCAAATGAGGGTTGCGTCGAAGCCGGACGTCTGGGTACCCGGTCATCACTGCCAGCAGTTCTAAAGTGGCAGTTCCAGTTTTAATTTATTTTATTATCTTGCCAAAACGAAGTTTTTGCAAGATATGTTAGTCAGCTTGTGTGGTTTTTTTTTTTGTTTTTTTGTTTATTTGTCTGTAATCACGTATAAAAAATTCTGCAGAGCACAGTTATCATTGGAAATTTTTGTAACTTCGCATATCAGAGGCCTATAGAGGTCCCTTTCAGTGCACAAAATTTTGAAGGTCAAGGTTAACGGTCAAGGTCACTTTGTCGCAAATCAGGGGAGTCGACGAAACCCTTATTTTTTGAGTAATTTTGATCGGATCGTCTTCAAACTTCATGGGAATATAGTTCATGGTCTGGCGCTCAGCTGATTAATTTTTGGTGGCGATTGGCCTTGACCTTCATTTGTTTTTTTTTGGTCTGTAATCACGTATAAATCACTCTGCAGAGCACAGTTATCATTGAAAATTTTTGTAACTTCGCATATCAGAGTCCTATAGGAGGTCCCTTTCAGCGCATAAAATTTTGAAGGTCAAGGTCAAAGGTCAAGGTCACTTTGTCGCAAATCAGGGGAGTCGACGAAACCCTTATTTTTTGAGTAATTTTGATTGGATCGTCTTCAAACTTCATGGGAATATAGTTCATGGTCTGGCACTCAGCTGATTAATTTTTGGTGTCGATTGGCCTTGACCTTCATGGTTAGCGCCTCTGGTCAAACACATTTGACCCCAAGATCAAATTTTCAAGTTTTAGGAACCATATCGTGTAGTACCTCAAATTGAACACCTCAATGAGTGCTTTCTAGATATGTCAAGCTTGAGACATTATGACGTCATTTGGTGACGTTATGAGGCAAACGCATATTTTTCATGGTTACTCTGTAGAACGATTCTCATCGGAATCTCTTGTAGGCAGATATTCCTCAAGGAGTCGCTCCTGGTGGATAGCAGCTCTGTTCACCTCAGTGTGACCTTAAAGAAGTCACACGTGGTCACCTTTTGGCAAGATACGGGTCACCCTGCGGGTGACATTGGTTTATTTATTTTTTAATTCCATGAACAAACTTTGGTACATACACGGTGATAAACGTTGTGGTAAAGTTTAATCGAAATCCTTTGTGTAGTTTCAGAGAAGAAGTTGAAAGTATTTGTGGACGGATGGACGACGCACCATTAACCATAAACTCCTGGAACTACGTTACAGGTGAGCTAAAAATATGGACAGTTACAAACCCACAGTGACAGCAGAGAGAGAGAGATGGTATATTTTATGGGTTTATACAGAGTGGCCTACAACGTGATTACAAACTTACAATTTTGAGATCAAGCTGTTGATGTTTGAAATGCTGACATGACACAAGGTATAGTACTATTGTCATCCTAGGTAGCGGTTGTGGGTCAAAGGTCATGGGGGTCACGAAATGCATATTTGTATTGAGATGCGTTGTGGACAACTTAATACAAAGGTAACTAGTGGCTGCGGCGAAGGTATGCGCTCTACGAGTGCCTGTTCTAGTTTCAAGATGTAATAGTTGTGAACATGTTCAATGTGACCACAGTTTTGCCAGGTTACTTCGTAGAACTGATGGATGATCTCATTGATTACTTTCACTGCATCGATTGACTCGGTTACAATAATTGACAACTCGTGCCTTCCGCTCGGTGTCAGTTTGTGGCCTTTATTTAAACTTTAAAGAGACGCCTCCTCTAATGCCCTCGTGGAAAGTCATCGCTTGGATTTCAGTCTGGTCTACAAGCAGCACGTGCTATCCCACGTTGGTGGTGCCTCTCTAGAGTGGCTGGCAGGATATCCTGGACTTATGCACACTGGTCGCTGATCTTGCTATGAACTGTCATCCTGGTGTTTTCGTAGGCAGGACGTTTCATCAATGTGTGCCTTCCCTCAGGTGGGCGTCAAACTGCGCATCCTGTCTGCCGGCGTTCCTTGGTGGTGTCTTTCATGAAATATCCCACGGTGTCCTTCGTGAATAGTCGGCGAGCCATCTCCGGTATCCTGGCTAAATCCCAAATTCCTACTCTAACCGACAGGGGGCACTGCGTCAGTGACACGGTTGCACTCTCAGCGGTGATTCCAACCTTTGGCCACGGGTTGCGCATGAATGAACTGTGTTGATTTCCACACCGTCTACTGATTTCACTTTAATCCAAAGTAAACTGATATCTTGTGATATCCTTAGGTTCCTGTGTTACAAGTCACTCAGTCAAAAATGGTATCAAGAGTAAAGTAAACCTACCTCACTTTAACCGTGCCGAACTTTAACCCAAATTTGGTAGCATTCTGACCCGAGGGACTGAAGAGGAAGATATTTGAAGGAATTTACGTGATTTTTTCCCCCAAAATTTTTTTTTGCCTCGTCTGCCATTTTGACACACTTCCGGTCATGTGACCGGCATGACTTCCGCAATTTAACATCACAACCCTGTTCTCATGTTGAAACTCAAATTTGGTAACATTCTCACTGGGTGGCTCTGGAGAAGATTTTTGAAGAAATTTACCTCGTCGGCCTTTTTGACCTACCTAAAGTCACGTGACTAGAATGAGCTTCGCAATCCCCGGAACGTTGCTGCCAAATTTCAGCCAGATCAGCCAAACGGTTTGGCCGGAGAAGTCAAAATCGGAGAAGGAGGGACAGTGCACATATACACATAAGCTAATCATGAGTTCCCTTGAAAGGAACAACAAAACAGGACGAGGTCATGAGGCCCATTAAGCCGGTGCTCTATCTTTTTTTTTTAATTCTGAGCTTCAAGCAAGGAATCAGCAGGACATTTTTAAAAGTCTTTGGTTGGTGTGAGTCAGCTCGGAGTTCGAACTGCTGACCTCCTAGGCTTGGATAAGACTCTAACCATTACACCACCGAATCTGGATAATTGGAAGAGGATTTTGGCAACAAAATCTCACAAACAATATGCAGAATTAATTGGAGGAAACCCAGTAGTTGGACAAACCTTTCACTTGTTCGTTCACTCTGGTATAAATAATTCTGCAAAACTTGGAGATTCATTCCAGGCTGGCAATCATCGTGATTTCTGAGGATTAAAAAGTCTTGGGCCATGATTACCCGAAACAAAGGAGAGAGGAATGCATTTTGGTCCATTTGTTTGTCTGTCTGTCTGTCTGTCTGTCTGTCTGCACAGAACTTTTGTGTTTTTCTCTGCAACCGCTTGTCAGATTCAGACGAAATTATCACCATTGATGCGACCACTCATGGAGAATGTTTCAATGATAATTATGACGTCATAGGTCAAGTGATGTGACAGCCATATTGGAAAAACGGAAAAACTTTGGACCACTGTATCTCTGAAACCGTGCAAAGGGGAAAAAAATTGAAACTTGCCAAGTAGCATGTACTCCTCATGGGGAATGAGAGTGATTTTTTTAATGACGACATAGGTGCTCTGGTTATGACGTCATAATTGCACAATGTAGAACACCACATCCGATCAGTATGAAAATTTTTGAGGGTCATCTCGAGATAAAATGGTCCACAGAAAAAAAAAATTCATTACGGTATAGACCACGTGATTCGGCAGCCATATTGTTTAAAAAAAAAAAAAAAAACTTCAAAAATCTTCTCTGAAGTGGCTGAACATATTGAGACAAAACTTTACATGTATGACCGCCTGTCCATGAGGAACAAAGGATTCACACATATGATATCATAGGTCACATGGTTTGGCAGCTATATTGGATTTACCCTAAAATCCATAAAAATACACCACTCAAGATAAGTCCTGGTGAGGGCCTGCAATCTCTGATTGTTCTTTTTCATGTTCTCATGGTGGTCATGCTGGCTTGTTTACAGCAAACTCCATGGTGGTTCAAACCTGACTCATTGCACCTGCTGTGGTCTTGGGTAACATGCAGAGGATAGTGTGTTTATTATGTCATGACATGTCCTTGTCAGGGGGGCATCTGAAGTGCCAGTCTATTTGCATACACTTGTTTCTGGAAAGTCTAAACTCCTCTGTGAGGCTTGTTATTTCATTGAATCGTTTTAACGCCAACACTAAAAAAACTAGAAGGGCACTCGGGAGAGCGCATACCTCTGCCACGCGATGCCTGATCTTCAAGAACATATCGTGCCAAATACGTTTTTAAAAATATCATGCTATGTATAGTTTTAGCCCTATCGCTCATTGGTGAAAAATCACTGAAAAATTTCTTGTAGTCAGATCCGGATCCGGATCTGGATCTTCAACCACAATCGAATGAGTTAGTCCTCGTCACACACCCAACCTGCCCACCAAATTTCATCCGAATCCATCCACAATTTTTTGAGATATCCTGCGCACGCACGCGCGCACACACACACACACACACACACACACACACACACACACACACACACCCACACACACACACACACACACACACACACACACACACACACACACACACACACACACACACACACACACACACACGTGAAAACATAACCTCCTTCCACCTTCGGTGGTGGAGGTAAAAGGCCTCAACCATAAGTAATTTTTTTTATTTCCTATTACTCGTATATATTGACTGCAGTGAGTGTTGCCTAATCGAGATCAACGAGATGTATTCTGTCCCAAAATCTACAAAGCTTACAAAACACTTCTGCAAAAATTGTGTAAAACATTGATGGACTCCTCTCCCTCTACACTTTCTTTTTACCCTCTCCCTCCACACTTAGGCCAGATTAATTGAAGAATTGCTCCATTAATTGATGGGATGAAGGGGTAGATTTATCAATGCATGCAATTGTATGTATGAGGATTTATCCTCATCAGACCCAAGGTGCTCAAAACATCGATAAATGTCCCATAAGTGGGAATATGAGTTACTGCCCGGACTGTACTCTGTGTTCCTGTTTTCAATGCTCGCTGCTGACATGTACGAAATTTATATCCTGAATCTAGGAATGGCCCTTATGCCTGGTGTTGGCTGAAATGGCTAGAGTGGTGGGCTTGGGATCCTAGGGTCCTGAGTTTAAATCCTGCTTGGCTGTTGAATTAATACCAGGTGGGGTTGACTCAGCCGGTCATCCTTCCGAGGTCTGCAAAATGAGTGCCAGCTTGCTGGTATCCTGTGTCGGAGTGGCGACCTGTCCAGGATTGTGCCCAATAGCCAAGGAGACTGTTCAGGCAGCACCAACGCTCTGCACAGAGTGTGGTTTCAATGAGTGGACGGATGGAATGGCCCTTGTTAATGATTGAATGGCTGTGGATGAGGTTGGGGAAATGGAGGAGGGCGAGACTGGGAAAAGAGTGGGTGAGTTGAGGGGTGTGGCAGTGACAAAACACGACAGTGACACGATGGGAGACTGTGTTTTGGTAAATGAATTTGCTGGTGTGGGCATGTGAGACCTGGCACAGTTGGTGAGTGTATGACGTAATGCGAGCGAAGAATAATTAATGATACATGTGTGTCAAGACTCGGTGAGTTTACTCTATATATAAACTTTTCCTGAGCACGTGGTGTGGACACACTGACGAGTTGTTATATAAGGGTGTGTGCGGAGTGCATGGCATCCTGAAAGGTTCGAGATTGTGGGGACAGTGGGCGCAAGGTGTGGAAGGTGACCAAGGATCGTCGGCGGATTCATAGGGTGACACCGGACCAAGGAGCTCGTACCATGTCAGACACCATTTCGTGGTGACATGCGCACCCAAGGAGATTACGCCCATTTTCCAAGGTAACGAAGCTGTACCTTCAGTTATGACCCCCCCACTGCCCGTTCTTCATTCCATCCTGCCTTTTCTGAATGTTTTTCAATCTGAAGCTTGGATTAATGTTTATTATTTTTACCTGCTTTGGAGTGGGTTGGTGTGATAACCTGGAGGTACACCCCACTCACCTATGAGCTGTCCAGTCCGCGTTTGAATCCTGACCCAGCTATAACTGTCATCTTGGTATTTAGCAGGCAGGGTGATTCACCAATGTGGGGTGCCATCCCTCGGATGGTCGTTAAACCGGAAGTACCGTCTGCTGGCGTCAGCTGGTGGACGTTAAAGATCCCACTCTTCATGAAGAGTTGATTAGTTATCACCGGCACCCTGAACAACTTCTAAATTCCTGCTCTAATCTACAGGGGGGCACTGCATCGGTGGCACGGCTGCGCCCCCAGCAAATAATGCAACCAGCAGCCATGTACTCGCACAAGCTGCTTACAAGAACATCTGTCTTTGGAAAACATTCATGATGTAAAAGGATTCTCAGGTAATGCGTGCTTCAAAGGAAAGAAAAGGAGAGATGGGCAAGACATGTCTTATAGCTATCAAAGGCCATCTATTTATTACGGACGCAAATATGGCAACGTGTTTTTTTGACTGTTTTTTTGACTACGTTGCACAATATGTGCCCCCAATGCCCCATATACGTATTCCCCTTCCCTTCACTTTATTTCACCCCAATGTCCTATACTAACCTCCTTTGCATTCTTTCTCCACACTTCCATGACCTGCTTTCTCTTGATATTTTGTTTTTTGTCTGACGACTGTATTTCCTTCTACTGATCATAGAAACAATTCCGACGAGAATGCTTTTTGATAGGTTGTCTAAATGTTGCACATTTGTGAGCTCAAACATGGGCGTTAGGAGACATCAGTGTAGTTTTACATGAATTACGAGGACTTTAGCAGACAATGGACAGATCGATGTAGGATATGGGATTTCATCCTGGAATCCCAGCATCATAAGTCATGTGCTGACACGGGAATGCTATAAACAGGTGACCAGCAGAAATTTATATTTTCATTTCACACCGTTTCTTAACTCCTGTCCTGCTTGACTGACTACTTTGTGGTTCAGAATGCATTCACGAGGACAGAAAAATAAAAACATTTGTGGACATGAAAACTCATGTTGTCGTGACTGCTCCGAAGTATCCTTCAAGGAGGCTTAGCACTATCACTAATCATCTCTGAACATGTTATAATTTGAGCTTGCAAATACCTTTTTGTTTAGTTTACTTGAGATTGAACCTTTTCTTAGTATGTGATGCAAATTCTCCCCATGAAGCAAAGATTACGAGGTGTGCATTAACTGCAGCAGGTGCAATTTTAAAAATATACCCAAAATTTACTTTCCAGAAAATGCTTTGATAACCGCCCAGGTCACGGTTATATGTTTACTATCCTGAGCGGCTGCACCAGAGGGCTCTCTGGCTTATCGTTCAGCCAGCAACCTCAAATGATAGAAGTTCAGCATATATTGAACAAAAGGATTCAGGAGGAAAAGAAAAATTTGCCCTTGTGCCTTTGCGTGCTAAAGGTGGTCCAAGGACGGCCGTTCCAGTGTGCCGGAACATACAGAAACTGTGCCAACAGTGGGTTTCGGCATCAGCTGCTCATGTCCATCACACTCGGTTCAGTGCAGTTTACTATGGCTGGGCCCTTCATTGCCAGGCCCCATGTTTGTTTCGTCAAATGGCACGACCACATGCAGGGGTGTGATCCTCAGGGCAGTGTGAATCTGTGTCAAACACGAAGATAAGCCAGAGCTCTGCAAATGATGACCTCTCACATCATGGAAACCTTCTCACTGACCTCTCACAACAAGGAAATTTCTGTCTTTTGGCTGGAGTCCTTGAATGTTCCTGGAATCCTCAACCTGGATCTCTTTGGACACTCGACTGGTGTTCAGAATGTTCCATGAAGGAGGAAGGGTTGGTATCCTTTTATATGTATTGCCTTTGGCCACCAAAATCAGTATTCTGAACCACATGACTGCTTTGCAAGAAAAATATACTCTACTGTCAGAGAGGTGTTGACATCAACCTTGTACTTTACTCAGAAAAACAAGTGAAATCCTTCAATACAGCGCGTGTGGTGAATCAAATGAGTACACTAATGTTAAAATATGCAATTTATGCTTTTTCAGTTGAAAAACAATTAAAAAGCGTACTTAATATTTGAAATGTAAAAATCTTGTTATTATTGTGATAAGCACATATATATATATATATATATATATATATATATATATATATATATATATATATATATATATACATATATATACAACAGAAGGAATGAAATCGTTCGATACGGAGTGGCAGGAGGCCGCAAAAGAATGAAAGCATTCAGCGATCGGCGCGAAATGCGATGGTGGGCGGAAGTGACGTCTTTCGTTCGTTCGTACATGAGGGATGAGTGTTTCTTCGTTTTTTTCCGTCAAGCAGTAAATTAAATGGTTTTCACATATATAACACATTAGTTTCACAAATTTCCATTGAAATACTTGGGTATTTCCGTCAATTGTCGCCATTTCCGTCGAGGTTACGCACTGCATCTACCCGACGGCCGTCATTGGCTGTCTTGAGGCACGTGGGGGGTACGGGGGGACATCGGACCCACCGGAGATGTGGTCGACGACGCCGGGGACATTTCAAACTCGGTACAATTGTATACAGCACACGCGCTGTAAAAACCAAAAAAACAATCACTCGGTGGGCACTCGGTGGAGCGCATACCTCCGCCATGTAATGCTTGATCCACGAGGACATATCGGGCCAAATACATTTTTGAAATATCATGCTATACAGTACCATATAGTTTTTGGCCCGATCTCTCAATGGTGAAGAATCACTTAAAAAATGTAATAATTCCCCTATGCAGATCCAGATCCAGATCTTCACCAAAATCGAATCCCTTCGTCTTTGCCACACACCCAACATGTCCAAGTTTTATCTGGATCCGTCTGCAATTTTTTGAGATATCTTGTACACAAACAGACGAACAAGCCGGTATGCCACATGGGTGGTTGCTATATAATTGCATACTAGTCATTATTTTTTTGACGGATCGGGCTGAAATTTTTTGACAAAGAGGTTGATTATAGTGTGCATAAAAGCCTGGAAGCCGATTTTTGATTTTCGAAAAAAAATTTTTTTCAGATTTTACAAAAATTTCAAAGTCCCGTTGCTAGGCAACGGTGGCGTCCATAGCAACAATCCTCAAAAGCATATAACTCGATCCTGGTATGAACCTACCTGTCAAGTTTCATCAAAATCGGTTGACTCCTCTGGCCTCCAGAGCTGTCCATTACATACAAACAGACAGACGGAAAATCTGAGAATAAATGTAGTCGAGCGAGCGCCCAACAGACAAAGGGGTGAAAACATAACCCTCTTCACCTTCGGTGGAGGTAATGATTGTTTCTTTGTCTTGATTACTACTTCTACTTCTTTAACAAGCACATCATTTATTCCCAACTTATTGTGGGGTCGGCTATGGAAGACTTTTGACCCATCTCACAAATCGGCTGATGAGGCCGGACGTTTGACTCAAGATGATTTTGGCACAAATTTGTAATTTGCTCAGGGTACGGGCAAAGACTCCCCGACTCTTTGCGAGCAATCACCTGGATCCTTAACGTCCACCAACTCATGCAAACAGACGGGACAGTCAGCTTAACGTCCATCCATGAGACGACACACTTTGTGATGCAATGCCCTGCCAGTCTGAAATCGAATCCATACCAGACATGTCACAAGAAATGTCACGATATCTGCATCATCGTATCCAAGTGTTTTGTTTTATAACTTATTTTTAAATGATAAAAAGTAATGCATGAACTCAACACAAAGACAATATCCTTTTGACCTTATCTTATAACTTTGTGAATGCAACTGGTAATCTGTTTATAACTTTGACATGAAGGGGGATGGAAAGAATGTATGAGCCATTCTGTTGTTTGACTCGGTTGTGCCTCGTATCTTGTACGTTATCCAAACAAGCTGCCTGTACACTCTTAAAGGGGTACTGCCACCTGTTTTTCAAAGAAACTATTTACACTTCAAACTATTTCAACGATTTCTTCAATGAGATATAAACAGTTACAAAATTATTTGACATAAATCTGACCCCTGTTAGTAGGAAAGACTCCTATAAATATTGTAAGGGATGATGTCCTTGGAGAACACAACTCAAAATAGAGATAAACAGATGGAATAAGGGACCATCGTGATGTTTGTTTGTTTGTTTGTTTTTGTAACAGATTTGCTCAATGTTGAAGAATTTAGAAAGCTTGAAGGTCGAAATACATTTACATTGATCTCATTGGAAATGTCGGCACTGGTAATTCCTTGCATTGTTTTGTATATGCTCTACATGATGCGATAGTCGTTTTTAAATTTGTGGCGGCAAATTGGAATGGAAACCATCCATCTATCCATTGGGAACATACTCTGTGCAGAGCGTTGGTGCTGCTTCAACAGAGTCCTAAGCTATTGGGTGCAATCCTGGATGGGTCGCCACTCAGACACAGGATACCACCAAGCTGGCACTCATTTTGCCAACCTCAGAAGGATGACAGGCTGATTCAACCCCACCTGGTATCAATTCAACAGCCTAGTGGGATTTGAACTCAGGATTCTAGGATCCCAAGCCCACCACTCCAGCCATTAAGTCAACACCAGGCCATGCAGGACAACGATCCTTACGAGAACTGCACTCGGTGGAGCACATACCTCCACCAGGCTGAACAGTTTACATTTCGGATCCCACTGATAGGCTGGATCAGGATTCGGACCTGAACCAAAATCTAAATCGGATTGTTATCATCACCAAAACAACTCATCCATCTAGACTTGAGACCACAACAATTTGATTTCACTATTTATCATAACTTGTGCACATCTTTTTGAAATATCAGGCAATATATATTTAATTTTTGTATCTGGATTCGTATCTCATATCCGTATCTGGATTCGGATGTTCACCAAAATCGAATCGATTCACCCTTGTCACACACCCAATCTGTCCACCAAGTTTATTCTGAATCCGTCTGTAACCTTCTGAGATATTGTGTTATTCAGTGCTGATAGAAAATCTACAAAGTGTCCTGATGAAGCGTCGGCAAAAAGAGCTTGTCCACTCATTTTGCTTATTTGTGCAAAGAAGAAGAGAAACACGAACTTGTCTCACGATCACAGATATTGATGAAGAGGATTCTACAACAGCCTGAGGGGCTCAGACTCTGCAACCTCCAATCAGAATTGATTTTGTTGAGAAGTGTCTATTAGACTGTTCTCCTTCCTTACCTCATTAACTTTGTGTGAATTTCACCTGATGAGAGCACAACGAAAAGCTGTGTGGTTTTCTTTTTAGTCTGTTTTATGGTGATGTCCTTCAAAATGTCTGTTTATGTCTATATATAAATAAATAAATAAAACTATAAATAGATGGAAAAACAAATCTTGTACAAGCAGCTAAAACCGTGTCCTGGAATTAGTTGAATCACCCTGTAGATAGTTTAAGAATAGACTTCTCGTGACATAGTCATGTATGAAACACGAAGTGGGTACGGTTTGTAAGAGTTTTGTTTATTTCACTTTATTAAATTACAAGTAAGACTTGCTATGACATTTCAATAATGACAGCTGAATGTGTGAACATGATGTGTGGGTTCTCATTTCTGAAAGGTAACTAGTTACCTTCTTTTTATGATGTACTCTCCATTGTGAACCTGATCTTTCAATTTTGTCATTCAAGACAAGATAAACTGTGTGTTTTATGTGTGTGTGTGTGTGTGTGTGTGTGTGTGTTTTATGTGTGTTTTATGTGTGTGTGTGTGTGTGTGTGTGTGTTTTATGTGTGTTTTATGTGTGTGTGTGTGTGTGTGTGTGTGTGTGTGTGTGTGTGTGTGTGTGTGTGTGTGTGTGTGTGTGTGTGTGTGTGTGTGTGTGTGTGTGTGTGTCTGGCTTTCTTCTTGGGACTACAGTGCAGTAATTGGTCTTTATTTTTTTCGATAATAATCTACGACCTCCAAACAAAAGTTAAATTGTAACACCCTGGCAATTCCACTGATGCATTTGTGCTGGCAAACCCAATGATGGGATCAAATGCTGATTATTTGATCATTTTATTATTTTGATTATTTGATTATTTGATCATTTTATTATTTTGATTATTTGATTATTTGATCATTATTTGATCATTTGATCAAATGATCATTATTTGATCGTTTGCTGAGTCATACTGTTTTATACAACTTACGAATGCTTGTCCACAAACAGCTGGATCCTGAGCTTGCAGAAACAGCTGGGAATGGATGAGTTCTGCAGTGGACTGTCAGAATCCTGGATCTCCTTGACACGGTTCCGCCGGGACAACCCCGTCAAGGTAAGCTCATTGTTCCCACTGATCTTGAACAGGAAATTTCAATGGAAAAATGAATTAAGCAATGCTTTATACATGTGAGCATCACAATATTGCACTTGGAGACATTTTGCCATCTGCACACAAATACAGTCATTGCTCAGGCCTGAATAAAATCATTAATTAGATGTGGACATAAAATAATCTACATGACTTGGAATATCTGGTGGATTTTCTGGAAAATTTCAGAAAAATCTGGAGAAAAATTTACAAAATAACGATTTATCAAATGGGCTTATCTCATGATCAATGTTGTTGTTATTTTCCATTGTGTGCAGTTCTGTGCATGCTGTGCTAGTCTCGTGTTCATCGGACACACACTCCCAGCATCCATCATATCCTGCGGCATTTGTAAGTAAATTATAATGGCATTATACCACTTCCCATCACACACGTCGTACTCAAATGGCAACAATAATGATATACAGTATGCTGTGCAGAAGATGCATGTATTTTGCTACTTGTAATCGAAACATTGTGCTCACAATTGTGTGATTATTATATGAGTTATTTTTTTCATTTTCATTTTTAATCACTGGTGAATCATTCAGGAATACCATGTGATTGATTAATAATTATTTTTTTCCTGAATATGTGTTCTTCCATTTCATAACCTGTGTGCTCTATACAGTATATATATATATATATATATATATATATATATATATATATATATATATATATATATATATATATATATATATATATATATATATATATATATACATATATATATACATATACATACACACACACATATTGTTACGGATCTGGAAACCATTTGCATCCAACATACAAGTCCCAAAAGTCAGTTATTCCGTTAAGTACGTGTGAGACAGGTCCCTTCCTTTTGTTTAGTGGGAGAATTAAATGTGTGCGCTGCGACGGATTAGTTAGGTTAATAAATTGCTTTCTTTTATTTTTACATCCCCCATTGCGATCCACGGTACCATCGGGCTTGCGCCCTCAGTTCGCAGGCCACAGCACATCTTTGCCTAAGACGGATTCCCGGGGATGTTCGAGGTGGCTTCACCACCATCCACCTTCCTCAAAGATGCGTGGAGGGGAGGGGCGGCTTTCTCCGGGCATGGCCGAAACCCCGCCCAGGAAGGCTGTGCCCGTAGGATCCTGGCCAATTAGAGGTGAACAGCGAGGTGTGCTGACCAAGGCCCCTCCCCACTGAGGGAGGTCCATAAATTCCCGAGCACTCTCTGAGGCATTGTTGGTGGGTTGCATGAGAGTTCTGAGATGTTCTGAAGGATTTTTGCTGCTACAAAGGGGTGGTTATGGGGGGCGATTATGAAGAGTGGTCACAGGAGGTCTACGTTGCTGTACGAAGGAATTTTTGCTGTCACGAGGGTTGAGCAGAGGGCCATCAAGGTGGTGAACATGTCTCTGCTGGCCCTCTACAAGGAAGGACAGAGTGACCATGACCCTCCCTGGACCCCGATTATTCGCCACCCGAACTCCGCCACGAGCCTCGAGTCCCCCACATACGACTGGGGATCGGACCGACGACCTTTGTCGGGTGCCGCATCGCGGAGCACGCCCTCCCTCCGACGGTCAGGTACCCACCGACTCTGATCCCCAGCTCGTCTCTCTCATCGGCTGGAGGGTCCAATAGAAAACTCTGGGTTTTCTTTTCATTTGTGTGTGTGTGTCTGCGTGTGGGCCCGTCTTTAAGTAGAACTGAATCAGTGTTTTTGATCCTTGTAAATGAGGCCCCGTGAGGAGGAGTGATGTAAGCAACATTTTTTAATGATATGATGATGATAGGCTCGGATGATAGGGTAAAGGTTAAAATAGTGCTATATGGCATTAACTCCAAAATGGCTGATGTGTCCCTTGCATCACTCCTCCTCGCGGTGCCTCAAATATTCATTGCATATTCACGATAACTCTCGCCTCTTCTGTCTTTTAATTTATTGTAAATAAAATATTACAAATGTTCCCAGTCCGTTTCTGTGCCTTCTTGTATTGGTCCAGCATGGTTCGTATCTGAGTTTAGACGGGGTTTCATCCCCGGTAATCGGTACATCGTAGCCGGAACGTCCTGGGCAGGCCCGCTCGACTGCATCCGAGCCAGAGTCGGTTGGTGGAAGTTGATACTCTACCGTAGCTGGTAGAGTGATCCGGTTCAGCCAGACGTTCCGAGGCCATGAATCCCCGGTAGCCAAGACTTCGTGGTTACTTCGGTATATTGGATCAGGACAATTAACCCTACGCCACCCAGTCGAGATATTGGTGTTTCACGGTCGATTAATTGACCCACCAGCTTCGGAGTTATCCGGAGCGACCGGTGGGAGACGGCATAAACCTCCCCACCTTGCGGTCGTTCTCGCCACCGACCCCTGGCCCACAGCAATATATATATATATATATATATATATATATATATATATATATATATATATATTTATTTCTAACCAATCATTTACTCACTCACTGAAATAAGTGTTCAGTACCTTATCAGTGTGGTAGAAAGCTGAAATTTGGCACTCTGATGCAACATGAAACCATTATCCCAGTAAAAACTGGAACGGCACTCAATAGAGCACATACCTCTGCCAGGCTGAACAGTTAAAGTTTTGTATCCTACTGATGGGTTGGATCTGTATTTGGACCTTCAGCAAAATCTAATAAATAGTCTTATTCTTGTCACCGACCCAACTCTTCCACCAAGTTTTGTCATAAACTGTCCATAACTTTTTTTAGATATCCTGCTCACAGACAGACAGACAGACACAAACAGGAGTGAAAACATAACCTCTGTCCACTTTCGGTGGCAGAGGTAAACACAAAACAGTCAGAAAATTTCCGAAAACGAAAATATCCATAAACTAAATGGTATTCATCAAATACTAACCCCGCACATTCTTGAGAACCATTTTGTGCGAGCCAACTCTTCTGGGGGCAAATTTGTAAT
Source organism: Eptatretus burgeri (assembly GCF_056783735.1). Classification (NCBI taxonomy): domain Eukaryota; kingdom Metazoa; phylum Chordata; class Myxini; order Myxiniformes; family Myxinidae; genus Eptatretus; species Eptatretus burgeri. Next base: position 43,367,281 of record NC_140968.1, read on the forward strand.
TAAATTTTTTTTTAATCAAATTAAAGTCCAATGGAAGACCAAATAAAATACATACTGCATTGGAGTCATCAGGAGGAACTCAAACGAGCAAAAAGCAACAAAGAACCTGGACTCGTTTTTCAACTACTATTCCTCTACCCTCAAACTCATGCAGGCACAGCCAAGTGAGCCATATTATAAAAAAAGAAAAGAACGCAGATTCAAAAATTAAATAATTCTGTCTTCCAGACCATGTGTCCATCAGGTTGAAATTTAAACCATATATTCTCCATCACTACTGGATAATAATTTTGAAGTTTCACATCTATGAATGCAGCAGTTCAAGAGAGAGAATTAAAAAATATATTTTCCTTCAATCCAATATTGCTTACAAACCATGTGACCTATCAATCATTCATGAACACCCTGGTATCCCTAAGGCCTGGGGAGCATATGTGTGAAGCTTCCCTTCAATCAGTCCAGCTGTTCTGGAGAAGGGAGTTTTTAAAGGTTTTAGGTTAAATCAAATATGGTTGCCAAACTTTGTGACTTATGATGTCATAAGTGGGGAACTTTTTGTTCCTCATTGATGGGTGGTCATATTTTCAGAGAACTTCATTTCTGAGAAGAAGATTTTTGAAGGTATAAAGTATATATATATATATATATATATATATATATATATATATATATATATATATATATATATATATATATATATATATATATATATATATATATATATGAGCCTTTCCACAATAATGGGTAACCATTGTGTTACATACATAGTCCACATTAAGTGTATCCAGTTTATCCTGCAAATGAGGGGAAATTAAAGACTGACCCCTCCACTACTGGAATCCAACAGTAAGAAGATAATCTAACCCAGCACAATTTATTGATGGTGTGTTCTGTCTTCATTAACAGAAATGGCTCAAAGCCTTTTGTAACATACATGATTTGGTCCGCAATCAGAAAGCCAGGTTTTTGTACAGCTTTTATGGCGATATGGACTTACCACTAATGTTATCCTTTGTTACACATTTGTCATTTAGGTTAAGTTATGTTATCACAAAAATAACAAGACCATATTTTTAAAGGTTGTGCAGCTTGAGCATTTTGTTTCTTTCATGACGAATTGACCGATAGCATAACGATTGTTACTCTGTTTTCAACCCCCCCAGCATTCACATTAAAGTATATTTTTGGCAAATTCAGGGTGTGGGATATCATTGGTAAAGTATTTTTACACATATAATCTAAACCAGTCTCAATCAAAAACATATGTGTGTCATATAAAACTCTTGGTAAATCTATGTAGTTTTTAATATAACACTTAAGACAAAGATTTATTCCCATCACAGTGAATAAAATTTTATCTGCACGCTTTAATTTTAGAACAATAGCGCTTTTGCTATAAATAGTATATATCTACATTTATATACACCTCAAAACATGCTAGTGGTATTATGTGGATACTTTAGGAATTCTGTGATAGCTCCTGAAGATAAGACCCTTAAATGTAGAATATTACTATGGAACAGCTCATATATATATATATATATATATATATATATATATATATATATATATATATATATATATATGTATCTATAGCTGCCGAACCACATGACCGATGACAATATTTTTTCTGTTCACCAATTTATCACAAGATGACACTGAAAAATTTTCATACTGACTGGATGTGGCATTCTACATATGCAATTATGATGTCACAACGAAGGCACAGATGACATCATCAAAAATCACACTTGTTCCCCATGGGGAGTACTTGACAGGTGCGAAGTTTCAATTTTTTCCATGGAGTGGTTTTGGAGATACAGAGGTCCCATGTTTTTCCTTTTTCCAACATGGCTGCCACACCATGTGACCTATGACGTCATAATTATCATTAAAGCATTCTAAATGAGTAGCAGCACCCATGGTGAAAATTTACTGTCATTCCGCCAAATTGTTCCAGAGAAAAAGGAATAACAAAATGCAAACACAAAAACAACAAGCGCACACACGTGTTCACCCACACACATACAACACCAGATCATGTGTAAATAAAAACAAAAAAAGAGCAGAACAACCCTTCAATGATGTGATTTGACGTTTGTTTTTGCTTTTGCAAAATAAGATTTAAAAAACAAGAAAAAAAAATCACTCCTCCATTTGACCTTGAGCACCAGCACGTGACCGGAAATGAGTGGTCGTATTGAAATAAAAACCGGACACGTGCCGATGCCCTGGGTCTATTGTGCCTGATGAACCCGGCTGTGAAGCTGGTGAAACGTTGCCCTAAGACCAGGTCTGCTCTCGCTTTTTTGCTCAAATTAGCAGAGTCGATCGAGTTTTTATCCCCTACCGCGTGGCGGAAGGGGGATATTGTTGGCACCCAGGGCGTCCGGCTGTCCGTCCGTCTGTCCGTCCGTCCGTCCGTCCGTCCCTCCGGGCGTCAACATTTATAGCTGTGAGTGCGATAACTCATAAACTGTTTGCCATCTCGATTTGAAATTTGGGTCACACATGTACCACCTGAAAAGGAAGCACCCCATTGATTTTGGGCGTGTCCGGATCCAAGATGGCCGACTGGGGTGGCCATCTTGAAAATAATGTTTTTTGTAATAAATGGAAAACCACTTATCTGATTTCAATTATTTTTGGTTACTACGTTCCTCACCCCTGGGGAACTTTTTCGAGATGATGACCAAATGGTGTCTTGTTTCCAATTCACCTCCCTCATTATCTGGAATATGTATGACCTTTTTCATTCAATGGTGGGGGATTCCCCATCTCTGATGGTATATTTTTACTTTTGGTTGGAAGTACCTTCTTTAAAAATGTGTAATCCCAACCACCCCAATTATATATACATGTGTATGTATATATATATATATATATATATATATATATATATATATATATATATATATATATATATATATATATATATATATATATATATATATATATATATATATATATATATGGAACAAAGGGAACTCCAACCAAAAAGGAACTGTGTCTACTCTGCTGATCCACCTATATAAAACACAGTGTGCATTTGTGTGTTTGTCTGTACCCCTTCATAAGGATGATTTAGGGAGTGTTTTAAAGGCCAATTTTTTAAACATGACTGTGGGTTCATTGTAGTCTATTTTTCAGGATAAAATACAACTTGAAAAACATTTTTCATAAAAGAGTAATTATGTCTTTTCTATTGGAAATGTAGACGGTGACTTGCAACATGACCTCAAGGGCGATGTACAGATCCGTTTAAAAAAATAACAATAAATACAAGGCAAATGGAGGTGAAATTCGCTGCGCATGATGTGTAATGCACGCAGAGTAAAACGAGTGTTCAGTTATATCCATAGGATGTCTAATAAATAAATAAGACCGAAGCACACCTGATGCTAGGCCAAGGCTTCAGATTTTGGTATGCCCACGAGGCTGTTCAGTACAATGAAACATCCCAGAAGATAAAGAAAATGGGGTCACATTTGTACATGTGGTGTTATAAAATAATGCTTCTTGCTCCGAAACATCAAATCTTCCAGTCTCTGAATATTTCAAATAAAATAATTTCAACGCATTATTTTTGACAGGCTCTTACACAAGTCTAGTAATAAGCAAGAGCAGATCCGGTCTCAGGTGACGTTTCACTCGCTTCCCAGTGAGCTAGCTCACTCAGGCCAATAGATTGCGAGCCTTGGAACATGTCTGCTTTTATTCCCAAGGAGGAAATTCATTTCCGGCCACATGCCGGTGAGAGAGGTCAATTGAGGAGCATTTTTATTTTGCCAAACCTTAAGCAACGAATGCCAATCACATCATCTCTGGTCTGCTCTGTATTATTTATATTACCCATGATCTGGTATTGGATGTGTGAGTGAGGGATTGTGCTTGTCTTGTTTTTGTGTTTCCAGAAAACGAATTCTGTCTTTTATACAGTCAGTCTCCCATCCTTGAGATATGAAATGACATTACAGATGATGTGCAGAGGATTATATGCTACACCAATCCATACACTGCATACTATCTTGACAATCCTTTAGGAAAGTCCCAGGTAATATGGCAGCACACAGTGCCCAAGTGTATCTGGATACTTCCTTTCTGCCCATTTTGGTTATTTGAGGGTAGAGGAAGTATCCCTTTGGCACAGTCCATGCCTGAGTTTACAAATGTAATTTCAAAGCTAAAGGACAGGATATAAACTGGTGACAAATCAGGAGTAGTTTACCATCCATCAAAGATGCACAGAACAAACATCTTTTGGACGCATGTAATAATGCATGGAACAAACACATCTCAGAGTCAAAGTACGGCATCCAATTTTCCCAAGTACTACTAAACTGAAGGGTTTTGGAAGTACCAAGAAAGCGATTTGTGTTCTACAATGTTCAAATATATAGTTCAACTTAAATAAAATAAACCTTTTAAAAGCCTGAGAAAAAAACCCCCAAAACAAAGCATCGAATCAGAAGTTTACACCGCTGATGCACCCTCTTTTACACTACCTTATTTAACACATTAAATGAGTTATTTGTGGCTATTCGTGGTGTCTTTTATAATGTTCCTAAAAATACGAAGTTTCCTGTTTGGAATGATTTTCAATTTTGTTTGACTGCCAGACAGACGGAAAGACTGAAGCAATTGCTTTAACGCTCTGTGCACATACACACTCAGGACAAGATGCAGTACTGCCAAATTCAGAGTGAAAGTACTGCTAAACTGCTGGTCTGTGTTCTAATTCATGTTCGACAGTGTTAAAAATATCGAATTGAAATTAAGTTGTCCCTCGATCATTGAAACAGACCGATATTGAGAGTGAACCAATTGTTTAAGCCTGCTTCGCGCTACACATACGGGTTAATAATGATGAAATTTTTTATGACAAAGTTGCCAATAATTAATATAATAATCTAGTCTGGATTAATGTAATTGTTTCGATTGAACACGCATTCAGTCATGATAAGCATAGACATTCTTGTTATGGGAACAACAACCTTTCATTTTTAATCAATTGAATACTTACATCACTAATCGATCAATTTATATGAGGGATAAACCCTGAAATATTTTAGCTTTTTGGTTGCTTTCTTTTTTGCACCATTTCCTGCATGCAGTACTTGGTGCCATTCTCTGGCCTCTGTCAATGCACCCCATGACCTGCGCCTACATGCGAAGGCTTCTGCTGATTGCCTCTCACTGGTCCAAGCTGTCCACATCTGCTGATAATCATGAATCTCACGTCTGCCAGAAGAGCCAATGTCCTTCCCCCCCATTGAACTCGGTGAGAGGATCTGCAAATCTGTGTATCGATGCCCTTAAGATTGTTTTTTCCATTCCATGCAAATTATTTGAATCATATTTGGTTTACCTCCCTGTTGTGCTTGTCCCGAATGAATGGTAGACACATTATACATTAATATGACTCTATATGGGTCATATATTGTGCCATTATGTATTTTAATTTTTTATGGCTTATTGTTCAATGTCCCTTGTAGGTGAGAGCAGGAATTGGGAATTTGACCAGGGTGCTGGCGATCGCTCGCCTACTCTTCACGAAGGATACCATGAGATCTTTAACATCCACCAACGAATGCTGGCAGACGGGATTCCCATTTAATGTTCACTTGAGGGATAGCGCAGACATTGATGCCTTGTCCTGCCTGCGAACACCAGGATGACAATTTATAGCTGGGTCGAGATTGAAATCCAGGCAAGATAGCTCAGCGGCAAGTGTGCATACCTCTAAGCTATCCTGCCAGCCCAGACAAAAGACTGATCAACAAGGTGCAGCATCAGTGACAGAACATTAGTTAATTTGGTTGCATGCTCACCATTGAGCTGTCTGGGTTTGATCCCCAGTTAAATCAGACAATAAACAATGCTGTCTGGTGCATTGTCCATAGCAGACACAGAATCTCAAATCAGGTATGCACACTCTGCTTTGAGCTCTCCAGCCTGGGGTTCATTCTCAGTCCAGCTATAAAGTGTCACCCTAGTGTTGCACATGCAGGCCGATGCTTCAATGTGTGTGTCGTACATCAGAAGGACATAAAGCTGAGAAACGCTTCTGCCAGCACTGTGTTTTGGTAGACATTAAAATCCCAGTGTTTCCTGAAGAGAGCAAATTATCGCCGACACCCTGAATAAATTCTGAATTATTTCTCTGCCCCACATCGATCACTGATTAGCAGTGCTACACTCCCTCCCAGTAATGCTGCAAATATCAGTAGCCATGTGCTGAACAGTACATATATATATATATATATATATATATATATATATATATATATATATATATACATATATATACATATACATATATATACATATATATATATATACATATATATATATATATATATATATATATATATATATATATATATATATATATACATATATATATATATATATATATATATATATACATATATATACATATATATATATATATATATATATATACATATATATATATACACACACACACACACACACACACACACACACACACACACACACACACACACACACACACACACACACACACACACTAGCCAAACCCACGCTCTGCGCGAAGTTTCGAAAGTGAGGGTTTGTTAGGACGTCAATATATCCAGTGTTCTCAATGTGATTTATTGAATTTCTTTATATACAATGTTTCTTGTTACATTTTTTTGTATCAAATTCACTTACTGAGGTAGTCAGCATGTGCAGAAGAGGGTTTTACATCGCAGACGCTGTTTTCTCGGAGTGGCATTACGCCTCTCAGCGGTGACGGTCTGTCGACGACAGACGTAATGACGTCAGTGAATGACCGATGATGTCATTACGCCTCTCAGAGGTGACGTCACACGTCGCCATGCAAACGAATGTAAAAATTAGAAAATCGCCAAAAATTCCGAAATCTGTCCTTCTGGCACGATCTCACATAGCCCATGCTGTTCATTAGACCACAGAGTGTCCACATGCCAAACGTGGCGACAATCCGTCCGGCAGTTTCGGAGGGGAAACGTCAAATTACGCACAGACGTTAACAGAAATAATATATAGGATATATTATTTTAGTGCCACCTTACCCACCATTCACCTGCGGTGTGCAGTATCAAGTTTCATTCAAATCGGGCAACGAAAAACATAATTAAAATACTCAATTCCCGATTCAGTCAAGTACTCTTCGGGAGAATTTGATCAATGCAAACAACCTCAGCGGTATAGTTCGCTGGAGCTATCTTTTTTAATTTATTTTTTGAAATGTTTTTTTTAATCAACCACTGTCATAATGGGAATCCAACAGATTCACAGGTCATGTGGTATATATATATATATATATATATATATATATATATATATATATATATATATATATATATATATATATATATGTGTGTATATATATATATATATATATATATATATATATATATGTGTGTATATATATATATATATGTATATATATATATATATATATATATATATATATATATATATATATATATATATATATATATATATATATATGTATATATATATATATATGTATATATATATATATGTATATATATATATATATATATGTATATATATATGTATATACATATATATATATATATATATATATATATATATATATATATATATATATATATATATACATATATATACACAAGCAAATACAACCTGTCGCTTGGACTGACATGGACAATACACGGGGGGGGGGGGGGGGTTGGAGAGAGAGAGAGACAGAGAGAGAGACAGAGACAGAGAGAGAACGACATACACACACACAGCGAGAGAGCAACAGAGGTGTGGGAGGAGAGTGCTACATTTTATGAGGAGGGGAGAGGAAGGAGGGGACAGAGTGAGAGAGAATGGTGGGGGAGAGGAAGAAAGAAAAAGACAGGTGAGGGGTGGAGTTGGGGTCAGCAAAGCGAATGATATGTGACGCTTAATGACTGAACACGAGAAAAAACACCAAAAAAACATGTCAGAAGAGTTGCACACACAACGATAACAGAGTTTGTAAAATAATCCGGTTGCACATCTGCAAAAACTTTGATATCCCAGTTCCAGAAAATTTTTGGGAACATGAACCAAAAGCAATCACTAAACACATTGAAGTACCCCCACCGCTCACGTACGACCTTATTATCCCATCGAGCATGAACATCAAAAACAAAGCAGTGTGAACAGATATACTTAGGTGCAAAAAAAAGAGAAGAAGGCATTGCTAATTGAGGTGTTAATACCGGTGATTTTGGACTAACGATGCAGAAATCAAGAAAATGACCAAATACCAAGACCTCAAGCATTAAGTGAAAAGATCCTGGAAGCTGAAGAATGCCAAAGTTGTACCAGTGATGACGAAGAACCTCATTGGAATGATGAAAAAGAACCTCACAGAGATATTAAAAGCCATCCCTGGGAATATCACTCCAAACAAACTACAGTTGGAAGCCGTCCAGGGCTCAGTAATGACCCTGCAGAGAGCCCTTGACACAAAACTTTGAAAACAGAAAACTTCACAGCTTGGTCCATGAATGGTGACCATTCACCGAAATGAAGGTGGATACTTTGATCCCACCCTGGGAGGACTCCATTCCTCCTTCTGAAACCCGCATATGAAGATACCAATCAACGACGCACACACACACACACACACACACACACACACACACACACACACACACACACACACACACACACACACACACACACACACACACACACACACACACACACATACAAACACACACACACACACACACATACAAACACACACACACACACACACATACAAACACACACACACACACACACACACAAACTTTAAACAGAGTTCTTTGAAAGAGGAATTCAAGTGGGAAATTAGCAAAATTCAATTGAAAAATATATGAAAGTACGGAGAACAAAATGTCGATCTATACTCAATGCCTTCACAACCAGATCATGGCAAACACGTGCTCAGATGGACATGATAGTTTTTATTTATGTATCGATGTCAAAGTGAGGGGGGGGGGATTATGTTTGATCGCACAAAAGGTTAAACAAAGCTATGTCCTGTAAAAAATGGAATTGCACATTTTTAGCCGATGAGACACCTCCCAAGGCATGAACTGCATGGCCCAACACAGGTGGAAACGTACATCTGTCTAATTGATGTTCCCTTGAGAGCATGGATACTTTTACCTAAACAAACAACCAAGCAGCTTGGAGAGCGCTCGCCAAGTGGCTTTTGCACTCAAACAAGCACTCCAATGAAACAGTTGTTAAGAAACAGCTCGTTTGGCATGTGATGAGCAACAGATTAAACATACACCTCTCGGAGACGCCTGAAATGACAAGCCACAAACACTGATGTCTCCGGATGTTTATGAGCATTGCAATGTACCCAGCGATTCGTAGCTATGATGAACAGGCATTCGATAATAATATGAGTGAGGAAAGTGAAAACAAAAACTTTATCGTTAAGAAATCACTGCGGCCTGTTCCAAGTCAAGGCATGGTGGAGCAGGCCAGAAAACATGGCGGCTTTATACCGCAGCGAGGTTACCCAGGAAACGCCTTAAGACCCTGAGAGTTAGGTGGTCGAGGATCGCCTGATAAAGGATATAATTAAATAAGGCCATTAATTATCTTAAAAAGGGACGTTTTAATTAATCCAAGCACCCAATTTTCACTCTTGCACTTCCTTGGAGTTTTCTTAGTATGCATGAAAAGTTTCGGGCTGTGAGGTTTTATGGTTTTGTAGTTATGTAGGAAACACACACTGACACACACACATACTGCCATATATATATATATCTTCTTCTTCTTCTTTCGGCTGCTCCCGTTAGGGGTCGCCACAGCGGATCATCCGTATGATCCACATCGTGATTTGGCACATGTTTTACGCCGGATGCCCTTCCTGACGCAACCCTGGTCGCCTCTTACGACACAGGGATATGGTACACCTATTTTAACCGGGGTATACACCGGCCCAGTACACTGGTACTCATTTCGCCGACCTCGGAAGGATGACAGGCTGAGTCAACCCCCTGGTGTATTAATTCAGTGGCCCAACGGGGCTTGAACTCAGGACCTCTTGGATCCCAAGCTGCTGCCCTAACCACTGCGCCAACACCAGGCATATATATATATATATATATATATATATATATATATATATATATATATATATATATATATATATATATATATATATATATATATATATATATATATATATATATATATATATATATATATATATATATATATATATATATATATATATATATATATTATTCCGGCCACGGGTATCGAGTGTATTATGAGGGGGTTAACCCTTGTTTCTCCTCGGAAGAACCGGACTTGGGGCCACCGCTCACAATTAACTTTCTGGTATGGTGGCTTGCTTTACAACCACAAACGCCATTCAGTTAACCACGAGTTCCAGTGTTCACTGTCTAATTTGTCATTTAACTAGAGATCACATTGCTTCTTGACCAGGGAACGTGCTCTCGGCGATGCACCAATCTTATCTTGATTAGATCTTAAGCCGGGCGGCCGAGCGTTTACCGCTGGTGCACGCCGACTATGACAGGTTAATTAGTTAGGGAATTATAATCTCCCAGTCTATCTAGGTTCAGGCAATGCTGGATCAATGGAAGGAAATGACAAGCACAGACAGGTTGAAACGTCAACAAGGAATTTATTAATAAGAAAAATAAATAAACTGAAGAACTTTTTATTTCCTTGTGGTGTAAATAGATGAATTCAAATCAATTAAATATAATCTCAAACAAATAAAGAGTTAAACAGGCATTGATAGAAAAATAGACAAAGAACAGATACTTATCACTATGCCTTACTTCACAATTAAAGATGAGACAAAGGTACCCAGAAGATCATTCAGGAGGGAAAGAAATCCGGTCTCGGCTTACCAAGGTAGAAGTCGTCGTGCGTCCAATAAAATGTCCCAAAATGTGTGAGCGTGCCATGGTCCGCTGCCAGCGCCCTGCCTTGCTGTTCCCCCACCTGCAAACAGGCTCGAACACAAATTGACGTCACATAATCACCCCCAGGATCCAGTGATGCCAAGAATCAGGTATGCCAAGAGCAGGTACTGAGCAAAACCAGCAGAAACGGTCCAACCATCACCAACCATCAGGAGCTATCAGCAGCCATAACCAACAGGCAGCTGTAAGGAGCTGTAACTAATGGACAGCTGTAAGGAGCTGTCAGCAATGGTCAGGAACCATAAGGAGCTGTCAGCAATGGTCAGGAACCATAAGGAGCTGTCAGCAATGGTCAGGAACCATAAATAACTGTCAGCAATGGTCAGAAACTGTAAGGAGCTGTCAGAAATAGTCAGGATCTGTCAGAAACCATTACCAACTGTCAGGGCGATGGTCCTTCCATCCTTTTTATAGGCGACCAGTGTAGGCGGAGCCTCAAGCAGACTTCAGCCAAATCCAGCTTGCCTATTGGTGCATCGTTGCACATGACCTCCAACCATCAATCTTGCGATCATCCCTTCCTTACCAGAGTGAGATGCACCTTCCAATCAACACAGGCTCGGTCCACGACACTACGTTTGGGGTGCTGGAAGGGTGCCAAAGGGCAGCCATTTGCCGGAATTGCCGACCAAAATGTGGGGCACTCAAAACACGTCAACGCGGCCATTGCCTCCCCGTTCGGCCCAACATGAGTCGGAGCCAACCAGCGTCCATGGAGCTGCCGAACAGGGTGTCGGGCATCAATGGGAAAAAGGTAGATGTCAATGTCGGTGAAAGGGAGGTGGGTGTCAAACTTCAATGGAAGAGAGGTGTGTGAGGTAAATGATCCACAGCCGTATTTGACCATCAGAATAAATGAAATGTGAAAAACCTATGGTATGTTTAATCAAATATCCTGTAAGTCCAAAGTGTCCTGATGGAAAGGGGAAGAATGAGTCTCCATTGGGCTCACGGCTATCTCTCACGTGCATGGATGTGTCGTAAAGAGGAAAAGGCCATCCCATATGAAAGGGAATCTGTTCGATACCCTTCTCCAATGCATCAGAGTTAGAATCCCACCAGACAAAGGGGATGGGTCTATTCTGGACATGCATTTATGGAAATAACTGTCTGAGGACCTGAATGTTGTGTGCATTAGTTGGATCCGATTCTGTAAACTGGTTGGATCAACCAGTTTACAGCTCAGGCTTGACAGCTCACAGGTGAGTGTGCATACATCTTGGATATCTTGGCAGCCCCTGAATCTTCTGTACTATTGCATAAACCTGAACACACATAATGCAGAATCATCAATCGTGTGCTGAAATGGGCAGACACCTGTTGAACTATCCCATCATTGAAAACAACATACACTTTTCACTTGTGATTGTACCTTGTCTTTCTCTGTTACCTCATTTTACCCGATTTCTTTTTTAATGTAGTTTATTGGAGGATGTGTCATTCTTCCTGCAGTGTTCAGCACCAATGCAAACAAAGGATCAATCAGAACACGAGTCTGTGATCAAGAATGAAATGACAGTGTTGCCAAAGGCAGATCGTGACATTCCAACACAGACGTTCCTTCGAGATACATACATCATCACAAAAGGTAGTGTACAAACTATTTACTACTTGTTACTACCTAACCACAAAAGTTTTACCCACTAACATAGTAAAAGTCTGAGGAATGTCTTCACATCCTGAATAATTATTATGAGCAAATGTGAGTAGCTTCATCACACCATTTTAAAGCCTTTTTTCCCTGAGCAGGGGTCAGCTTTTTGCGGCCTCCAATCATGGTACCATTTCTTGTGGCAATGTTTTTACGGCCGGATGCCCTTCCTGACGCCAACCCTTAAGTCGCCTTCGCAGGGATAATTACCAGTGTACTGGTGCTCATTTCGCTGACCTCGGAAGGATGACAGGCTGAGTCAACCCCACCTAGTGATAATTCAGTGGCCAGCGGGGCTCGAACTCAGGACCCCGAGGATCCCCAGCCACCAACCTCACCACTAAGCCAACACTAGGCAAAATGTGAGCAGCTTAGTTGCACCATATTAAGGAAGGTACACTACATGACCAAAAGTATGCGGACACCCCTTCTAATTAGTGGATTCGGCACTTTCAGCCACACACATTGCTGACAGGTGTATAAAATCAAGCACACAGCCATGCAGTCTCCATAGACAAACATTGGGAGTCGAATGAGCCGTACTGAAGAGCTCAGTGACTTTCATCATGACACCGTCATAGGATGCTACCTTTCCAACAAGTCAGTTTGTCAATTTTTTGCCCTGCTAGAGCTGCCCTGGTCAACTATATATTCTGTTATTGTGAAGTTGAAACGTCAAGGAGCAACAACAGCTCAGCGTCAAAGTGGTAGGCCACACAAGCTCAGAGAATGGGACCGCCGAATGCTGAAGCGCGTAGCACGGAAAAAATCGTCTGTCGTCGGTTGCAACACTCACCACTAAGTTCCAAACTGCCTCTGGAAGCAACATCAGCACAAGCACAAAAAAAGCACAAGAGAGCTTCATGAAATGGATTTCCATGACTGAGCAGCTGCACACAAGCCTAAGATCACCATGCACGATGCCAAGCGTTGGGTGGAGTGGTGTAAAGCTCACCGCCATTGGACTCTGGAGCAGTGCAAATGCGTTTTCTGGAGTGATGAATCACGCTTCACCATCCGGCAGTCTGATGGATGAATCTGGGTTTGGCGGATGCCAGGAGAACGCTTCCTGCCCGAATGCATAGTGCCAACTGTAAAGTTTGGTGGAGGAGGAATAATGGTCTGGGGCTGTTTTTCATGGTTCGGGTAAGGCCCCTAAGTTCCATTGAAGGGAAATCTTAATGCAACAGCATGCAATGACATTGCAAACGATTGTGCGCTTGCAACTTTGTGACAACAGTTTGGCGAAGGCCCTTTCCTGTTTCAGCATGACAATGCTTCCGTGCACAAAGCGAGGTCCATACTGAAATGGTTTGTCGAGATCGGTGTTGAAGAACTTGACTGGCCTGCACAGAGCCCTGACCTCAACCCCATCGAACACCTTTGGGATGAATTGGAACACCAACTGCGAGCCAGACCTAATCGTCCAACATCAGTGCCCGACATCACTAATGCTCTTGTGGCTGAATGGAAGCAAATCCCCGTAGCAATGTTCCAACATCTAGTGGAAAACCTTCCCAGAAGAGTGAAGGCTGTTAGAGCAGCAAAGGGGGGAGACCAACTCCGCCCATGATTTTGGAATGAGATGTTGGACGAGCAGGTGTCCACATACTTTTGGTATGTTTAATCCTTATTTAAACTTATTTAATCCGGATGATATCCGATCCTCAAAACCAAAATAATATTTCGATGATATACTTTTATTAGTCCGTGAGAGTAGATCATTGAAAATCGTTTCATATAATGCATGAAATTACTCCAAGCTGCAATTTGAAAACTATAGCACTTACAAAAGTGATGTATACAGCGATTTGTAGCGATGATGAACAGGCATTCGATAATATGAGTGCGGAAAGTGAAAAAACAATAATCGTGAAGAAATCGATGTGGCCTATTCCAAGTCAAGGCATGGTTGAGCAGGCCAAAAAACATGGCGGCTTCAGACCCCAGCGAGGTTACCCAGGAAACGCCTTAAGACCCCAGAAAGCGAGGTGGCCGAGGATTTCCTGATAAAGGAGATAATTGAATAAAGCCGTTAATTATCTTCAAAAGGGGTGTTTTAATGAACCTAAACACCCAATTTCCACTCTTGCACTTCCTTGGAGTCCCTTGGTATGCATGTAAAGTTTCAGGCTGCTAGGTTTTTTTTTTTTAAATAGTTTTGGAGTTATGGAGGAGACACACTGACACACAAACACTGCCTTTTCTTGGTATAGATTTAAGTACAGTACGTGTAAAAATTATTTCGGCTTGTAATAACATGTAAAAACATCATGGCATTCCCATTAACGTCATACCATGCTGGATGTACTGAACTATATTGCATCATAATTTTACTGGAAATGTGTGACTGCCTTTTTGAACGTTCTTTACATGTACAAAATAACTGACATGCACTCACACACATCCAATCAATACTGCTGGTTATATGACATGGTGACTCTGTTTTTACCAATCAAGGAGAAATTATGGTTTTGACAAATGCCTCAGGTATATAAATCTCAGAGACAGATATTAACCCCAAAATAACACTTTTACAATGACATTAACCTGTGAGATGGACAGCTGGTTGTGTTTATGCATTTTGTACTCAACCATGTTGGCAGTCTGGACCTTAAAAAAAAACACTGATCTGAAGCTCATTGGTTGCACACTCATCACATGCAGGACAAAGACAAAGACATTCAGAGATATCAATGTACTTTTACACAAGTTATATGGACAATACACACACACACACACACACACACACACACACACACACACACACACACACACACACACACACACACACACACACACACACACAAGCATTTAAAGACCATTTTCCCCGCTAAAGCGGGGGTTAGCCGGAGATGACTACCAGCTTGTCTACTACTACTACAGGTGGAGGGAGAACACAGAGTCCAGGGACATGGACAATAGAACAGAATTATTGACAAATTACCAGAGTAAAAGAGATTGGATCTTGAGATCCCGGCATCATGAGCTTTTGGGGTTTTTATTTTTATTTTTTTGTATACCTTGCCGAAGCTCGAATGAAAGCTAACACACAACGCACAGTGAGGGGGCATGAGACAAGAGGGGTGGGAGTGGGAAGGACAAAAGAGTTGGGAACAGAGACATTAGGAGATCTGTGGATGGGGCGGGATATTTGAAGTCCACACTGTTAATGAAGAGGGAGGGAGGAGGCTTTGGGTGCAGGGGATGGGAGGGGAGGGGGAGGATAGGACAAGGGAGGAAGGGGGGAGGTAAGGAGAGTTGTTGAAAGAGTGTAGTGGATTGCAGAATTGCTTGGGGAGGGGGCCATATGAGGAGGAGAAAAGGCTCTGTGGTGCTGGGAGAGAGGGGGAGGGGGGCAAGAGAGCAGGCAGAAGGCAGTTGAGGATTTGAGGAGGTAGAGTGATGAGATGGAGGTGAGAGGGCAGGGGAAGGAGGCAGCTTTGTGGATGTGATTGGGGGGGGGTGTACTTTGAGAAGGGTGAGTGGGGAGAGTTGAGGGAGAAAGGTGAGGGGGGAGTTTTTGAGAAAAGTGAGAGGGAGGCTTGGAGGGAGAAGTGTGTGATAGTTGCTTTGAGAAGGAGGGGTGAGAGGGCTGAGTTGGCCCTGAAGTTGGAAAAAAAGAATGGTTGATGGAAAGCGAACATTCACAGCAAACTGGGGTTTTAAATTTTTATAGGTCAGAAATGCGATGAAAGACATTCTTTGATGGATGTAATAAAGGCGAATTAAGAGAATGGAGAGAAGAAACGTTGTGACAGTTCGATTTTTTTAGGCAAGCTATGAAGGAATGTTCAAATTGAGAGGAGTCTGTTGAAATAGAAGAAGAGTCGTGCATTATTATACAGTTATGAGAACCACACGTGTGAAAGAGGAAGATGAAGCATTATAAGAGATCATTTTTTTAAATATATTATTATTATTATTATTATTATTATTATTATTATTTATTATGTTTTTTTGAGAGAGTTTACATCAGATTAGGTCATGGAGAAGTTGTAGAAAAAAATCATGAGGTGAATGGTGAATTTGGATCGGGAGATGCAAGGGAAGGAAACAGATAACGTGGTTACGGGGGAAGCACGTGGCGATGGGAGTTGTACAGTCAAATGTGACTATTTATTTATTTATTTTAAATAAGGATTGCATAACATTCGGAAAAGGAAAGGTTGAAGTGAAATCGTGGAGGTGTATGGTGAATTTTGAACGGCAAATGCAGAGTGAAGCTGATGGATCGATGAAAAGTATCAGGAAGAGTCGAGAGTCACGTGGTTACAAGAGGTGTATCGAGAGAAAGGACACAAGGAAGATTTTTATTTTTTGATGGATTTTTGAAGAATAGGTACGATTCGGGAATGGAAGGTTGTAGGAAGAAATCGTGAAGGTAATGGTGAGAGAGGGTCAGCTCAAGTGGACGAAAGATGGTGTGCCGGCAGGAGGAAGAAGAAGAAGAGGAAGAAGAGGAGCAGAAGAAGAAGGATCGGGACTCGTGGGTATGCAGGGAGAAAGTTAGTGTTTTTTTGTTGGTTTTTTTTCTTTTGAGTTTAAGACAAGAAACAGAATGTTTAGTTGGGAGGGTTGGGGGGACGTTGGGAAAGTGGGGAAAATAAGATTGAAGGTAATTGGGAGAGAATATAAATAAAAACGATCGTATACCTGGAGGGGAAGAATGGGTATGCCTCAAGGAACCCGGTAAGACAAGGTCGACAAAAACTCCCAAAACAGCACGATTTTTGAAACAAAACCGAACTAGGAACACACAGAAGCATGTAGGTTAGAAAATAAACAGTTAAAATGGGGCAGATAACGACTAGAAACTTAACTTTGAGAACATTGGCAGAGACTCCTGAGAGAGACCTGCCGTTGCTGCCAAGTAAGAGAGACGCCTGAGAGGGTTCCGTTGAGAGCGTAAACAGATGACAAGTGAATCTGGTACAGGCAAGTAAATCTGGCATAATATCAAGGTCCTGGTCAGGAGATCTAGGAAAGGTGAACTTGTCAATCATTTTCTGATGAATGCTATTTCAAGCTGGAGACCCAAGATGCTAAGTTGCTTCCCATCAGCACAAGCAGGACTTGACCAGTCTGGTCGATCCATGATGGTCTTGGTTCATGAAGGAATGAAGTTAATCACATTCAGAGAATGTGTTACAATTTGATATGAGTTCCCTTACAAGGAACTTTAATGCAGGAGTCGGTCATTAGGCCCATCAAGCTTGTGCAATGGTTGCCAAACTGTGGTTGTTTGGCCTTTTCTAAAATGCTGAGCATCAAGCAAGGAAGCAACACATACCATTTAAAAAACCTTTGTATGACTGGTCCGGGGCCAGGTTTGAACCACCGACCTCCAACACTCAGAGCGGACGCCATAACCGTTACACCACCGAGTCTGGTTTAAACCTCTAAAGTCATGAAGGATTGGAGTTAATCATTGGAGAATCTCCTGCAACTTCTTGCCAATGAAACAACACCCTTTAACTGATTGTTGTGCTGGTCCTTGGTTTTAAAACGTTTTGAATTTTTTTCTCGTAGACTCTTTATGTAACTTGTCGACAACTAATATGTTTTTTTTTAATGTGATCTACTTCATGAAACCATTATGAACAAGTATCCTCGAAGATAATCCCACAATTGTTGTCAAATTTTATGTTATGTCATCAAATATATCAAATTTATGTGTACATTATATTCCAACTGCATTGCTGTTTGGTCAATGAACAACAACCACAGCACATTATTTGGGATTTGTTTGTTTTTAATTACACACCACCAGGTTCCAACCAGGAAAGTGAAGCATTCTCTCCTGATATTGGGAGTGCTACGGGGAACTCAGAAGATGTTGAAATGTTTGAAATGGGACGTAGATTGAAAAAGAACCATAACCACACCTGTCAACAGATCACTGTCCATGATGGAGGTGTTACTGCACTTCCAAGCTTCGAGTACAGCCTCTATTCCAGTGGTTATGCCTCCACAGCTCCTGGAACTATCACTGGGTCACCAAATCCAGAGGAACAATCCCTGGAAAGTACTGATGTTCAGTGTCAGGGTTCTCTGATGGTGAAACCACCAGATGATGAAAGACTTCAAAAAATGTCACCTTATACTCAGATCACTGCTCTGGTGGCAAACATTGGCCACAAGGCTGAGGGTGATTACCTTTTCTCTAAGCATGTTCAAGAACTCCATCTTGAGGAATGTAGAACTGCCACTATAAAACAGGAGAAACCTGCAATCGAACCAGAGTTTGTGAATAAACCCAGGCCTTTGAGCTGCTCCAGTTTTGATGTGCCTTTGCTGACGCAGGGTGTCAACGTTTCTGCGATGATCAACTCAGCTCTATGGGAAGTAATGGAGGCCAGTGAGGTCAGCATTGACCTCCGAAGTCAAGCAGATCCAATCACGGAGTCGTGTTGTTCAGGTTTGGTTCCGCAGAATGATCAGAAAAACGAGAGGCTTGAATCAAAAGAAGAAACAGAAGTATCAATTGAGATCCTTAGAACCCAAAATGGACTCCATAAGCAGCTGGAAACGACTCAATCTGAAGAGCTGGAGCAAGAACAAGAACTCGAAGGATTTGAGCTCTTGGACCGAGCTGAACTTTTAGAGTTGGAACATGAGATGGTTCTATCAGGGCAGGTTTACCCACCTGTTACACCTTCCACATTCTTTTCTCACTTGCTGGGTTAGGCCAGAATTTTATATCAAACGTGGTGATGTACTGCTATGTTGTTATGATAAATAAAACATTACAGTATTTTGCTTTTCCTCTTCCAAGATTAAATTGGTGTGTTTTGCTCATTGATTTTGATGGTTAAGTAACTAACTAACAATCGTTAGCAGTTCTCTTATAATTGTATTTATTAAAAGGGGTTTTTACAATGGAATATTGATTGACGCATTATCTACTTATTATGTACCTATTATATAGACCCACCTCTTCCTCATACATTCCCCATCCATCTCTCTCAACTCACCCACCCACCCACCTCTCTTCATTCATATTCTCTCTTCCTGAGATTATATTGATTATATAATATTGATTATATAATATTGATTTAAGCATTATCTACTTATCATGTACATATGATATAGACTCCCCACTTCCCTTTGTTTTCAATTACCCATCTTCACAAATCCAACTACACATATACTATGTATACGGCCCATAGATGTGCTGTGTCTCTGTTCTATTTGTTCAATTATGGTTCTTCCAATACAGCATAAATTAAAGTGATTTATTGATTTTTGAATACCCATTTCAGCTCTATGAGAGTAGCAGGGGTCATTTCGATGAGCAACGTCATTTAGAGTCTCCCAGCACCAAGCACTAAGTGTCATCATACAGCTACTGATGTATTAAAAATTCAGAACAAATTGGAAATGGTGTCATTCATTCTATTGTCCCATGAAGATTACTTATTACTTTCTGATGTGATTACTTTGAAAAGCTCAAAATAAATTATATATATTTTTCATGTTACTTTTATGGTGCTGAGAACATCACTTCTACCTTCTGTCAGCCATACAGCAAAAAAAAAAAACAGAAAAAACAACTCTCTCCCATTAATCACTTTGAGTGAGATTATTTTAAACTGAAGGGTAAAATGTTTTTCTAGAGTGGAATGTTTTATTTTATTTGCAGCAGAAGATCACATCAGATCATGAACCATGCTCTATTCAAACGGTCAGTTTTGCCGAAGCAGTTTCTATGGCTATGGTTACAATCCTAGATGGGTCGTCACTCTGACACAGGAAGTTGAGGCAGGAATTTAGAATTTGTTCATGGTGCCGGCAATAGCTCACCTCCTCTTCCCCCAAGGACACCGTGAGGATCTTTAACGTCCACCAACTAACGCCGGCAGATGGGAAGCCCAGTTTAACGTCCATGTCCGAGGGACGTCACACACATTGATGAATCACTGTCTGTGAAACACCGGGATGACGTTTATAGCTGGGCTGAGATTCGAATCCAGGCGAGACAGCTTAGAGGCGACCGTACGTACCTCTAGGCCATCCTGCCAACCTAGCAGAAGTTACCCCCCAAAAAGTTGTTATTTTCATTGTTATGGATAAAGCACAGGCATGATGGACCAAATGGCCTCCTTCTCTGTCCAAGTTTTCTCGAAACTCTCAAAGCCCTGTTTTTAATCTAGCAGTAGGATTGCTATTCTTTGGCCAATTAATTTATTTATTATATTTTTTGTATGTGCAGTATGATGTGAGTGAAGTTTTGTTTGAAATTACATGACAGCATCTGTTTAATTGTAGCAAGTCTCACAAACTTAGGGTTAGTTGGGTTACCTTCTGAGCAACCACTTGTTTGGCATTATGTGTGGCAGACACAATGGAGCATTGCTGTGTCCAGCACCATGCGAGAGGCTTAACTCCCAGCGTTTTTCTTAAGTTAAGCGTTTTTCTTAAGTTAAGCGTTCCCAGCGTTAAGCTTAGGCTTAACTCCCAGCGTTTTTCCAGCTCCCATATTCGCCTTATTTTCTTGTCTACTGTCTGGCCATTCATTTATGCATTTTACAGATTATTACTTGCAAAATCAAAGATTTATCAAGTGTATTGATCAGCCGATTTTGTTATTCTGTCTGTCTGTCTTTTTTGTCTGTTTATCGCTTACAGGTCATAATTCTACACTGATTTTCATGAAACTTTACGAAGTTTCAGAGGTAGTCTCAACTGAGAAGCCGATTGATTTCGAGGTCAAAGGTCATCTTGAGGTTAAATTTCTAAAATCGTCATTTTTCATCCGATTGACTTGAAAATTAAACAGCAATTGCATAGTACATCACTGAATTGGGAAACCATCTATTTTTTGAGATCAAAAGGTCAAAGGTCAACTCAAGGGCAAACATCAAAAATCATCAATTTTCAGCTGAAAAATTATCAATTTACATCCTGTTAACTTGAATATTAAACAGCAATTGCATCGTGTATCACTGAATTGGGAAAGCAACAACTTTTGGTGTGAAAAGGTCAAACTTCTAAAATCATCAATTTCAATCTGAAAAATGATCAATTTTCATCCAATTGACCTGAGCTTTGATTAAGATTGTCAATTTTAATCTTAGCGAAATGGACAATTTGATGGATCCATGGCAACCTTTGGAAGGTGGGGTGGATTTTGCAAGTATCATGCTCTGCACGTCTTTTTTTCTTGTTTTAATATTTGTCCTTTTTGTTTATTCATTATGCAGATAATTGTCGTGAAAATCAGTTACGAAGGAAAGGATAAAATATTTGGTGTTGGCAAAGTGAATGAAATTTGAGAACGATTTTAAAAAAATAATAATAATTTATAAACCCTTTCCAGGGCATTTCTTTTTTCCTGGTTCTCCAGATATTCCTGTACACTCATTTGTGTCACACTCACACGGTCACAGTATCGGCCGACATTAGGTTGGTCGGCCTTGGTTAATACATTTATTTGAGTGTTTTCTGATGCACAGAGATGGCAGCGTGTGCAATTGTCATGATCAGATTTTTTTCTCCCCATTTTAAAATTATTTAAATTAGGTGGTTAGTTCATTTGAGCACAATGGGTTGTTCTTGTGTTACTTACAGGCCTACTTTGTTTAAATGCACTCAGTATTATCATAAAAATTATGTGGAATTATTAGTCAATGGCATAATTTGTTATACTGAGATCGAGGTTTTTAGAAAAGGAATGAATGGGTATTTGAAAAGATTGCCTCTGCAGATAAACATCAAAACAGTCGCTTGTGTATGAATATTAACATTATATTGCTTTCATTAAGTTCTTTGTTGGCTGTAAAAGGTCATCAGTGGCTACCACAAGCTTCTAGTTAAACATACTAATTCACTGCTTGTTAACCAGCCAATGCATCTCGGTCAGTGTGAGGGCCTTCTCCTTCCTCCATAACACATCAAAGGCCTTCGGCACAGTGCGAAATCGCTGGAGAACATATGTCAGGAGCAGTCTCTGCACCTCAGGACAACTGTTCATGTCTCCCTTCAAAAGGTCGCAAGCTCGCCGCCTTGTCTTGCACGTGTTTCCAAGTCCCTCCCCTTCCCCCAATCCGAACATCTCCTCGCCCTTTCTAACGGATCTAACAACTATTTAGTTGCACCATTTGACTTCCCTTCTGGCTAGCATAATAATCTATGCTATTGCACTTACCACAACCTCAATGCAAGTACCATAGGTACCACACAACAAGTGATTGTAACTCCAAAAACAAATTATTCTTGCTTTGTAATCCCAAATAAATAATTCATATCTTATAATCCCAAACATATTATTTTTGCATCATTATGCCTCCCCCACCCCCTTCCCCCCAAAAAAAATTCCCATGTTATAACCCCCCCCCCCCAAAAAAAAAATTATTATTATTATATCTGCAAAATAATCACAAACAAATCTCCCAAGTTACAATGCAAAAATGAATCGATGCGCTATAATTCCAAATGAATCTATTCCTGCATTAAAAACTCAAACAAATAATTCCAGGCTGATATGAGGTGGCCAGTCTGAAATAGATCATTAAATCCATGCAGATCGGACAGCTATCACTCTGTCATTGTTGGAAAGAAAGAAAGCATAAATTCCAACAAAGATCTATGAACAAGTGGGTCCAATTGTTTACATATTCTATGCTGATAAGTGATGTTTGTCTTGGATATAAATTGTGAAAGCATCATTTGATAAACAGCAGCAAAGTGAGAGTGAACCAGGTTCTATCATTCTACACCCACGATCGCTATGCATTGTGACATTAGACATATATTCTTAAAGAGATTCCGCAGCACCGTGTTCAGGAAGAGTTACTCCGTCGTGTTGAGGTGAGAAAGGAAAACTTCCCTCCGCTTCCCGACATAACAACACCGTGTGAAGCAAGCCTGCAGACTGGGGTGCTACAGTTCATTAAGAGAACCGCACCCTACCCCAAACTCCTCTCCCATACTTTTAGGGTCCACACGCTGTCTCGTCAATGGTGTTATTTGCGAAGTAATTGTTAAACAAATTCTCGATCTTGGCAGCTTTAAAAACATAAATTAATGGTATGGCACTCTGAGCCTTTATTGGCAATTTGAAGGATAAGTGGAATATACGAGTGGTGGTCATAAAGCGAAATACTCGCAACAGTCCAAATGTGTTCCAAAAAAAAATAATGATACCAATGTTTATATTTGTTCAATATATTTTTCATATTAGTGTTTGTTGTGTGTATATATACATATATATATATATATATATATATATATATATATATATATATATATATATATATATATATATATATATATATATTTAAGAGTGGCTGCCTGTCTCGGATTGAAACCCCAGCCAAGAAACTGCTTCCGCAGAACCGATGGGCTTTACAGAGATTATGTATGACATTAGGATCATGGCTTATGGAAAGATCATGGTTGAATAAATAAATATTTCGAAAAAAAATATCTGTATATATATATATATATATATATATATATATATATATATATATATATATATATATATATATATATATATATATATATATATATATATATATTTCATTGTTTGACTCTCAAAACTCAGTTTCTTGCTTCTGAGCTGTCAGATTCTCAGCAGTTTGCCAAATTCCCAACTAAAACAAGCATTTTGAGAGGTATTGCACCAAGGAGGATGTCATCTTTCTGACACTGCAATATATATATATATATATATATATATATATATATATATATATATATATATATATATATATATATATATATATATAAATAATTTTTGTTAAAGCAAACCTATGGGCTCCAACTCAAAAGACAATTGGCGTCAATAATTTTTGGGAAGTGAAGTGCAAGTAAAAAAACAAATGAAGAAAAATGGATGTAAACTGTACACGATGGACCGAATGGCCAATTTGTCTTTTCGTTTATTGTGTTTTCATGTATGTTGTTCAAAGAAAGGTTTGTCCAGTAACTCCCCGCTGTTCGTAGTTTCGGACGGACACATGTCCACCTTTGATCTTAATACCCGTTTCTTGTGCCAGTCTGAGAAAGTCTGTCACTATCACCTTTAGTGTCAAAGCACTGCTTCAGTGCAGTGAAGTAAAAGTTCAAAATAAACAAGTTTCCAGCACGTTGGACACCAAACGGCAAACTCCTGTGTTTGTCGGAGTGAATCCTCATAGAGTGAGTGTGACACCACTTGTTCAACCTTCAGAAGACTGTATCGCCTTGTGAACCAGTCAATTCACACTAATCACGATGGTAGTATCACCATCTACAAATCTACATCACAGTCTCACTATTGCAGAAAAAAAAATAGGAAATGAAGACTCACTGTAGTGGCAAACAAGATACCAGTATAATTGGGATGGAGAACAAGCTATCATGAGTCATACGGACAAGCGCAAGTTCTGCAAAGTCGAAAGGGAAAGCACCAATCTTCTCGTGATGCAAGAAACAATGTCAGAACAACTGTATACACAAAGGCATAACAGCCCGTGTGCAGAGAAATCCACTGGCATATCCAAAAAAACCTTCAATATCATAGTGGCATCAGCTTAGGGAAATCATTGAAAAGGACATTGCGCTTACATATGACTTGACCATCCTATCTTGCATGAACAATGAAAACAAGGTATTGGACCGGACAAAATGATCAAATATAAATAGGAAACGACCACGAATTGAGATATCAGTGACCCATGAATTTGTCCCAAAATAATATGGAAATTAGAAAAATGTCCAAGTCCCAGGACCTGAAAAACCAAGTGAAGAGATCCCTGGAAGCTTTGGAATGCTTGTATTGTGTCTGTGTGATACTCGGAGCAGCTGGAGTGATAAAGAAGAACCTGCCTGGGATCATTGTTGGGATACCAGGAAATATTACGACAACCAAATTACAAATAGAGGCTGCCAGAAGTTTAATTAAAATCCTTAAAAGTGCCTTGAGAAGAAAGATTTGCGAAGATAAGATAAGATAATGTGCTTGACTGAAATGTCATCCCAATAAAAGCAAGGATCACTTGGGCACCGGGAGTGCTCCGTTTCACCTTATGAAATCCCCCCCCCCCAAAAAAAATGTGTAAAATGATTCCAGTTCTTTTGCCAGGATTTCTGCTTCTGAACATGTGATTGCATCTCCAGGTGTAGCTGGAAATATCTTGCAAAGGAGTGCATACACTGGTAATGAGCAGCTTTAAAACCATCAATTATTGGTTCACTCTTGGAATCAGGAAGTGGCTTGACCCATATTTGGACATTTTCATTTCATTTTTATTGTCCACGTGAAACATGGACAATTTTCATCCACTGACAAATCAAAAAAGGTGCATCACGCCCTTTTTGCATTAGCATTAAACATATTAAGACGCATGCACAGGGAATGTTCCGTATTTGATTGAAGGCTGAAACTACGACATATTATGTGCATTGCAGGTAGCCACATAATAAATTTACTTTCACTGAGGCTGTGCCGTATCATTGATACCCAGGTTTAGGTTATGGCAGCTGCAAGAGGACAATTAAAAAAATCAAGCTCTGGGATTCATTTAAAGCAATCATGCTTGGATACTACTGTCCTGTACTTTAATGTTGCTGCCACTATCATGTACATGACCTGTGCAGTGAGCTGTGGAGATTCGTTTTTTTTTGCCTCAGGAAACCCGAGAAGTGTTTCAGGTAAACCTGCAGGCTGCACCTGCTGCGCCTCTTCAATTCAGAGAACCAAGAAAATGCTCTCCTTGATGCTCACACTTCCATGACACACTTCCATCCTCAACATGGAAGCACTGTCATGATCTCAACATGGCTTACGCCAGGTGTGCAGTACTTTAAAATAATGGTATAGTACCTGGCTGTTTTGATCCTGTTTGAAATGTCCTTTTGTCCTCAACCACCTTGGTACTCTTCAGGTGTATCACCTCATTCTGAATATTATTTACAAGTTCGTGACAATGTAGTTCTTTACTTCTGATCTGGCATACATCTTCATTCGTCAAAGGGTCAAATTTTACAACAATCTCAATACGATGAGAGGTTTTCATCATGATGATCATGCAGGTATTCATGTGTACGACCAAAACTCATGCAACGCTGAACAAAAGCACGCAGGTGTTGAAAGTTTTTACCCCATTGCTTCATGATGAAATGGGGTTTCCTACTCTTGGTCGATTGTCTTGTTGCTTCTAAGTCTCATTTCAAGCATCATCCCCTTTTGCATACATTTCATTAACTCCAGAATGAAAGAGGTTTTGCCATATCATGCCATGATTGAAACCCACTACAAGCCAAATGATGTCATGAGATTACTTAAGGTGATGTTTAAACAACTTAGCAACTCATAAGCTGCTGTTGGGATCACCTACCCTTAACCCTCATACGTAACCAAAGATAAAGACAGTCAATCTGTTGGCTTAATATAATAGTTGTTCCCTTCCAATGAATTTTAATGCAGGAAAAAAGAGCCACGTGGCCCATCAAACTTGCACAATAGTTGCCAACTTATGGTTGTTTGTACGTGCTCGATCATTTTTTAAATGCTCAGCGTCAAGCAAGGAAGCAGTACGTACCATTTTAAAAGTCTTTGGTACGACTCGTCCAGGGTTTGAATCGCTGGCCGCTGAGCAGACGCTCTAATTATTATGGCATAAAGTCTGGTTATGTGCACCAAGTCCAGGTTCAAATCGCATATACAGTACTGTGTTGATTTGGACAATATTCTAACAGTAGGGTACAAAAGTCTGAGTCCATTTAAATCAATGCCAAGCTTTTATCTCGCATCACAATTTCAAACTGTAATTTTTCACAGCATTGAAGATGTTAATTAATATTCTTTAATTTATTATAGTGACGAGCAGTTGCCCGTGTCCGCATGGTATTCCAAACGGGGTGGGGATGGAGGCAGAAAAAATGAAAATGGCGTTTTCTGTCATCGAGCCGCAAAGTTGGGAGAAACGATTCACAATTGTTGCCACATCTGATGCAACTGATGCTCTAATGGTGGTGTGGTGCTCCATTTGAAACTGTTTGTTCGTTATATGTAGCTTTTTGATGCCTAGGGTCTGTAATGAAAATTTGTATTGGTGTCAAAGCCCGTGACCAATTGCAAATGAATGGCAGGATTATTGACTAAAAGTTTGTCTTCACAGTAAAAAAAAGTAGAAGGGCACTCGGTAGAGCGTGTACCTCTGCCACGAGAACATATCTGGCCCAATAGCTTTTTGAAATGTGCTATATAATCGTTTTTGAGCTCTATCACTCAATGGCGAAGAATCACTTAAAAAAATTAAATAATTATAATTCTCATATCCAGATCCGGATTCGGATCTTCACAAAAACCGAATCAATTCGCCTTTGTCACACACCCAACCTGTCCACTAAGTTTCATCCAAATCCGTCCGCAACTTTTTAAGATCTGCACACAGACAGACAGACAGACAGACAGGGAGGGGGTGAAGACAACCTCTTTCACCTTCGGTGGTGGAGGTAATGAATGATTCGTACATTTAAGACAGAGAGAATTTATTTGAGCCGTCTGATTATACTCTGGAGTGCAGTACAACACTGGAAAAGTTTGACTCAAACATAATCCATAAACTCATTAAATCAATCCCAAATGGAGTTGAGGCAATTCTTAAGGCAAAAGTGGGTCACTGATTATATTCAATATTCACAGGTACCCATGGAAAGTCCACATCATGTCAAATGTCACTTCAACAATGTCTTTGCCGATGATGTTCCCCGTTTGCTCTCCACATTGTCTCTCACAGGTCGCGCTGTCCCACGGACATTACTGGTCTCCAACAAAACCATGCCAATGTATGCCGGGTGAGATGTCAGTCAAAGCAACATTCAATTCACAATCTCACGAGATATGTCCCAGAGAAATTCTGTGGAATTGCTGCTCTCAAGTGATTGTGAATAGCCTAATTGTTAATAAATGATCCTAAAGTAATTATCTTCTTGGTGATGCATAAATACAATGTTAAAATGAAGCGACGTTCAATTCACAATCTCACAAGATGACCGAATCTTGTGATATTTTATGTGACATACGGACAGACATGACGAGCGTATTATTATATAAAGACTAGCAGGGGCCTATGGAAATTCTATGTAATGTAAAATGTGACTGCAAGACCTTCAGCTCCCCCACCCCCTCTTTCCCCTCAACCCCACCCTCTCTTCGACTCTCACTCTCCCCTATCCCCTGCATCTTCACTCCCCTCCAATCCCTACCTCTCTCTCTCTCTTCTACCCCCCTCCCAGGGCCGGGAGGAGCTTTTGAAGGGGTTTGATAAAGTATTTCAAAGGCTTTCAAAGTACTTATGACGTAACTCCCCTTATCTTTTCTCGTGTTGAGGTCATGGAGAGATGCACTTACCTTGGCAGTGATATTCATGTCTCTGCTGGCTGTGAGTCAGAGGTCAATAGACGTCTGGGTCGAGCCTGGGGTCATGGATTCACTGGATAATGGGGTGTGGTGCTGCCGGTCCCTGTGTGGGAGGATGAAAGTCCGAGTCTTCAAGTCCTTGGTGCTTCCAGTCTTGCTCTATGGATGCGAGACTTGGACTCTGACCAAGGATCTGAGACGGTGACTTAATTCCTTTGGTACCAGGTCTCTTTGGAGAATCCTTGGCTATCGCTGGTCGCACTTTGTGTCCAACGAGCGGTTGCTGAGAGAGACTCAAACGAGATTTGTTACCTGCATAGTCCATGAGCATCAGCTGCGGCTGTATGGACATGTGGCTTGTTTTCTTGAAGCTGATCCTGCTCACTAGATTCTCTCAGCGAGGGAGTCTCGTGAGTGGAGGAGGCCAATGGGCCGACCACGTGCATCGGGGTTGCAGCAGGTTGATCGACATCTCAAGGAGATTGGGAGGGGCCAGGCATCTGCCTGGGAGATGGCCAGACGGAGGCCCCTGGAGTACCGGCGGAAAGTGGACGCAGTGACGCACTCCTCTGGTGCATGCTCCCATACCTGACCTGACCTGACTTCTCAATCACTCCCCTCTCCTTCCTCACTCCTTCAAACGCCTCCTTTCCCCACAGCCAGGAAGACCTTTCAAAGGGGTCCTATATAGTATGCATACATCGCATTGGTAGAGGTCCCTCGACATGTTCCACATGACATCTAAATAAATACGGGGGAAAAATACGGGAAACTCAAAGGGACAGGTCCGAACCCCTCTCCCCAAACCCAGTAAGAGCTTTCAAATGTAGTACGCATGCACCTCACAAAACAGGAGCGGGGACCTACTCACTTCCCCCCCCCGATTTCTCCCAGTTTCATTCAGAGCACCTCGAGGGACGTCTAAAAATGTAATCACACATCAAATACATGTCAACGTAATGGAACTTACAAACAACCCCAAGGGGACAGGTCTGAAAGCGACATTGATTTATTTATTTAAAATGCATTTGTTTGTCTAAAGACGTCTAAGTTTGTCCAATTTTTCTCGGGATTTTTTTCAGTCGAGCCTTAAATTACGTCGGCGACAGTCAAAAATGATATCACAAAAATCTTCATACGAATAAATAAGAATATATCGTGACATAGCCCAAAAGGGTTTAGCTTTTTGAGGCACAAAGCATGGGGAATTTTTTTAACATTTATAGAATCAGAACCTGAGACCCCATAAACACTCTACCTCTTCTCAAGAAACACGAGGACTGGCAGAGAATATTATTATACTAGTGGGGGACCCGTGGGAAACCCACAGACGTAGACATGTTTGACATTTGGACATCTTGAGTTGGATGCTGCAGGTAGAGTTTTTCAAAACTTGTACTGGCAACTCCTCAGATCAGGAAACTGTGTAATCTACACTATTTATTTCCTTCACATAATATGTGAATTCATGTCCATGCACATGTGAAATACAGCTTGTAACGTGTAATTCCATGTCATGTAAAATGTGACTTCAAGATCTCAATTCTCCCCCCCCCGCCCCACTCCTCTTTTCCTTATCTTTCCACTCTCTCCTCCTCATAACGCACACTGAGAAGGGGAGAGGAGGGAGGTAGGGG
The DNA here is from genome assembly GCF_056783735.1 of Eptatretus burgeri. Classification (NCBI taxonomy): domain Eukaryota; kingdom Metazoa; phylum Chordata; class Myxini; order Myxiniformes; family Myxinidae; genus Eptatretus; species Eptatretus burgeri. Next base: position 43,397,923 of record NC_140968.1, read on the forward strand.
GTGAGGGGTGGGTAGGAGAGCGACTTACTTCTGCCTTGACTTGGGAAGATTGACTTGACTTGATGGAGGAGATGTGAGGTGAGGGGAGGGGGGAAGGGGTTAGGAGGGAGGGAAGGATGGAACATGGGGTGATTTACTTCTGTCCTTCACTTTTAAACTTAAAAGCAACGAATACACTCGACTTCACAAATTAAAAATTTGAGAGAGAGGGGGCAGAGAGTGAGGGGGGGGACGAGAGAGAGGGGCGTCACAATTCTTCTTCTTCATTTGATATGACGTCACAATTGACGCTGGGGACCTGAGTAAGTTTCCCAGGTGTTTCCCAAGTTATGGCCATTTATGATACGGTTGGTCCGATCTAATTGAAACAATGCCCCAATCCAGTCGTCGTGTACGAGAGCTAAGGAACGAAGCTGCACATACTGGCACTCACATACAAGCCCGCACTAGTATAAACAAGATACTGAATATAATTAGAATACAGTTCGATCCGTAACTTCAGTTATCAGTCGCTGTACTTTTACTAAGCAATAATAATGAATTTTGGAGCAGGGGCCCCTCCGTACTCTTTCCCCCATCACCCGCATCGTATCGAACCAGGTATATTCAAAACGGCTATAAGAATGTATTTTTGTCTGAAAACGCTAATATTCGTCCGATTTTTCTCACCTTTTGCTGAAAACTGAGACTTAAACCATCTTAGCGACTGAAAAATGAAACCAGATGGCGAATTCGAGTTAAAGTAAAAACATGAAGGAGTCTGAATGGCCGTTATATATTACAGACATGAATTTCACTTGAAATGCATTTTTGTCTAAAAACGCCAATATTTGTCCGATGTTCCAGTTTTTTGCAACCAAGTTTTAAACCATCTAAGCGCTGATAAAAAAAATGAAACCAGATATCGAATTAGAGTTGAGATAAAGCCGTAAGAGAGTCAGAAAGTGTGAGCCTTACAAAAGAGGCTTAAGAGGCTTTAGACCTATTATACAGGACAAACAAAATGGCGGCAATTTGATTTTGAAGACCCTCCCTGAATGGACAGACATACTGGAGGAGAGTATTATAGTGTAGTGTAGATAAATATATATATATATATATATATATATATATATATATATATATATATATATATATATATATATATATATATATATATATAAAGACATATTTTTCCAATTTTAATGTGTTACTATGTCCTTCAGAGTTCGTAGACATCCATAGAAAGTGCTTTTGGCTGCTTGTAATGATTTATTTTATCACATCAAATTTCATAAATTTGCCACTGGACTCAAACATGTGAACCCCACCGTTTTTCTCCTGATGTCATACATTCGGATTTATGTACAAGCTCCTCAATGGAGAATGTAAAAAAATATATAAACCCCCAAAATCATATCTTGTCAAGAATCCAAGAAAAGGCAATTTTGGTTGTTTAGTCATAAACTTGTTCGGCACAAGGTCACACAGAAGGAATATGGAAAGATAGTGGTTGGCTTTTGTTGGCTGGTTTTTTTTTGTTGTTTTTTTGTTGGCTGGCAGAAGTTGACTTTTCCGTAGCCCCCGATCCATGCTGCCAGACGTGCTCAATGGTGTTCATGTCACGACTTGACGGTGCTGAGGTAAGAAGCTGCGCAGCCCATTCCAACTCTTCCGAGCATATGTAATTCCTGACGTACGGCATACGGCACCGCACTCCTTAAGTAAAAGTGGTCCATATTGCAAAATGCCTTGCTGGTATAACAGAAACCCTCTATAAAAACCCTGGTATAAAAGAAAGTAGATGAACCAATGGATGGAATTAATGTGTTGTTGATAGAGCACAGGAATGATGGGCTAACTGGCCTTATCCCGTGTTAAATTTCATTGTGTGTTCTGTATTGTGCCAGGACACTCCATATACCGAGAATGAAATATTAATTACGAGATTATACTGATGTCACAAGGAAGTCAGAATTTGAAATCATTGAGTTGCACTAATGAGGGTATACTGCTTTTCTTTCATATGCGGCACATGGTTGTGGGTGGCATCATTTGCTGGGGTCAAAGCTGTGTGGCTGATGTAGTGCATCATTTCAGAGGAGGAATTTGTTCATGGTGTCAGCAATAGCTCTCCTATTCTTCGCAAAAGACACTGTGGGTTCTTTAACATCCACCAACTGATGCCGGCAGACAACATTTCCGTTTAACATCTATCCGAGGGACTGCACACACATTGATGCCTCGCCTTGCCTGCGAAACACCACTATGGCAGTTTATAGCAGGGTCCGAGATTGAAACCCAAGCGAGACGGCTCAGAGGCCAGCGGAATTCGGTTACTGATGTGACGAAGTGAAGTCATATCGTTTGAAGGAATTTTCAGAGTCAAATTACAAAATATTGTGGTGAGAGTAACTGTGAATAAATTATCAACATCACCTTGTAATATTAAGAGTTCCTGCTACTCTAATTTAATTATAGAACCTGATATAAATATGCTAAACATGAGTTTTAGACCTAGAGGGTGGAAAAACATGAAAATTGCTTGGATTATTAATGGAAATTAAATAAAGACCAAGATAAGATAGATTAAAAACTGGCGGTCCACCCTACGAGCAGTTTACCCCAATAACAACTGGATGTGTCTGCCCAACTAGCATATGACATAAGAGAAGATTAATATGGCTGCTGTTGTAGGAACACAACCAAATGAAATTCTGATGAGATCAGATGACAACGAGCAAACCCACGAGTCCCATTGAAGCGAAGGTGACCATCCTCCTTTCAATTAAGGGCATCTGTATTGCATCTCACTCCCACCACAGCAGTCCAGCAGCAAGGCCCCCAACATATGCTTGAGTGTAATTAGCAGCGAACTGTGAAAAACCTTTGATGTGCATTGTGACGTAAAAGATGCAGGCAGATGAGCTGCTTTAAAAGCCAAAGCCGCATTAGTCTTCTCTAATTGATCCACTGAAGAAGTGTCCTGAGGTCAACACCTGAGAATTAAGACCCCTTCTTGGCACTATCCTTCTTGCGTGTGGTCAAGGCTGTCGGAAGACAACGAAACGTGGTCGCCGAGCGATGGCATCAGCTTCCCAGACACGACAGCTATTGAGATACATAAAGAAAGAGCTGAAGAATGAAGACAAAATTCCTGCGGTGCTGAGCAACACAGTCAGATCCTTGGACATTCAGAATATGACACAGAATCATTTTTGGCAACAGGGTTCCAGTACGAGGTCCGACAACCTTGACTCCTGCTCGCCCGATGACATTACTTCCCCGACATCATCACCATCACCTGATTCTTGCCCAAGTCTCTACCAACGATTCTACGGCTGTTACACTGAGCATCAGACTCTGCAGGACATTTCGCAGCATCAAGCTATAGCAGCTCACAGGTAAGCTGTAACAAGGCTTGCATTCACACTGATCAAAGGCAAAGTAAACGCTGATAGCCGCACTAGTCAGTTTAATAGTTACACTTTCACCAAAATCTGGAACATAATCTTTGCTTTTCATAAGCTACACTAATCTTCACATGCTTCTGCATGCCATCGATACGTTCAATAGGTGAAAGAGTACTTCAGGTCCAAGCAATTTGACAGTTTTCACAGAACTGGACCAAGATTCAAATCCAGGCAACATAGGTCAGAGGCGAGTTCACGTACCTCTAAACCATCCTGCCATCCCATCGATCAAGTTGTAACTTATGAGAAGGCTCAAGAAACACCATTTTACTTTTCCAGAATGTTGAGGAGCTATTTTCAATTATCTGACATATTTACACAGGTATTCGTAACATGGCCAATTTATTGTACACTGTTTATACAATGCTTTTCTTTATGTAACTGATGTAATAAAATCTCCATTTATTTATTTTTGACCTGACAATTACGTTGGTAAATGCATTTTCAACGAGAACGACACTCGGTAGAGTGCATACCTCCATCAGGCTGAACAGTTTACATTTTATTTCCCAATAATAGGCCAGACATGGATCCGGACCTTAACCAAAATCGAATTGGCTTGTTCTTGTCACATAACCAACTCACCCACATAGTTGTGTCATAACTCATCCAAAACTTTTTGAAATATAATACTATACAGTATATCGTTTTCCATCCCATCTCTCAATGGTGAAGAATCACTTTAGAAATCAAAAAATTATCAGATACAGATCTTCACCAAAATCAAATCCATTAGACTTTGTCACACTCAATCTGTCCACCAACTTTCCTCTGAATCCATCCATAATGTTTCGAGATATTGTGCTATATATCGGTTTTAGTCCTATCGCCACTCGATGGTGATGAATCACTTAAACGATTCTCGTATCCAGATCTTCTCCAAGATTGAATCAATTCTTCCTTGTCACACACCCAACTTGTCCACGAAGTTTCGGCCGAATCCGCCTGTAAACTTTTGAGAAATCGTGATATGTATATATATATATATATATATACATACATACATACATACAGTGTTTGACCCGATCTCTCAATGATGAAGAATTACATTTAAAAAGTCTAGTATCTGGATCCGGATCTTCACCAAAATCGAATTCTTTCGTCCTTGTCATGTACTCAACCTCTCCCCCAAATTTTGTCCGAATCCATCCACAATGTGTTGAGATATCCTGTTCACAGACAGAGAGAGAGAGGGGTGAAAACATAACCTCTGCCCACCTTCGGTGGGGAGGTAAATCTAGACGACAAGATCGATTAATCAAAGCCGGTTGGCTTTGCACGGACAACATGATTACAATCTACTACTTATCTGAATGGCCCCAATTATTCCCACCTTTTGATGGGGTTCGTCGATGCAGGTTTTTGGCCCAACTCTTTCATGAATCTGCTGGCTAGGCCTGATGTTCGACAGGAACTGATTTGGGCAGGATTTTGTAACTTGCTCTGGGTGTCAGCCACAACCCACATACTCATTGTCAAAGACCCTGTGGGATATTTAACATCCAACAATTAGTGCTGGCATGGGGTTCCTTCGGCTTAACATCCATCCTCTCGAGGGACGGCACACATATGGATACCTCATCTTGTCTGTGAAACATTATGATGACAGTTTATAGTTGGATCGAGGTTAGAACCCAGGCTAGACAGCTCAAAGATGAGTGCGTACATCTCTTCGCTGTCCTGCCAGCTCCACAACATCAATGTAGACTTGTGGGTAGAAAAGGAGGTACGTTGGTCGCTCTCCAGATGCATCATGTGCATTGATAATCCACTATATTAAATGAGAACGACACTCTTCGACGTCAACCGATATCCCCTCCCCGCTACGTTACACATACTTGTAAGAATTTTGATTTAAATCCCTTCAGCTGTTCTCAAGTATCACATTTTTACCTGACATGACCTCTGATATCTGATGTCAAAATCTAATTAGTTCATGTTTGCATCATAATGTATACTTATACCAAGTTTGGTCAAAATCCCATCACTGGTTCACAAGTTAGATCGGTAACAGAATTTTTACCTTACGGGACCTTTGACTCTTTGACCCCATAATATAATCAGTTCATCTTTGCATCATTGTACATACTTGTACCGAGTTTGACTTGGATCCCTTCAGCCTTAAAGTTATTGTGGTAACGAAAACCTACCTCGGGCGACTTTGTCGGCGGAGGCCTTAAAAACGAAAACTGAACAGACATTGTTTGAATACATTTTATCACCACGTCAGGCTTTCTATGTACTCATGGAATACGTTTACCAAATATTACTCTGCAGTAAGAATAATCTCAGACAAGTTTATAGTCAACCCTTCATTAATAAATCGCAACGTGTACCATTATTTGTTTACGGGAGAGCGGGGATAGTTGGAACTCAAGACAAGTTGAAATTTTGCGATTATCCAAAAATTTTCTTTGATGACATCACAAACAAAATTACAGACAAAGAAGGGCCTTGCCCCCATTTTGTTTTCGAGAAGATATGTGCTCAGCAAACTAAACATATAAACAAACGCACTAGATAATCACGATGTATCAACCCGCTACAGTCATGAAGTTTAATGATGTCCTCACGTTACTTCTCATGCAGGCGTGTACCCTGGCGGGTCCGAGGAATGGTTCGCCAGCGCAGCATCAAGAATGAGCGTGAGAAGCTTCGGATGCAGAAACTCACAAAGACCATGCAATGGTTGCGCCAGCACCTTCCTCCACGGCTTGCCGCACCTAACCAGAGCCTCAGCAAGATTCAGACTCTGCGCCTCAGCATTCGTTACATCCACGAACTCATGGTTCTGCTTCAGGTACCGCAGGCTCAGGAGCAAACGGGAAGGGTCTTCGATCCGAGACAGGTTCACAATGGACCCGCGGTGACCAGTCATCCGCTCTCAAGACCGTTTTCAATGGAAAATGGTCCGTCGTGGGTTCTGGACACGATGACACAAGCACCTGCACCTATTAGTCCAATCACACGCTGGTGAGGACTAGTTATTTTATCAAAATATATTTCTATCATTAACCATCAAAAACAGATGCCGACGGAATTTGTTGTTGCTCGCCTTGCGTAGCATTTCCACATAATTTTAATTGTATGTAATCAGTGCTTGTTTTATAAAATTAATTATTGTGAAAATAGTTTTCTATAGTGTTAAGCCTTTGGTATTTTGAATTTGGGGCCTTCAATTGGGGGGGGGGGGGGGTGGATGGAAGAGATACTTAAAGGGATAGTTATTTCACTGCATTAGAGATTCATGTCTTGCTCCACATATACAATATAATTTCTGGACTCACAAAAAGATGTCCGTTTTCCCACACCTTTCATGGATTTCAGAAGTCTATGTTCAGTCACTGGATCACAGTAACCCATTGTACGCATAGTTGCCAACTCTACCGCTTTTTGCATACTTGACCAGCCTACCAATTATATTGCCCAACAAATAGCGAAAAATACCGCTTTAACAAAATAATGTCAAAGTTTTTGATACCTTTTCATGTTGTGTGACAAGCTTTCTTTTAGGCTTCAAATGTAAATTCATCAGGAAAACATGTTTATTCTACTTTAATTTTGCATAAAAGATTGTCTTAGAATGTGCAAATTTAAGGTTTAAATGATAACATTTCCCTACCCGGGGAAGGGGGACACCTCCCTCTCACACCATCCCCCTCGTAGGTCACTTCGCTCCTTCACACCATGGATCCTTTCCATCCAATCTCTTTTTCTTCTCTCAATGTTGGCAACTCTGAGTAGGTCACATCCAGAGGGTGTGGTTTACGTATCAATTTTAATATATTTACACGACTTTTATAAATCGGCGTCATGATTCAAACCTTCAAGATTTGCATTCCGAGTGTACAGGGTGTCCCAAAAGTCACCTTGGGATTAAGAAATTAAATAACATTTCTGTTTTTAAAAATAATTTAATATTATTTTTATACCAAAAGAAAATTTACAAAATTGAGATAAATTTGCTTTACTTATGAATAATGATGCAGCTTAGATGTCCTCCATTTTCGGCTTCGCAGAGACGGGCTCTTTCGACAGCATTTTCCACAACAGCAGACAATAACCCAAGCTGCAGCCCTTGAATTTCTGCACAGACGTTGTCCTTGAGCTGCTGAAATGTATGGGGCTTATTGATGTACACACGCTCCTTTAGGTCACGCCAAAGAAAATAATCGAGAGGCATCAAATCAGAAGAACGTGATGGCCAAGAAATTTCTGAATTTCGCGAAATTATTCGGTGTCCATGCTCTTTGGGTGAGAATAATTGATCGATGACATTTAAAATAAAATTCCAAGATTTTGGTTCTTTGTTCAGTTGTGAATTTTTCCTTGGGTAAGTTCCAAATGTTAATCTAAATTCTGAAAAGAAAAGAAAAACAAATTATTAAAAAAACAGAAATATTATTTAATTTCTAATTCCCTAGGTAACTTTTGGGACACTCGATAGAGGCCATGGGCCAGATATGGCACCCCCCCCACCCACCTCCCAGCAAACCTATGTTTTTTTCTGAATCCCCTGGATATACTGAACACGAATATGAATGTTAACATTGAAAATTTTGGGATGCACTACCTGTTTTGACTTTTTGAATAGGGGTACCCAAAAATTATACTTTTATCGATTTGCGTCAAATTCAATTTACGGATGGAATCGAAATTGCATGCAGAAGGCCCAAATCATATCCAATATACATGTGTGATGCATCAAATTGAAGATAATTGCACTCTGATCATCTGTATATGTCTAACAGTGTTGTACATTAAATCTAAATGAAATTATATACATTTGAATATTTATTCCCTATCGTTCGAATAAACACAAAATAAACATTCCGTATTCCTCAATGAATATATTTGACATTATATGAATTTTATTGCAGGTACAGACAATTTAATGATAGTGAGAAACGGTTTAAATTACCTTATATTTCTGGAAATATGAGACATACAGGAATGGTGTCGGTGTTGGAATGGGCCGTATCCTGAACGGAAAGCGAGTCGTCACAGTCGATATTTGTTTACATATTATTTAAGATTTATTTCCAAAACGTTCATGTTGAATGTTCAACTGAAGATAACAGGTTAGTTAAGATGTTTTAAATCAACCACATTTTGACGAAATACACATTTGTGGTCACTTTTATGGAAGAAGATGAATGGTTCGGGCCTCTCGGACATGTTGCTGGAAGCAGGGTTGAAATCTTCAGGTTCTCTTCAAGGAGTGCTCTCTGGTAAGCACTATGATGGAGCAATGCACTGTCATAAGATCTTAGTGGAATGTCTTGAGAGACTTCAACTGTCACAGTACCTTCTGAGCATCGGTGAAGACGAGGTATTAACGTCAATTCCAGAGGAATCAAAGAAGATTCTGCAGGATGTACAGAATTCTCCTTCGAAAGATTCCCTGGAAATAGCCCAATCTGATGCTACAATACAGAATTACATTGATGGCTATCAGAAGTATCGAGAGAGCGTGAAGTCCGGGCATCGAGGCAAGACTGGTCAACTGTGGATATCGTACATGGACCATGTATGGTTAGTAATGTCTCTCATCCATGCAATTAAACACAACAACTTCCTCCTACACATGCACCGCATGTAACAGATGACGAGCCTCTTCTTCAGTTTCGGGGGTCACAATTATGCCTGATATCTGACCTTCTCTATATTCCTTGTCAACATCGAGTTGTCGCATCCTGGCGCTACGGAGCTCTTGAAGAGAGGGGCTATTAGTGTTGCGCGATCATTCATTCCCGGTAATCGATGTGCGGTTGACAAAACCATGGAAGAAACTTTTATGCGTCATGCCAAGTCCCATGGAGGAGCTGGTGGAAGTGCCACAGGTGTCTCAGGCCTCCTGACGAATTATGACGCATACCAACGCTGAGTTCGAACAACCCATGCTCGATCCAAGTATGTCAATACCACCCTGAGCATGGCCGACATATTATCTGGAACGACAGCAGGAACCAAGCACCATGATCTTCGTCCATCCGAGATCCTGAAGGGAGAGAAGCTGGTGGAAAGAGCACGAGAAGCAGTTGAAAGCTTCATGAATCCTTTCGAGGTCGAAAGAAAAAATCAGCTAATGATCCTCTCGTCGGGCGCCACAGCATCTGAAGAAGTCCAGAAAGATGTCTTGAGAGCCGAGCAGGCAGGCAAAGATATGAAGCCTTCATTACCACATGTTTGGAAGCAGGACGGGACTTCTCCGAGCCAGTCAAGCGTCTCAACTTGAAAACTCTCGCTGATATGAACAATATGAGCAAAGTTACAACCACTAAGAACAAAGTTGTACAGTACCAACAACAGGGAAACGTCGCTTTCCAGCTGTTCATGAAATCACAAAACCAAGGCATACAACTGGACCTGAGAGAACTTCTCACCTCCCCTCTCACTCCTGTACCATACAGTATTGGCACTGCTGATGGTTTCATGGCCAAAACAGATAAATCAAAGTCCTTCACTTTCTTGACGAAAGACCAAGAGGATGCTGCCCAACCTCCGAATGACGAAACACTTGTCATTTTCGATGGCAATGCCTGTTTCTACTTTCGAAAGGAGATACCAGGTAAATTCAGCCGGATATGCGAAAAAGTGTTCAACATCCTGCCGAAGTCAGGTGACGTGTTTCGCACAGATAGCTACGTACCCAACTCTGTGAAGGCGATGGAACGACTGAGGAGAGGATCCGGGGACAGAACTGATTCTGAAGGGGGGGAACACTAAAAAAAAGCTGCAGATTGGAAGTTCTTCTTGAGCAATGATGAGAACAAGCAACAGTTCATTGAACTCCTCACTCGACTCTGGAGCCAAGACGCATATGCCAGCAAGTTACACGGGAGGAAGGTAATTGTGACTTGTGGTGGATCAGCATATCTACTTACATCTGAAGACGGTCTGTCAACGTGTAACAGAGAACTGAACACACTAAAATCCACTCAAGAAGAAACTGATTCTCGAATCATTCTGTATTGCGAGTATGCCAGGAGTCAGAAGTACAGCCACATCAGGGTGAAGAGTCCAGATAGTGATATATTTGTCATTCTCATGCACTACGCTGCAACTATGACAGATGTGATGATCTTGTTTGACACAGGTACCGGGAACAAGAAGAGGCTTATCGACGTGACCGAAATTGCCCGTAGTTATTCTACGCAGCATTCAACAGCAATAATGGCTCCTCATGCATTCAGTGGCTGCGACCTCGACCAGCGCCTTCAAGGGTCTAGGCAAGGTGAAGCCACTGAAGACCCTTTCTAGGCTGCCCAAGTTTGTACCAGTTCTAGCTAGATTAATAGACACGTGGGAAGTACCCGACGACATGATGGATGACCTGGACAAGTTCAACTGTGCGTTATATGGAAGACCTCGTACTCGGAGCGTCGATGAGTTGCGGTTCATGAAAATGAATGAGCTGTATGCGAAAGCTGATGACCGTCTCTCCCGTTCAAGCACAGTTGACATGGGCACTCTCCCTCCATGCAAGAAGAGCCTGGAACAACACATCCGGAGAGTCAACTTCCAACTTGGCATTTGGAAAAGAGCCCATGTTGCAAATCTTGAGATCACTGAGCCAAGTGATGGACGTGGGTGGATTTTAGTTGAGGGGAAGCTGGAGCCTCTTTGGTACGAGGGAGGGGTCCTGCCACAGCAGTTGGCAGACATCGCTGAAGATTCAGCAAACATCAATGATTCAGACTCAGACTTGGACATTCCAGATGAATCAGACTGTCTTAATGGAGACAGCTCACGGTCTGACAATGAGTAGGATTAGTTGCAATTCACGTTAACGACAGGAACATTCATTTCTATTGGAGTATACTTCTATTTTGAATTGTTTAGAATGTATGTTGTATTTAAATACTTGGCATTTTTGAGATTTGGTTATGTTATTTAGTTCTGTGAATATTGTATTCAATATGATGTGGATATAATGCAAATATAAACACGATTTTATTCACTCTGAAACGTATGCTTTCTGCAGTCTGCATTGGCACTGTAAATTGTAGATGTATGTTTGGAAATATGATGGATGAATATGGGAAGAAATATTAAGGAAAATGAAATACTGCACATAAAATATTATAATATTATAGGTGACTGACACGATCAGGATTATGGAGATATAGACTGGAAATGTTTATGTGCAATGAAATATTTTGTAGTTTGGTGATGCTGATGGTGGCCATCGTGGATTTTTTTGGTTGCTTTCATACTATACTATTAAATAATATTTTGTGTGATATAACTAATTCTCTGTAATCATGGATATAGTTTGTCAAGTAATGTTCCATAAACATGACCACAGATGTGTATTTCGTCAAAATGTGGTTGATTGAAAACATTATTTGTCTGAATACCCGTTTGATGCTTATTGTGTGATAACGTTGTATATTTTCATAATAGGTGCTTGATATTTTCTAAAAAGAAAAGGTAATTAATACCGTTTCTCACTATCATTGAATAGTCTGTACCTGCAATAAAATTCATATAATATCAAATATATTCATTGAGGAATACGGAGTGTTGATTTTGTGTTTATTCGAAAGAGAGGGAATATATATTCAAATGTACATAATTTCATTTAGATTTAATGTACAACACGGTTCGACATATACATATGATTGGAATGCAATTATCTTCAATTTGATGCATCATACATGTATATTGGATACTAGCAGAAACCCCGACACAGACGGATTGCGTTCATTCAACCACCCTCACCAGCTCACCCACACTCGAGGGACATGGACTGGACAGGGCGTGCTTGCCCCCGGCTACTCATCCCCCGCCCGTGCCCCATTCCCCCCCGCCTCCCACCCCCCACCTTCAATTTGCTTACCCCCGCCCAAAAATTTAATTACCCCGGCCCCGCCCCGCCTCTTCACTCCCCGCCCCCGTCTCTTGATTCCCCACCCCACTTGCCCCCGGGCCCCCGCCCCTGTCCACCCCGCCTAATTCACCCCAGCACCCGCCCACTCATTCCCCGCCCCATTTCCCCCCCGTCTCCCGCTTTCAATTTGCTTACCCCCGCCCAAAAATTTGCTTACTTTGCCTCCCCGCCTCTTCACTCCCTGCCCCTGTCTCTTCATCCCCGCCCCCGCCTCTTCACTCCTCGCCCCCGTCTCAACGAAAAGTGTTTATTCTGCTTCAGAGTTGAAAGTTGACTATTGCCTCTATGTGTGATGCACTCTTACAGGTACGAAGTTTATTTCAGTCCAGGTCACAGTACCGAGAAAAACATGATGCGACCGGGAGGAGGAGCACAAAATTGGTCCTTCAGTATGAATATATAGAAGATACAATGTTTCTTGTTACATTTTTTGTGTCAAATTCACATTCTGAGGTAGTCAGCATGTGCAGAAGAGGGTTTTACATTGCAGACGCTATTTTCGAGGAGTGGAATTACACCTCTCAGCAGTAACGGTCTGTCGACGACAGACGTAATGACGTCAGCGAATGACCGATGATGTCATGACGTCCTGACGCCTCTCAGTGGTGACGTCACACGTCGCCATCTAAACGAATGTAAAACGAAAAGTGTTTATTCTGCTTCAGAGTTGAAGTTTGACTATTGCCACTATGTGTGATGCACTCTTACAGGTACGAAGTTTCTTTCAGTCCAGGTCACAGTACCGAGAAAAACGTGATGCGACCGCGAGGAGGAGCACAAAATTGGTCCTTCAGTATTAATATATAGATGATTTGGGCCTTCTGCATGCCATTGTAATTCCATTGGTAAATTGAATTCGACGCAAATCGATAAAAGTATAATTTTAGGGTATCCCTATTCAAAAGGTCAAAACAGGTAGTGCATCCCAAAATTTTCAATGTTAACATTCATATTCGTGTTCAGTATATCCAGGGGATTCAGAAAAACATAGGTTTGCTGGGAGGTGGGGGGGGTGCACTATGGCCATATCTGGCCCATGGCCTAGTACATCTTATCGAATCTTATAGGAAATCGCTGTATCTTACGTTCCACAATGAATTGTTGCCCCCTGTTGGTCACACTGAGCCCAAACACGATTCCCATACAAGTGCTGCCTCTAGAAAGTTTAAACTTTCTTAAAACAATTTCATTTCACAACAATTTCATTAGACTGTGATTACACATTTGTGTAAAAATTGCAACTGTCCGTCTCAGTTTCCTCGGACTGTCCGTCTCTGCTAATAATTCTTTACCACTTTAAAGCACCCCTTGCTGGATTGTCGCAGAAAACCAGATATATGGATGTCGTTCAAAAAGTTCCCAGAAAAAGACACAATATAATTTATATTTTTTCACAATAGAAAAATACAATAGAAACGCCATCGTAATTTTTTTTCAATTTACAATAATGTGCTGAGTAAGATTGTTTTTTCCTTCCTATCAGTTGTATTTACTTATATAGTAGTTAAAGAAAAATAAAAAATAAAAAAGTTGAACTTTCTTGGATAACAAATCGTCACTTGTAACGTCAATCTTCAGAGAAGAATTGTGGTTTTTGTTTTGCATTTTAACATATTTTGGTTTAATCACCGGTCTAAACACCCACTAGACATTTTGAAATAGGTATGAATGACAACTGATGTGGATGATAGATTGCAAGTAAAAACGGTTGACATAAAAAGCAGACATTGTCCACAGAAAGACCTGCGAGTTCTTGAATGTCAGCTGAACTACTGGTTCTCGGTTTAAGGATAAACGATAAACTATTCAATCGTAGAAAACGTGTTACCAATCACCATAACCTTGTAAACAAAACATCGGTTAATTTTCGTTTGCCTCTTTCTAGGAACGAAAACTGCGGCTACGAGATGCCTGTGATGGGAAAGAAATGCCTCATCTCCTCCTGCAGGGTGCTTGAAAGCCAAAACTATACCTTAGAAGAAATGGTGTTGTAGATTGTACATTTAACACAGAATGTTATACACCTGAACACAACATATTTGCATTATTAAATTAGCCAGCCAAAGAAATGGAGGAAATGAAAGGGTTAACAGATTATAAGAGAATGAAGGTTAGATAAGGTGTACTTTGTCCTTGTATATCAGCTGTGATTGTATATAATAAATCTATAATGAACTGTTTGATTCTTTTTGTGCTCATTGTGAGAGATGCTCTGCCAAGGTGTGAGATGCTGGCGAAAAGTGATGTGCCGGGTAGCAAACCGGTGTCAAGGTAATAGGTAAAGGCACTTTATCCCTCTTCTTTAACCATAAAACAGATCACAACAAATCCAACAAGGTATTGCAGAAAGCAAACAAAATAGACATAAAGCATCCTCCCTCCATCAGACAGTAAAAACAAATGGTGTTACTCTTAATATGCAACTTTTGAAATGGCGCAATGCACCCAGAATGATCGGTGCGCATGCCCAGGAACCCCGAGCAACAGCGGGTCATCGGGGCTGGGAACATATATTGTGCATGCCAGAAAAGGATTGTTACCTGAAACGACTCACAAAGCTTATAAAATAAGCCGGAAACAATTGGGAAAGTATCTGAGTGAAAGAGGGAAAGGGGTGTGCCTCTCCACAACTAAAATGTTGACGAATTTCTGATCAACTCTTTAAAAAAGTTGATAGCTTGCAGCCTGTACTGCGCAAGCTCCTGACGATGTGGGACGGTGCAAGGCTCGTGGACGGGTACGTTCTACCTGGCCTCCCCGATCATCCCTGTTCATGAGTGGACTTTGAACCCTATGGGATTACCTCGTGTGAACGTGGCAGGCTTGGTGATTTATTTAATGCATGTCTGCAATTGGAAAGACGATGCCATCATTACCAACATCCAGGCAGACTTCCGAGATGGAGACACCATATCTGGTTTGGTTGCTTAACACCGATGGGAAAGTGACATCGACAGAAGGCCCAGGTGATGTTGTGCATACTACTGGTGCACTCGACTTAAACAGCACCCCTCAAATGCTCTAGCATCTTCTAAGCATTACTCAAAACAAACACTCCCCAGTTTCTTGAGCTTTATAACGACAAATATAACAGTGCCAACATGTCCCCGAGTCAAAATTATGCTCCAAAACATGATAATTTGGTTAAATAGTACAAGCTAATACAAAATACTTTGACATAGAAGGAGGCCATTTGGCTCATCATGCCTGTGCTTCATCCACACCCCATCAATACAATCGATCAGTCTGTACATAATCTATGAGACTGAACCAATGTTTACAATTTCCCTATTAGCAGTGGAGGATGAGGGTGGAGTAGGAGTCGGGAGAATAGGGGGGATGGGTACAGAGACGTGAGCAGGGTTTATTTTTAATTATTATTTTTAAGGATGAAGAGCGTTGTGGAGTTCTGTTCTGTTCTTGCGTATCACAGCTTGGCTCCTGGGTAGTTATCAGGTCGCTATCATTTCTTGGAAGTGCAGCTGTGCCAATGATGTGTGCCCTTCTGCCAGTGCACTGGTACTCATTTCATCGACCTCGGAAGGATGACAGGCTGAGTCCACCCCAACTCGTGTTAATTCAGCAGCCAACGGGGATCAAACTCAGGACCCTAGAATCCTAAGCCAGCCGCCCGAACCGTGACACCAACACCATGCTTGGTTGTCGAGTGAGCAATGAACAAACATTGACAGCACATTCACCTTTGACGATTTCAAGTCAGACAGGTAGTGATTCTCTAAGCTATTTACCAGTCCTGTAAATATGCAGGTACCGCTCTCTCCCATTGCTTCGACCTATTTGTGCTGCCACTACTTTTCCAGGCAGAAAAGACCCCAGTCTTACTATGGCACTAACTCTCCTAACTAACGTTTTAAATGTGCAAAATATTATTCATAGTAATGCGAGTTATCATGGTTGGAGCAAATTACCAATACCAATTACATGATTACCAATGATCTATCAGATACTGCATTACAATCCTCTAATCCTGGGTTGCGCCATCTTCATTCATGAAAACCATAAAATATCCAAATGAGTTATTTCACAAGAGAGACCTTTGAGCAGGTACAGCAAAACATTCAAAGTTTTGTTTGATGTATAACTGTAAATTGATATCACCCAAAGCTGGCTTTCAATAAGAAATTTAAAATTCCTTTTGGCCTGTTGCGTCCTGATCCGTTCAGTGTACGAGTATTAACTCTTCCATGAGCCTCGACAATGTATACAAAAACAACAACAAGAAAACTAGAAGGGCACTCGATTGAGCGCGTACCTCTGCCACGTAATGCCTGATCCACGAGAACATATCGGGCCCAATACATTTTTAGGTCATCCCTTCGAGCATGACCTAATAATATTGGTGTTGAGAGGAGAGGTGACAATCCGTCCGTCCGTCCGTTCACAATGAAGTTGAAGCGGGAGATCTGGTCATTAGTGATCCTGATAGAGGTCGATGAGACGTACACGATGATATGACTTTCAAGGTCACCGAAGGTCAAGGTCAAGGTCACGAGGCCTTTGAAGTTGCGAAAATGACGATTTTCAAATTCTATCTCCTCCGCCATTTCTCAAGCGATCTTGAACTTGATTGTTACATATGAATCTATGGGACAATATCTAAATTTTGATCAGGCTGGATTTTAGATATTCGCTTTCGTTTTCGTGTCACGTGACTTCAAAGTTGGCAAAAAAATGCGAAAATGATGATTTTCATGCGAAAATGACGATTTTCAAAATCTATCTCCTCCTACATTTCTCAAGCAATCTTGAATTTGATTGTGGCATATGAATCTATGGGACAATATCTAAATTTAGTCAGGCCGGATTTTCGATATTCGCTTTCGTTTTCGCGTCATGTGACTTCAAAATTTGCAAAAACTGCCCTACCTTCAGGAGGCTATATATTTTCTCGCAGAGATGACCGTCACTCCCGCACAGGTGTATTTTATTGAAATATCATTCTATGTATTATTTTTGGCCCAATTTCTCAAAGATGAAGAATCACTTTAAAAATCAAATAATTCTCGTATCCAGATTCGGATCTTCACAAAAATCGAATCAATTCATCCTTGTCACACACCCAACCTGCCCTTCAAATTTCATCCAAATTCGTCCACAACTCTTTGAGATATCCTGCACACAAACAAACAGACAAACAGGAGTGAAAACCTAACCTCCTTCCACCTTTGGTGGTGGGGGTAATAAACAAATATTTTAAATAATAATTCAAAGGATAATTGAATAAGAACATGATTTCCAACATGATGCATTGTGTTGTTTGCTTCTATTAAAATTAAAATTTCACAAACAGCCCATTCTAATTCGAACACATCATTTGTGTTCAACTCCAAGTACATGATTTCTAGTACTATCCACTGTTGGGACTTTGTCCATTGCATTTCTTCTGCGAGGATTTCTTGTCATTGATTCTGAGCAATTTTTTTTTTTTCAAACAAGATAGGAACATGCAGATATCCAGAAAGCTGACATATTATTTACAGGGATTGAGCAAGGAGTTCCCCCAATCTCCCATCACTTCCTCATACAACAAAAAAAACATGACATAGCAAGACCAGGATATGAGGCTTCCCCCACCATTGTAGCCTATTCCCCGTAGCTCATAAACGATTTTCAGTATCCATTAAGCTTTCCACACTAGATGCAGGACCGGCGATTCTATTAGAGACTGGTTTAAAAGTTTGATGAACAGAAAAAAAAACTATCAAGAAATAAACGGGCTGAGAAAATTTCCAAGGGCTTAAGAAAAACCCATGGGCATCGGTGATGCATAGACACCTGCCCTGCAGGTGTCAGAACGAGATGGCTAATCTTAAAAAGGAGACCTACCATTTCAAAATATAAAAATCTTAGGGTCCCGAGTTCAAATCCTGCTCGGATGTTGAATTAATATTAGGTGGGGTTCACTCAGCCTTTCATCCTCCCGAAGTCAGCAAAATGATTACCAGTTTGCCGGGATGATTGAGCTATTCGAGTATCCTGCGTTGGAGTGGTAACCCGTCGAAGATTGTGCCCAGTAGCCCAGGAGACTACTTAGGCAGCACCAACACTCTGTACAGAGTATGGTCCCAATGCATTGATGGACTATAACCCTAATTTATAAAAATTGTTTAACAACACTTGTACTAACTTACAATCTTGCATTTTGAACATTGTAACTGATGACAATCCTGAAATATTTTGATTGCCAATTCCATGGACAGGCTCAACATTTAAGAATCATATCACATTATGGAGTTACAACTTTCAGAGGCAATATGTCACAATCAAGCAAAGGTGCAATAATCTCAATTATAATAATAATAAAAATATTATTGCAAGTTTATCAAATCAGTTGACATGATGGCCTCCAAACTGTCTTGTCTGATTTTGAATCGTGACCCAACTATTAACTGTCATCCCGGTGTTTCACAGGCAGGGTGATTCAACAATGTGTGTGACGTCACTCGGATAGACGTTAAATCGGGAGTTTTCACAAGGATCCCACGGTGTCCTTCACAAGGAGTAGGCAAGCAATCGCCGGCACCCTCCACAAATTCTAAATTTCTTCCCTGACTTCCTGTGTAGGAGTGGTAAACTTTCCAGAATTGTAACCCTCGACATCAAAACTATTTCAGTAGAACTGATGTCCTGTATGGTTTATGACTTGATCTTTGTTGAAACTTGTTACAATTTCATTTTCATCTTGTATGCTGTCTGTGGCTGCTGTTTGCATCACTACTGGAAGCATGGCTGTGCCCCTGATTTAGTTCTTCCTGTATGTTTGTTCCATGGTACCAGCGATAGGTCACCTACTCTTTGTGAAGGACACCGTAGGATCTTTAACGTCCACCAACTAATGCTGTCAGATGAGACACCCAGTTTAACGTCCATCCAAGTGACGTCACACACATTGTTGAATCACCCTACCTGTGAAACACTGAGATGACAGTTTATAGTTGGGTTGGGGTCCAAACCCAGGCGAGACGACTCCGATGAGAGTGCGCGTACATCAAAGCCATCCTGCTTGATCCAATTATTTGAGGTTGGAACATTTAGCTCATCGTTTTATTCTGAGTGAATAATTATGGCAAGAAACGGTCAAGAAAGGACAAAAAAAAAATACCACTGACAAGGAAAGCGAAAAAGCCACATGCAAATGAGGAAAGGTCACAATGACAATGGAACGTTTGACAGTGTTGGTTGATGTGTTTGTTCAGATATCTCAGTTTAATCTCCCACTTTCTGCTCTCTATTGCCATGCCATTAATATAAAGTTTGTAATTCACTGTGAACCCAAGATGACATGACATTTTAACTGATAAAAGCTTTTCGTAATCAGTAGAACATTCACAACTGAATGTCACGCAATAGTGACTCGTGTTATTTTGAGAAATGTGGGATGAATATGTCTTGGCTCAAAAGAACATTACACCATTTGGGTGGCAATGGTGAATTACACTACTCAAAAACATGAACATGGTAAAATTTTGTGCTCCTGTAAGCACTAAGAAAAATAAAAGTGTTGCATAAACTTTTTTTTTTCTACCAAGTGATTCTTGTTCTCCTTCCAAGATAATTGTGCAAAGCAATCGTGGAAATCGCAGTATGTCTTGTTAGCAATTTTAAACATGCGGAGGATTATTAAAGTGAATAAATTGAGCTAGCAGGATAGCTTTTTTTGGGGGGGGGAGGGGGAGGAGGGTGCACATGCCTTGATACTGTTTAACCTGTATTCAAACCTTGATCCAGCTATAAACTGGAATCCTGATGTTATAAATGCAAAGCAAGGCATCAATGCATATGCCATCGATAAGAATTAGATGTTAATCCAGAGGAATCATCTGCCAACACCGATTGTTAGTGGAACTTCAAGATCTCATGGTGTCTTTCACAAAGAATAGGTGAGTTATTGATATAACCCTGAACATGTTTCAAATTCCTGCCCAAATCAGCTCGAGTCAAATGACAGGCCTGGCCACAGTCGGTTTGTGAAAGACAGGACCAAAAACTTCTCACAAGAGGGTGGGAATAATTGGGGAGTGTTTATTATTCGAGGCCTATGGAAGATGTAGGTGGCAGAGGATACGGACTGGAGGTAGGGCAACAGGACACATCAAACAAGGGAACGAACGAAGAAAGAGAAAGAGAAAGAGAAAGAGAAAGAGAAAGAAAGAGAAAAAAACAACAACAGAGTTGCCTTCATTATTTTGAACATTACCAGTAATTCACAGGGTTTCAGTCAAATCCAGGAAAAGAAAAAAGTATTAATCCAAGTTTCCTATCCAGGTCCAACTGGACAAAGGCAAAATACTCGCAGGGACTGGGATTGTGATAATTCACAAAACACACTTTTTACACACAGTGATTTCCACTAAACTCGGCGACAGCATATTCTGGAGTGTGGAGTTTGTAGGTGAGCTTGATTTTAAAGCTAAATGAAGAATGAAACTGGAGAGTTCATGTAATACTTTACCCCAAGCTGTCGCGAGAAACAAGAACATGGGTGGGGTCTGTGAGCGGGAAATTTGATTGGTCATGATGATGCAAGAATGCCATAATATTTTGTCCAAGTACTGTGAAATGGAAGGGTATTGAAAGTGCCTAAAAGGTGATTTGTGCTCTTGTTACTTCTACCACAAAGTTATGTATTCACCCCTGTCTGTTCATCTGTCTGTGAGACTAGTACGTCTCAAAAAGTTGCGGATGGATTTGGACGAAATTTGATGGACAGGTTGGGTGTGTGACAAGGCCAAATTGATTATATTGTTGAGAATTCAGCGGTGGCAGGATTCTCACCCGACTCTTGGCGCCACTCTCACCACTGCCGTCTCCGGGGTTTATAACGCCAGCTGGCTCAGCACAGGCCTCGGGTCACGCGTCTTCAATCGCAATACCAACGTAATCCTGGACCTTACCAGTTGGGGAAATAGACCCCGGTTACAGACAGGTTTTGTCAGATGCCGAGCGTTTTCTGCCAGTCTGTAACCATTTTGGTCTATTATACCAATCAAACGGATCGTTCCGCGATGCGACACAAATTAATCCATAGCGGCAACTTCATCCGAATCAACCAGATTTGTTGGGGAACATCGGGGAACACAACACAAGCAAAATATTCACGACAATGTTTTAATTAATCTATAACCCGTTCTTAATGAGGGAACTATGGATTATGGGTTTCGAGGGGGTCCCTACCAAAATATACCTTAAACAACATGCAGACAAGACAGACAGACAACATGCAGACAAGACAGAGTACTTGGTGATGTTTCATGGACGAGAGGAAAGTGTCAAAGGCACGAATGTCGCTCTTAACAAGCCGATGTCCACGGATTCGAGCCCCAAGCTCAAACACGCCGCGTGGTGAAATGGAGGCGTCGTACTCTTGCTCCCGGCAGCGCCCGCACACGCATCCTCGGCGCGTTCAAACCCGCGAGGTCGACTGCACCAGACCGTCATTGACGATGGGTTTCAGCTGATTTCTCTCAAGGTCCAACATACAAGTCCAGGCCTGGCTTGTTCACCAGACAAGGCCAAATTGAGGTGCCGGGCTCCGGCAGGCTGGGTCCATGGGATTCCAAAACGTCGTCGAGCCATGAGGTGAGTCGAGACAGTCAGAGGCTCCGTCGTTAGACGCAGGTTGAACCTGTCAATCACCTCCCCTCGAAGCCGACTCCAGACTCACACAGCAGCCAGGTCCTCTCAGTTCTTTTCCACCTTTTCCTTTCCTTCTCGCCTCGAAGCCTGAGCACGCCTCAAAACTGACTGCAGTTTTTGTACTTCTCCAAAAAACTGAACTACTCCAAAAGGTCTTTGTTCACTTGCCTCGAAAACCTGACTGCAGTTTTTGTACTTCTCTCGTTTCACTTCCTCTTTTCGGCGCTGTGGCCTCAAAGCCGACTGCAGTTTTTGTACTTGTCTTCAGAATCACCACCGTCTTTTCTTCTTCTCCTCGCCTCCAAGCCTCTGGCTCCTCCCCTTTACGAAGCCGACAAAACTCCTCCCCTTCGTTTTACTTCGTCTTTTTGTCCACTCCCTCTCAGCCGACTGGGCGGGGCCTCGTCCGGAGAGGGGAAGGAAGGAAGAAGAAGCCCTCGGCACACCACCACTGCACAACAAATAACAGCCTGTGACACCTCCCGACACACATGTAACGTCCATTTTACCGAACAGCCGAGCTAAACATGCATTTAATGGGGGATCTGAGCCAATCCTATATTTATTAGCCTACCAAGGGCGATTTCCGCAACAATATTTTGGTGAAAATCCAGATAAAGATAGCCCACTAGAATTTTCTAAGCGATTCTTCAACATTGAGAGATCAGGCCAAAAACGATATAAATTACATGCCATTTCAAAACGTGGACGGATTCTAACAAAACTTGGTGGACAGGTTGGGTGTGTGACAAGGAAAAATTAATCCGATTTTGGTAAAAATCCTAATTCGGATAAAAAAAATTTTAAAAACTGATTTTTCACCTTTGAGAGATGGGGCCAAACACGATATGCAACATGAAATTTCAAAAAGTTGCAGATGTGTTTTGACAAAACTTGGTGAATGAGTTGGTTCGGTGACAAGAACAAGCCGATTCGATTTTGGTTCAGGTCCGGATGCAGAACGTAAAGCGTTTATCCTGGTGGAGGTATGCACTACCGAATGCCGTTCTTGTGTTTACGTATATAATTCAATTGAAATAAAATAAAGAATTGAAAGGTTGTCGAAAAAAAAAAATTAAGAAGTTTACCGCCATTGATGCAGCGTCTTTTACACCACCTTGTTTAACACATTACATCAGTTCTTCGTGCCTGTTGTTTGTCCTTTCTGACATCCTCAAAACACTAAGTTTCCTGTTTGGAATGATTTTCAATTTGGTTTGATTGTCGGACATGCAGAGTGAAAAAAAATGTATCTCAGTCCTCTCTGCGCATGTGCAATCAGGCCAAATTCAGAGCAAAAGTACTACTAAACTGCAGGTTAGTTTTCCGATTCATGTCCAGAATACAACATTCAATTGAAATCGAGTTGTTCCTTGATAATAAACTGACGTTTGTAGACAGACAGACAGACAGAGACAGAAGTAAATCAATAGCTTTACCTTACTTTTCGCTTTGCACGCGTGGAGTAGAACAGCAACTTTGGCAGACATCAAGTGTTTAGTTCTTCTTTCCAAAGCAACACAAAGCAGCAGAACAGCATCATCCGCTGACATGGCTGAGCCGTTGATGTAATGACCTCTGTGGTTTGGGAAGGAATTTGTAATTTTTTTTGGTGAGAATTTTTTTTTTTTTTTAGTACAACAAACTGTATTCAATTCCATTGAAGACCAAAACATCAAAAAACATCCAGACCCATAGCCGGATCTTCATCAAAATTTAATCAATTCGTCCATGTCACACGCCCAACCTGTCCACCAAATGTCATCCAAATCCGTCCACAACTTCTTTGAGATATCCTGCACACAAACAGACGGACAAACAAACCGACAGGGGTGAAAACAATACCTCCGTCCATTGCAGATGGCGGAGGTAATAACGTTCTGATTGGTTGTACTGAATTGTTGTCCGACACACCGGTCCGTGAGTTTTTGTGAAGATATCATGGAGGATCCAAGTTGTAATTTAATAAGGAAGAATAAACAAGATTTATGACACAAAACAACATATTCTTGGTCCTTCATACACGACTACGTCATGAGGCGGAGGGGGGGGTGTTCAGTTACCATGGCAACCGGCTCGCGCTTGCTAAGCCAACCGTTCCTTATCGACGGTTTCGAATGGAGTGCTTGTTCGAGTGCTTAAGCCACTTGACGAGCGCTCAATCAGAAACTTGGTAACTGAACGCCCCCCCCAAGGATCTCGTAAAAAGAGGGAGGCGAGAGAACGGCCGCTCATGGATGGCACTCACTCACATCAACGGGATACGTATTAAAAATAACAAAACCATCAAAGTACGTCATTCATGATTCCACAATAAAAAAATTTATCGAACAAACGGAGACGCCACATCGATGTGTTAGTCAGAAGGTTGCTATAGCAACGGTCTTCATGACGTCATCATTGCAGAAGGAACAAGCAGGTCGCAGAACATTTTGAAAGATTAGAGAATCAAGTGAAGAAGAAGGTTGAAGAGGGAGGGTTGGTCGCTTTCTCTCACATTGGAGACGTTGTGTCGTGGTTGAAGAACTCTGAACATCTCCACATGACAAAGGCGAATACACACTCGAGGGGGCGCACCGAGACCGGCATTTTCTTCCTTCTCCTCGTCGTCGTCGTCGTTTCGGCGACGGTCTCTGGTGAGTTCGGTTATTCTTCCCTCGTTTATCACCACATTTAAAATGCCGATCGATTTTCGTGTTTGCTTGACGTTTTTTTTTACTCCAGTTAACCTTGGGTAGGTCCGCATGAACAGGGCTGATGAATCACCTGTTATATTCAAACTTCAAAGGTAAAACAGGTGTGTTTACCTTTGATGTACAATGTCACGTGTCGATATCATGAAAATGTGAATTTTGTTTCACAAATCTCTCTCACGAAGCTTCGGTTTTTAGGAAATTGAAAATCCCCCCCAGGTAACTTCATTACCTCGTTGTGTATGTTTATTACTTTGAGGTTTAAACTTTCAAATGGGAGAGAGGAAAGTGAGGGAGGAGAGGGGAGGGAGAGCGAGAGGGAGGAGAGGGGAGGGAGAGCGAGAGGGAGGAGAGGGGAGGGAGAGCGAGAGGGAGGAGAGGGGAGGGAGAGCGAGAGGGAGGAGAGGGAGGGAGGGAGAGGGAGGGAGGGTGAGAGGGAGAGGAGAGAGGGAGGGAGGGGGAGGGGAGAGGGAGGGAGGAGGGAGGGAGGGAGAGGGAGAGGGAGGGAGGAGGGAGGGAGGGAGGGAGAGGGAGGGAGGGAGAGAGGGAGGGGTGGGGAGAGGGAGGGAGGGGGAGGGAGGAGAGGGAGGGGGTGGGGAGAGAGGGAGAGGGAGGGGAGAGGGAGGAGGGAGGAGGGAGGGGTGGGGGAGAGGGAGGGAGGAGAGGGAGGGGTGGGGGAGAGGGAGGGAGGAGGAGGGAGAGGGAGAGGGAGGAGGGAGGGAGGGTGGGGAGAGCGAGGGAGGAGTGGGGGAGGGAGAGCGAGGGAGGAGTGGGGGAGGGAGAGCGAGGGAGGGGTGGGGGTGGGGAGGGAGAAGGGAGGGGTGGGGAGGGAGAGGGAGGGAGGGGTGGGGGGGAGGGAGAGGGAGGGGTGGGGGGAGGGGGAGGGAGAGGGAGGGGTGGGGGGAGGGAGGGAGGGAGAGGGAGGGGTGGGGGAGAGGGAGGGGTGGGGGAGGGGGGAGGGAGAGGGAGGGGGAGGGAGAGGGAAGGGGAAGGGGAGGGAGAGGGGTGAGGGAGGGAGGGAGGGGTGAGGGAGGGGAGGGAGGGTGGAGGGAGGGTGGGGGAGGGAGGGAGAGGTGGGGGGAGGGAGGGGGAGGGAGGGGTGAGGGAGGGAGGGAGGGTGGAGGGAGGGTGGGGGAGGGGGAGGAGAGGTGGGGGAGGGAGGGGGAGGGAGGGAGGGAGAGGGAGAGGGAGAGTGGGGGAGGGAGAGGGAGAGTGGGGGAGGGAGAAGCGAGGGAGGGTGAGGGAGGGGTGGGCGAGGGAGGGGTGAGGGAGGGAGAGCGAGGGAGGGGTGGGGGAGGGAGAACGAGGGAGGGGTGGGGGAGGGAGAACGAGGGAGGGGTGGGCGAGGAAGAGGGAGGGAGAGCGAGGGAGGGTGGGGGAGGGAGAACGAGGGAGGGGTGGGCGAGGAAGAGGGGAGGGAGAGCGAGGGAGGGGTGGG
Source organism: Eptatretus burgeri (assembly GCF_056783735.1). Taxonomy (NCBI): domain Eukaryota; kingdom Metazoa; phylum Chordata; class Myxini; order Myxiniformes; family Myxinidae; genus Eptatretus; species Eptatretus burgeri. Next base: position 43,424,059 of record NC_140968.1, read on the forward strand.
GAGGGAGAACGAGGGAGGGGTGGGCGTGGAAGAGGGGGGAGGGAGGAAGAGGGAGGGAGGAAGAGGGAGAGTGAGGGAGGGAGGGGTGGGTGAGGAAGAGGGGAGGGAGAGCGAGGGAGGGAGGGAGAGCGAGCGAGGGGAGGGAGAGCGAGGGAGAGGGAGGGAGAGGGAGGGAGAGGGAGGGGGAGGGAGAGCGAGGGAGGGGTGGGCGAGGGAGGGGTGGGCGAGGGAGAGCGAGGGAGGGGTGGGGGAGGGAGAACGAGGGAGGGGTGGGCGAGGAAGAGGGGAGGGAGAGCGAGGGAGGGGTGGGGGAGGGAGAACGAGGGAGGGGTGGGCGAGGAAGAGGGGAGGGAGAGCGAGGGAGGGGTGGGGGAGGGAGAACGAGGGAGGGGTGGGCGAGGAAGAGGGGAGGGAGGGCGAGGGAGGGGTGGGGGAGGGAGAACGAGGGAGGGGTGGGCGAGGAAGAGGGGGAGGGAGGAAGAGGGAGGGGTGGGCGAGGAAGAGAGGGGGAGGGAGGAAGAGGAAGGGGTGGGTGAGGAAGAGGGAGGGAGAGTGAGGGAGGGAGGGAGGGAGAGCGAGCGAGGGGGAGGGAGAGCGAGGGAGGGGTGGGAGAGGGGAGGGAGAGCGAGGGAGGGGTGGGAGGGGAGGGAGAGCGAGGGAGGGGTGGGAGAGGGGAGGGAGAGTGAGGGAGAGGGGGGAGGGTGGGCGAGGAAGAGGGGGAGGGGTGGGTGAGGGAGAGGGGGAGGGAGAGCGAGGGAGAGGGGAGGGTGGGCGAGGAAGAGGGGGAGGGGTGGGCGAGGGAGAGGGAGGGGTGGGCGAGGAAGAGGGAGGGGTGGGCGAGGGAGAGGGGGAGGGAGAGCGAGGGAGGGGTGGGCGAGGCAAGGGGAGGGAGAGCGAGGGAGGGAGGGAGAGCGAGGGAGGGGTGGGCGAGGGAGAGGGGAGGGAGGGGAGGGAGAGCGAGGGAGGGGTGGGCGAAGGAGAGGGGAGGGAGGGGAGAGCGAGGGAGGGGTGGGCGAAGGAGAGGGGGAGGGAGGGAGAGCGAGGGAGGGGTGGGCGAGGGAGGGGTGGGAGAGTGAGGGAGGGGTGGGCGAAGGAGAGGGAGGGAGGGAGGGAGGGAGAGAGCGAGGGAGGGGGAGGGAGGGAGGGAGGGGAGGGAGGGGTGAGGGAGGGGTGGGTGAGGGAGAGGGAGGGAGGGGTGGGCGAGGGAGAGGGAGGGAGGGGGTGGGGAGAGGGAGGGAGGGGTGGGGGAGAGGGAGGGAGGGTGGGGGAGAAGGAGGGAGGAGGGAGGGGTGGGGGAGAGGGAGGGAGGAGGGAGGGGTGGGGGAGAGGGAGGGAGGAGGGAGGGGTGGGGGAGGGAGAGGGAGGGAGGGGTGGGGGAGGGAGAGCGAGGGAGGGGTGGGGGAGGGAGAGCGAGGGAGGGGTGGGGGAGGGAGAGCGAGGGAGGGGTGGGGGAGGGAGAGCGAGATGGGCGAGGGAGAGCGAGGGAGGGGTGGGGGAGGGAGAGCGATGGAGGGAAGGAGGGGAGGGAGAGGGAGAGCGAGGGAGGGGTGGGCGAGGGAGAGCGAGGGAGGGGCGGGTGAGGAAGAGCGACGGAATGGGCGAGGGAGAGAGGGAGGGGTGGGCGAGGGAGAGAGGGAGGGGTGGGCGAGGGAGAGAGGGAGTGGTGGGAGAGAGGGAGTGGTGGGCGAGGGAGAGCGAGAGAGGGAGGGGCGGGTGAGGAAGAGCGAGGAGTGGGCGAGGGAGAGCGACAGAGGGAGGGGTGGGCGAGGGAGAGTGAGAGAGGGAGGGGCGGGTGAGGAAGAGCGAGGGGATGGGCGAGGGAGAGCGAGGGGTGGGCGAGGGAGAGAGAGAGGGAGGGAGAGGTGGGGGACAGCTCGGGAGGGAGAGCGCGGGAGAGAGAGGGAGGGAGAGGTGGGGGACAGCTAGGGAGGGAGGCAGAGCGAGGGGAGAGTGGCAGTGGGGGGGAGCAAGGGAGGAAGTAAAAACTCGAAAAATGGGGGTGTTCTAAAACTTTTGACCGGGTGTGTGTGTGTGTGTGTGTGTGTGTGTGTGTGTGTGTGTGTGTGTGTGTGTGTGTGTGTGTGTGTGTGTGTGTGTGTGTGTGTGTGTGTGTGTGTGTGTGTGTGTGTGTGTGTGTGTTTGATTGGTATCTTCATATGCAAGTTTCTTAATGTGGAATGGAGTCCTCCAAGGGTGGGATCAGAGTATCCACCTTCATTTCGGTCAGGGGTCACGATTCACGGACCAAGCTGTGAAGTTTTCTCTTCTCAAAGTTTTGTGTCGAGGGCTCTCTTCAGGATCGTTACTGAGCCCCAGACGGCTTCCAACTGTAGTTTGTTTGTAGTGATATTCCCAGGGATGGTTTTTAATATCTATGTGAGGTTCTTCTTCATCATTCCAATGAGGTTCTTCGTCATCACTGGGACAACTTTGGCATTCTTCAGCTTCCAGGACCATTTCACTTATTGCTTGAGGTCTTGGTATTTGGACATTTTCTTGATTTCTGCATCGTTAGTCCAAAATCACCGGTATTAACACCTCAGTTGGCAATGCTGCCTCCTCTCTTTTTTGTACCCAAGTTTTATATCTGGTTGCAATGCTTTATTTTCGATGTTCATGCTCAATGTGATCATTAGGTCGTATGTGAGCGGTACTTCAATGTTTTCAGTCCATGCTTTTGGTTAATGTGCCCACAAATTTTCTAGAACTTGGATATTGAAATTTTTACATATATGCCAGTGGTTAACATGACAAACTCTGTTGTGTCATTGTGTGTATAGCTGTTCTGACTTGAGTTGTTTTTTGTTTTTTTTTACCTCTGCCACCGAAGGTGAAGGAGGTTATGTTTTCACTCTTTTCTGTCTGTTTGTCTCTCTGTGTGCAGGATATCTCAAAAAGTTTGGACAGATCCGGATGAAATTTTGTGGACAGGTTCTGTGTGCGACAAGGACGAACTGATTAGATTTTGATGAAGATTCGGATCTGGATCCGATTACTCTAATTTTTAAAGTGATTCTTCACCAGTGGAGAGATGGGGCCAAAAGTGATATATAACACGATATCTCAAAAAGTTGTGGATAGATTTGGTCGAAACTTGGTAAACACGTTGGGTGTATGACAAGGAACAATTGTTTCCATTTTGGTGAAGATCCAAATCCGGATCCGGATCTGACAATTTTTTATGTGATTCTTCTCCATTGAGAGATAGAGCTAAACATATATATATATATATATATATATATATATATATATATATATATATATATATATATATATATATATATATATATATATATATATATATATATTGTTGTGGTTGACGAAATTCGCAAACCACCATTCAGGTCCCTTAGGTGAGATACCTCTGTAAGTATATGTGTAGTTAGGCCCAAACCCGTTGTTTAGAGGGAATAAATGTCATTCATTCGGGCTTCGACCCTTCTAGATAGCCGGTTTTCTTTTACTATCTTTATTTTGGACCAGCCGCCATTACTACCATTACTACCACCACCAACCACGTCTCAACAGCCATCACACAACAACCACCAACCGCAACGCCGCTTCACAACAACAGCCACGACCCTTGCCGTCACATCTCGCTCTCGCAACCATCGCATCACCGCCATTCCCGCGCCGCTTGTGGGCGCCGATCCTGGACTCGTGCAGGGCGCGAACCGAGCAGCGGGTGCAAAAACACCAGCCTTTCCGAAGCAATCGGATCAAAAACGACTCACGCCCACTTCTGTTCCGTCCTATCGGCGAGCGTGGGGCGATTTGGCCCCGCCTCCAGGTGCGTCGGAGTATAATCGCTATATGCAGATTCATGGATCAAAAAGCATTCACAAACAAACACAAACATGATTCACAAACTAATTGGGGTGACGGAGACGTGCACGAGGGAGATAACAAGGGAGGAGACGGAAATAATAGTTGAGACAAGGGAGGTAAAGGGTGAAGAGGTGACTGAGTTGGCAGCGACACGGGAGATGGGAACGATAGAGGGAAGACTACACGATGAAGACGGGGTAGGTGACGCACACACACACACACGGAGGTAGTGGAGGATAATGGTGGTGAGCTCGCGGACTGGGTAGAGACCTGGTGCGAGCAGCTGGATGGCCTCCTCCAGGAACGAGGGGAGGGAGTATGCCCCCTTGAGGCGAGTCACGACCAGGTGGGTTCGGTCGTGCTTTGCGAGGTCGAGGGGAGGAGTGCTGTGGACAGGTGCACGGAGAGCTTGGGGGGACACGAATCCCCAGTGTGGTTGTCCCTGTGTGAGTGCGTCCCCGTGTGTGGAAGCGACCTCGTGTGTGAGTGGTGTGGTGGCGATTGTGCTGGAGTACGTGCTTCGCAGCACGCCATGTGTAAAAGGGGCACCGCAAGTGGAAGAGGCCGTGTGTGTGAGTGAAACGGCCAGTATGAGTGAGGCACCGCGGGCGAGTGCCCCCGCGTGTGTGAGTGGTATGGTTTGTGTGAGGGAAATGGCACGAGTGAGTGGAAGGCCGCGAGTGAGTGGAGCCACGTGTGCGAGGGAGATGGCATGCGTGAGTGAACGGCCGAGTGCAAGGGAGACCATGTGTGTGAGAGAGCGGTATGTAAGGGAGATGTCGGTGGGCATGTGTGAACATGCAGCCGCGTCTCCCGGTGTGAGTTTAATGGTGAGGTGTGTGAGCGCCGTTACACGCAGGAATGCGTGTGTTGAATGGCGACGACGACGGCGACAGAAGAAAGAAAGCCGAGTAGCGGCTGTAGCTGTTTCGGGGACCGTGCCGGGTTCACCCAGCAGTGAGCACGAGGTCCGTGCTGTGCAACGCACGTGCCCCCCACGTGCTCGCTTGCGAGAGTGAAGTCCCGGTCCGGAAACGCACGCGGTGGATTTGCCGATCCCGCGGACGGACAAAGCTTAGGCAGGTAAACGGATTTTGACCGGACGGGTTCTCCACGCGATCGTGTGTGTTAAGCTCCAACGGGCAAAACACATGTGTTCGCGTGGGGAACCCCTCGAGACGTGGGGCTTGTGTTTTTTTATGCGCACGGTGACGTCATGGCTGCAGGAGGGGTATCCCTGCCGGATGGTACCGTCCAAGGAGGGACGAGGTACACGAGCAGCTGCATGACGTCACGGGCAGGTGCAAAGTGCGCGAGCTGTGAGTTGCCGCGCTGGTGCTGCGCATGTGGAAAAAAAAAAAAAAAAAGCAAGCCTCACTTTCGGGTGCACAGGATTCCTGGGCAAGGGGTGGAAGACCCCCTTGACCAGGGCACAGGATGGAAACTAGTTAGGGGGAAGGGTTAGCTTAGCTAGACCGACTTCATGGGGCAGGGGTAAGTCCTCATGGAGTCCGTGGAATGGATTAGTTAGAGGGATTGTAGCGAGATTTAGGTTGGGAAAGTTATTTTAGAGATTTGGAGACAGTGACAGACTTGTGAATGTGTAGAGGGGACGTAGTTTAGCTACGTAGTGTTAAAAGGAACGTGCTACTAGTTTAAGGGACGACGTGGGAGCACGAGTTAGTTAGGGGATGCAGATAGAAGGATGGCAGAGTTCAGCGGTGAGTGTGTTGAAGAGTTGGTGAGTGAAGTGGAAGCATGTGCTTGGTGAGTGAGTGAGGCCAGCGGGTCTGTGTGAATGGAGCGAATGGGGACTGCATGGTGCGATGAGTGATTGGGGGGAGGAGTGACTCCCGCCCAAGGGACCCCGGGGTCAGTGTAGAGTGAGTTAGGGGGTTAGTTAAATTGAAAAATGGAGGTCGTTTTGTTGTTGGTGTGAATGTAGGCTCGAAACCCATTTGGAGGGTGCAGGAGCCCTGTTGACGGGCTGGGAGCGTGGCTGCGAAAGGTGAGTATCGCTGAGTGGGTACCCCGGGCACCAGGCCAGTCGGCCGTGGTAGGCCAAGGGCCCATGGGGGGCCGGGATAGCGTAGTGGGCACGGGTGCGCCTGCTTGGTGCGGGGGCCCGGGGCGCCATTAGCCGCGTGGGCAGTGTTGTGGGCACGGGTGACCCTCGGAAAGGGGCCTGGGAAGCCAGCCTGCCACGTGTGCGTTTCAGGGGAGGTGCCATGGGGGGCACTCCCCGGTGTTAGGGAGCTGGGAGGCTCGGAGGCAGTGTAGTGCCCGGGGGTGCCATAGCGGGAGATTCGGCAGAGGGTCGTGCCTGCCAAAGGGAGCCACGTGTCCCAGCCATGAGACCGTGTGAGGGCACGGAGAGAAAATTGGGGGGCGAGGCCCGAAATTGTGAGGACACCAACACAGGCGACGGGAATCTGGGTTAATAGAACCAATAGTTTAAGCGAGAGGCGCTTGTTGAAAGCCCCGGGGTAGTTTAACAGTTAAATGGTTAGGGTAGATAGGAAGTGTACCCCTCTGCACCATCCATCCCCTCACTCTCGTTGTGGGCCGCTGGACCCACTTTGTGTTATAGATCGCTGAAGTCTGGGGAGGCCATTCTGAGGCTTCGTTGGGCCTCAACACAGGACGCTAGCTCTCCCTTGTTCCCCTCCGGGAAGGGAACGTAGGGGTTGGGAGTAGGCTAGGTGACAGGATAGGTTAGCCGAATAAGGACAGTACAGGGGGTTAGGGGACGATTTATAGTGGGGGAGTAAAAAAAAAAAAAATTAATTAATTAATTAATTAATTGGGGCTAAATTGGGTTTTGACAAATTAAGGGAGTGGGTATAGACAGTGACAGGCAAAGGCGATAGGTTGGGAGGGAGACCGTAGGGTAGGTCCGAGCCCACCTTCCGAGTGGCCAGCACCACCGCACTCCCTCCACTAACCTACACTGAACGGCAAAGGCTGGCCAGCTTCATCTGCTGGCTGCGTTGCTGCAAGGCAAAGGCCGGCCCATTTCATCGGCAGCTGTTGTTTTGCTGCAAGGCCTGTGCCGGTCGGATTGTCTGCAGCTGCTGTGCTGCAAGGCCTGTGCCGGTCGGATTGTCTGCAGCTGCTGTGCTTCAAGGCCTGTGCCGGCCAGATCGTCTGCCGGCTGTGTTTGCCTGCAGCGGCCTTCTTCTGCGGGCTGTGTTTGCCTGCTGCCTTTGCCATGCCATGCCCACTGCCCCTGTTCACCAGCCCCCGTTCAATTTTGCTCTGCCACCCCCCCCCCTGTTCATTGCCATGTGCGCCAGGATCAAGGCAACAGTTTGCAAGCTGCGAGAACTGCCCTGTTGGCAGCTACAACACGGGCCTGCAGTGGCGGCCCGTGCACCATGTTTGTGTCCATCCATCCATCCGTTGTGTTCATTGCGTGTGCCACTTGAGCTGGCACGGAGACTGCGTTTGTGCAGCCCATGCACCGTTGCGGTTCACTGCGTTCAGTTCAAAAGGGAAGGCCTTGGACTGCGTGTGAGCAGCCGGCCACGTTCCCTGTCACCTGCATTGTTTGAGCCAGAGACTGCATGTGAGCAGCCTGGCTCCCTGCTAACTGCTTTCTTTTTGCAGAGTTCATTGATCCTGGGCCATGGTTTAGTGTAAAATTTGTAAGTTAAGGTTAAGATGTACTGTAAATATGAGTGTGCCCCCGGCATGTATGTCTTAGCGCCGGCAATTTTATTTCAGTCGTCCGTGTGAGTGAGTTTGTTTAGGTAGTTACTCAGCCCTCAGGTTATTTATTTTGGGGACACGAATACCATGAATGTCGCACTCAGGGATCCGTAGGTAAAATGTACTAGGGGAAAACTACACATGATGGCACACGAAAATTTGACGACTCGGGACGAGTCTGTAAAAAGGGGAGGGGGTAGTGTTGTGGTTGAAGAAATTCGCAAACCACCATTCAGGTCCCTTAGGTGAGATATCTCTGTAAGTATATGTGTAGTTAGGCCCAAACCCATTGTGTAGAGGGAATAAATGTCATTCATTCGGGTTGCGACCCTTCTAGATAGCCGTTTTTCTTTTACTATCTTTATTTTGGACCAGCCGCCATTACTACCATTACTACCACCACCAACCACGTCTCAACAGCCATCACACAACAACCACCAACCGCAACGCCGCTTCACAACAACAGCCACGACCCTTGCCGTCACATCTCGCTCTCGCAACCATCGCATCACCGCCATTCCCGCGCCGCTTGTGGGCGCCGATCCTGGACTCGTGCAGGGCGCGCATCGAGCAGCGGGTGCAAAAACACCAGCCTTTCCAAAGCAATCTGATCAAAAACGACTCACGCCCACTTCTGTTCCGTCCTATCGGCGAGCCTGGGGCGATTTGGCCCCGCCTCCAGGTGCGTCGGAGTATAATCGCTATATGCAGATACATGGATCAAAAAGCATTCACGCCCACTTTTCCTCTGTCCAATGGGGAGCCAGCCAGAGGTAAAGGGTCGAAGGTGAAGGAGCGAAGCCACGGGGGCTATAAACGGCCGCGTTCGCTCGCCAAAGAGGCAGTTGAGTTGGGAAGAGTCGGAGAAGTGGAGTGGAGGAGTTGAGTTGGGAAGAAGAAAGAGTTGAGTTGGGAAGAGCCAGTCAAGAGAAGAGTCGGAGAAAGCAGTTTGACAGAGCTGTGGAGAGTGGGGGAGTTGGAGAGGTGGCGGCGGCGAAGGCAGTCGAGGGGGCGCTCGTGTCAGAGTCGGGGAGATGCGGAGAGGGGAGGCCGATAACGCGACCGAGGTCGCGGTGGAGACGCTCGTCGCGGGACCCGAACCAGCGAGATATCCTCATCCCCCCGAGCATCAACAACCCCCTCCTGTTTCCCCCCGCGCTGAGATAGTGCGAGAAGGGGGCCCCGTTCCCACCCCATTCCAGACACTGTCCGCGAGGCCCGCGGAGTCGGGGCGCCACCGCCATTTTGCGGCTCATCACCAGACGGGTAGGCTCGACGCGGTCTCGGCCCCAGGCCCGTCTGCCCCCCCTCATCGTGGAGGGTAGTCCCTTTTTCTTTTGCTTTGAGTATATGTGTAGTCGGCGCCGTCTGTGAAGTAAAACTGTATAAGTGTTGCCGTGTGCTCGGTAGTCGGTGGTAGATCTGCATTGTGTTTTGCTTTTACATTTGCTTTTTGTGCATTATTGTGTGTTTCTTCTTCTTTTACATTTGCTTTTGGTGTATAATTGTATATGTGTGCTATCCGTGTGCCATCGCGAAATAAATGTGCTTTATGTTGAACTGTTCCTCCCGTTTCGCTTCGTCTTTTCCTTTATTGAATCTCCATCTTACTTCACGTAAAGGGTTGGTCGTGGGCTAAAACGCCCGATAATTAATAGAACCGTCGGGGTTGACGATAACACCGCTCGGTTATCCCGATATTACGGAACGGGTCGCTTAAAGTGGCCCGTGTCCGAAGTCGACCTGCGGCGAGGTGCGATCGCCCGGTCTACCCTCCGTGTGGGTACTTAGGTAGGTCGAATTTGGCGAGCAACCCTATCCCACGCGGGGGGCCGATTGGCACGATCGTGGTGAGGCCGAAAGGCCCACCCATGACTAGTTCCCGGCGTTAGTCCGAGAGGGTCACGACGGGAAGGTCCGTCCGGTGGACGACGTGCCGCGATTCGAGTTACGTGGCCGTTCGCACGCCGGCGGGCGCGAATCCGCAACAATATATATATATATATATATATATATATATATATATATATATATATATATATATATATATATATATATATATATATATATATATATATATATATATATATATATATATATATATATATATATATATATGTAGGGTAAGAATACTGATTCTGGCTCACTTTTCCCCATGTAAATGAATGGGGGATTTTCAGCGATTCATATTTTTTTCCCTAAAAATAAATCCCCTTTTTATCCCAAGGTATATTTATTTGTCTCCCCTTTTAAATTGGAGGTTGAACCTCATTGAATTGAACACCTGGGGGTTGAACAGCTCTCATTGAACCTATAAGGATTTGTTCATTCTCAAATTCCTTCAATAGTTTAATTTTCTTTGCACAATAATCCCCATCTAAAATATTGACAAACAAAACATTTGAATCTTTATATTTTTTAAGATACCCCATTTGTGCCATTACGAAATGATAAACTTCTCTTAATGCTCTTGTTTGACCACCTCCTGAGCCACAGGTTATTTTTTGTTAAGCCCCGCCCACTTTTCTTTAAGCCCCGCCCACTTTTGTTAAGCCCCGCCCACTTTCCACAAGGTATTCAATAAGCCCCGCCCACTTTTCTTTAAGCCCCGCCCACTTTTGCTAAGCCCCGCCCACTTTTGCTAAGCTCCGCCCACTTTTCATAAGGTATTTTTTCTAAGCCACGCTCACTTTTCCTAAGTCCCGCCCACTTTTGCTAAGCTCCGCCCACTTTTCATAAGGTATTTTTCTAAGCCACGCCCACTTTTCCTAAGCTCCGCCTACTTTTGCTAAGCCCCGCCCACTCTTACATCATTTCCAGTTCATCTCTGACTCACAAAGAAATCACTAGAAAATTACAGGATGTTATGGTTTTGAAAAATTTCCCAATGAAGGCTTGCCTAGGCTTGCCCAGGGAATTTCCAAAGGAAACCACACCCACCAGTCTTTCTCTATAAAAGCTTCAAACCCAGGCTCCATTTTAAACATTTGTTTTTGCTGGCAATGGTGTGCTGTGTGCTTGTCTCGAACTCTCTGTCTTCTATGGAACTAAACCTTCAAGTTGATGAACTGGATTCAAACCTCTTATCTGTTGAGGTAAGATTTTTATTTTCCTATTTTCAAACTTTGATTGAAGCATACTCATTTAATAATTAAATAACTTAATTAATACATTATTATTTTCTCTCACAGGAAATTGTGTCTGAAATACGAAATGAAAATACTGCTTTTGCTACAACTTGGGAGGAAATTGTTGGCTTGGTTGAAGACCTTATGAGCGACCAAGACCTTGAGTGGGATGACTTTGGTGTTCCTTGGAACTCTCTGTCTTGTATGGAACTAAACCTTCAAGTTGATGAACTGGATTCAAACCTCTTATCTGTTGAGGTAAGATTTTTATTTTCCTATTTTCAAACTTTGATTGAAGCATACTCATTTAATAATTAAATAACTTAATTAATACATTATTATTTTCTCTCACAGGAAATTGTGTCTGAAATACGAAATGAAAATACTGCTTTTGCTACAACTTGGGAGGAAATTGTTGGCTTGGTTGAAGACCTTATGAGCGACCAAGACCTTGAGTGGGATGACTTTGGTGTTCCTTGGAACTCTCTGTCTTGTATGGAACTAAACCTTCAAGTTGATGAACTGGATTCAAACCTCTTATCTGTTGAGGTAAGATTTTTATTTTCCTATTTTCAAACTTTGATTGAAGCATACTCATTTAATAATTAAATAACTTAATTAATACATTATTATTTTCTCTCACAGGAAATTGTATCTGAAATACAAAATGAAAATACTGCTTTTGCTACAACTTGGGGTGAAATTGTTGGCTTGGTTGAAGACCTTATGAGCGACCAAGACCCACAGAACGAGTTCGTCCTTGATGACCCAACCAAAGAGTTATACCTTGGAGACCAGCAAAATCCTGAAAAAGAGTTTTACAGCAATAGTACTCATTGTGAGTTATCAAGACAATACCCACTGAACAAGTTATACGTTGATGCGCCAGAATACAAGTTTTACCTTGGAGACTCACAAATTTTGAAAAAATCAGTAAATGAGTTCTGCCTTGATGGTTTAAATAACTACCTTGGAGACTCAGGAAAAGGGTTCTGCCAAGATGGTTCTAAATATGGGAATTACCTTGGAGACTCACAAATTTTGAAAAAATCAGTAAATGAGTTCTGCCTTGATGGTTTAAATAACTACCTTGGAGACTTGGAAAGTTGGGGTTATTTTGAAGACTTGAAATGCTACCACTCTTTGGGATTTAAACCTATCAAGAAAGTTCTTACTCCCTCTTTCTATGTCATCAAACCTGAAAGCCTTAAAAGACAGAATTGGAAGAAGAGAAAAAAAAGAAAAACGTAAAATATATATATATATATATATATATATATATATATATATAGGTGGAAATCTCATTTTGAAAAAGACTGTGTTGGGTGAGGATTGAGTTGGGGTTGAGATTTTGAATGTGAGGGTTGGGGTTGAGATTTTGAATGTGAGGGTTGGGACACACACACACATACACATCAACAAACAAAAGTTAAGCCTTGACTATTCAGTTGAGGATTCTGTGTTTGGGGTTCACAGATGTAAGAACGTCCACCACTTGACACACATTATATACTGTTATACACCTCGGACTTGGCCCTCGAGTGTCCACAACGGTGTATAGTAGGAGGGAGTGAAGCGCCAACCTATTGCTCCCATTGCACACACACACACACACACACACACACACACACACAAACAAAAGTTAAGCCTTGACTATTCAGTTGAGGATTCTGTGTTTGGGGTTCACAGATGTAAGAACGTCCACCACTTGACACACATTATATACTGTTATACACCTCGGACTTGGCCCTCGAGTGTCCACAAAGGTGTATTATCTGCTTAGTTTTGTCTTTTGTAATTCCTGTGAATAAAATGAACCTAAAATCTCTTCCCCTTCCAAATCATATATTTTATAAGTCCAAGGAACTGTATCTATTACATCAACAATTTTAAAAAGTTCTTTCGTCCATCGTTCAGTAAAACCCTTTTCAAAATGAGATTTCCACCTATATATTCTTACGATATCACCAACTTTGAACTTAGGTTTTCTGACATTAATCTCTTTTTCATATTTTAATTTTGTAAATGTTTCTGATGGCTTCATATTCGTTGACGTGTGAATCGTGTCATTATACTTATCCACAATATCCTGAATAAAAGATGACCATTGTTGTGAACCGAGTTGTGTGAATTTTTTATATAGTCTCTCTTTTAAGGTACGATTAAAACGTTCAACAACAACTGCCTTCCCTTCATTAAAGGTACTGTATAATGTAATACTGTTATTTTTTAGAAAATTCATAAATGTCTTGTTATAAAACTCTCTACCCTCATCAGTCCACAATTTTTTAGGTTTTCTCTTACTTTTATTAAATATCTGTTGAAAAGCTAACATAAGAGTATTACCTGTTTTGTTTTTTAAAGGGACAACCCACGCATATCTACTCCTCAAATCAATAACGGTTAAAGCATACTTGTACCCCTTATCATTATTGAGTTCAATCAAATCAGCAGACCAGATATAATCAACTTCCTTGGAATAAACTTTCCTTCTCTGAAACTTTGTGAATATTGGTTTATGTAATTCATCAGCTAATTGCTCTTCAGTCTTAATGGCATCATTAGAGCCTATAAGTTTTTTGAATTTCCAAGTCCAAGTTTCAATTTAGCACTAATCATCTTCTTCACGATGAACCTATCAACTTTTTCTCTCAAGGTTGGATTTTGTATCAGAGACAAATTATACAACATTTCTCTATCGGCTTCATGCTTTTCTTCCAACGTTGTGGTATTCCCATAATCAATATCGTGTCTCATGCACACTTCATCAACTCTATTGATTGGTTTACTCCAGGATTTAGGATTGTCTGCCTCATCTAATCTTTTATCCAAGTTTGTGCCTGGACCACAGAAAGAATACCCTGGAAGATGTAATTCCCCTGGTATTCCAGTAGTTGTAAATTTACTTCCTGATAAAAACTTTTGTATATCTCCTCCGAGTTTGTGTTTGGAGATAAATTGATTTTTTTTTGAACCACACACCGAACATATACCTTTTTGTATAACCCTGTTATTTTTACTTTTAATATATGAAATATTTTTAGTATTAGTTTTCTTTTTACATTTGAGACAATAACTCATTTATTTATGAGAAAAATTCCTGCAGAGTGCAAAAACCTTTTTAGTTTCCAACATGCACATTTGAATCTTAATTTTTAAAAGATAAAGAATCCTTAGAAATGCCTTCACTCTCTCCTCCATTTATTTCAGAAAAAACTTGAATTAAAATGAATAGCTTGACGATGTCAATAGTCTTGAAGAAAATATTGCAAATAGACTTGTCAATTCTTTGTTTTCCTCCTCGGTGGGTTGAGTTATTTTCTGTAATACCACCAATCTTTTTTGAATCTCACTGGTTTCCATATTTTGATATTTATTCATTCTCTCTCTTTCCTCCCTCTCTCTCTTCTCCTTTTCCTCCTTCTCTCTCTTCTCCTTTTCCTCCTTCTCTTTCTTCTGCCTCTCCCTTTCCTCCCTCTCTCTATTTTCTCTTTCCTCCTTCTCTCTCTTCTCCTTTTCCTCCTTCTCTTTCTTCTCCCTCTCCTCCTTCTCCTTTTCCTCCTCTTCCCTCTCTTCTTCAACTCCTTCCTCATCCCTTACTATCCTTGAATCGTTTACACCCCATAGAATATTATACATATATTCATCAGGATTTCTTGTTATTCCTGTATCCAAAATAATTTTTTTTACAACAGGAAACCAATAAAATTTCTTTTGAATTTCTAAAAGAGCCTTACCTTTTCTTAACCTTATAATTTTTTCATTATTTAACATTCTAATTAAATCTAAAGTTGTCGGTTTATCAACATCAGCATAATGCCAATCTTTTATTGAAAATACCTCATTCTTATGTTGTAGAACATATTTATTAAAATACCGAATACCCTTTTCTTGAAGGTATGCTTGGACACAGAAATGATAATTTTCTTGAAGCCTTCTTGCTGTCATTTATGTATTAGAAATATATGTTAGAATAATATTATGGCACGAAACACCTGCCCATCTTCCCATAGTTAAATCATTTTGTATTTCCTTACTTATTATATATAATCCTGTTTTTTCTGTTTTCATGAGATAAACAAGGGCAAAACCATTATTATATTTACCCTTATTAAATTCTTTTATTTGTTGTTTACTAATCGTGGCTCCACAAAACTCATTCTCGATACCAAGTGCATAATATTCTTCCTTACGAGACTGATTTAATTGTTCCAGGTCTTCGAGGTTAATTTTAAATGACCAATTATACCCTAAATCATTCATATCATACCCCCATTGTTCTATTCTCATACAAACGATACGCCCTTCTTTATAAAAATTTATTTTAATTCGAACTGTGAATTCTGTATGACCTGGAGATAATATCAACACTTCTGTATCTTTGGAATACACAGCCGTTTTATTTAAGTATATATATTGTGATAAATCGCTTAATCTCACCAAGTCATTCGCGTCAGTTGGGCTTGGATAATTTTTTAATTTATAAGCATTTTTCATGTTAATATTTTTGTTTATATTATATTTATGTCGTTCAGCCTGTGCCTTTGTATAATAATTTGATAAATCAATATCCAGTTCTTGAGATACACCAAAGATAGAACCATCTTTACCAACATAAGTCATTTATATTAGATTAAAAATAATATCATAAAATTTTTTATTTTTGTTGAGTTGAAATAACACATATAGACATAATTGACCACAACACTTCGAATTTAATTCTTGAACTTGAAATGTTTGATAAACACCATTCTGTAAGAATTTTATGACTTCAACAGGTGGTGGAAGACCAAAACTATCAAAATAATATTTGTCTTGATTATTAAAAATACAAACCCAATGAGAACCGTTCCCATTATTATCTTCTAAGTTCATAATAATATTCTTTGTATGTTTCGGCACATTTGTTAATTCATCTCTCATACAAATAACCACATTATGAATTTTTAATTTCTTACAATATTTGGCAAGTTGTAAATTTGATGTTGTATTCTTTCCAAATTCTTTCAACCACTCATCAATGCTCATTTATTTATTAGAAAGATATAATCCATTACCTCTTTTCGTTAATTTTACACCTGCTTGTGCTATAGAAGAAAGCATATCTCCTACTAACAATCTCGCTTTATCAGGCAGACCTTCAAGTTTTTCAGCAAAATCTACAATTACACCACTTCCACTAATTTGTTTCTCCAACTCTTTGTTATGTCTTTCCAATTCTTTTTGAGCCTGGAGTTGAGCCTTCCTTTCGTTGGCAGTTTTGACCGCTGTTGAAATACCACCCGTCAATGCTCCAACCGCACTTAAACCAGCAAATAAAGGAATTAGAAATGGGAGAAATCCTCCACTCGTCTCTCTTATTGAATATTTTTTTAACATTGGTTTTGTCATTTTAATTTTAAGTGAGCCAGTGTCATTCAAGATTTTAACCTGTTCTCTTGTGAGCAAAACATCAATTCTTACTGCTCCTTTTCTCTGAATTGTATTAACGTTAATCGTACAAGGCTTTTGATTTTGAACACAAGATGATAGTTTATGAAGATTGATTTGAATAACATATACCCCAGTTGGTACTTTGCCACTCATTTATTTAACAAAAAATTATGTGAGACTAATCATCACACCATTATCTGTATTAATCTGCAATTCTGTTTCTTCCAAAAGCAAACAATATGTATCAACTTCTTCACTCTCTCCTCTTTCAATGTATAGGGAAGTATCCACTCGATTAGACTTTATAGTTTCCTTTTGAGCGCTCAGGTCAAACGCATAGATTGTATACAAACTTTTAAATGCTGTCATATCCAAAATAGGTTCTTTATTTCCATTACTTTCACACACCTTTTGGTAAGACTTGTATGCTTCAGCAAAATCATTTTTTTCCCAATTAATTTCCAATCTATCTCGTGGATAAAATGTTCCATCTAGAGAAACGCGAAGTTGTTTCACCTTAGCATTATCACTCAATGCATTATTCTTATCAGTCGCAGTATCACCATCTGGCTTTTTAAAAATCATCCACAGATATCGTGGCTTTCCTTCCAGAACACCCAAATTCCACGTGTAAGTAGTTTGATTGAGTTTAACGTGTTGACATCTTCTTTTGAGGTATGATGCACTGAGTGGTTTCTTTGAGTTAAGTCTTCGATTCAACATCTCTTCTGTTTTAAGATTAGGAGTATATTCACTGATATACCAACTCATCTCCTCAATTACAAATTTATTCTGTTCACCAAAAGCACTACCAACACCAAAAAGCAATCTATTTTCATTATCATTCCTTTGTAGTTGAAATCTAATTTTAAGACCATACAGAACTTTATCATAATCACAAAATCCAAATATACCTTTAAGAGGAACTGCCACAGTAAAACTATTTTCTGCTTTTGTATCATCATTATACATTCCTTTCCTTTGAATATATCCAGGGTCTGTGTTTGTTCCCGTTGACATATCAGGAATAAAACCTTCGACAGACCCCTTTCCCATTCTATCACTGAATGTATAGAGTGTAAATTTCATCATTTCAGATACAGCAGAGACATAATCAACCGCTTCAACTTCTTGTGTTCCAATATACAATCGCACACTATCAAACATTTTCCAGAAGAAATCATTTACAAGTGTAGCGTTTGTGTTATTCCCAGCCTTAGTGAATTTAAATTTACACAACAAGAAACTTTCGGAGAGATTCAAATAGGTTTGTTGATTATTTATTTCAAAACTTTTTGTACCATTTGTATTCCAGTCTGTTCCAGTTATTGCATTTACCTTGAAGTAATCTTCTTTTTTAGTGGAGTTTGAGATAATAATAGTATCATCCAAATCATAGATACTATCAATTGCTTCCATACTTGTATTTATTTAGGAAAAAAGATGTTAAAACTTTTGAAACCCTGTTCCAAGTATTTGAATTATTTTCTGTCGTTCTTGGGGGGACAACTGAGTTTTACCTTTCTTAATTTCTTTTATTGCTTGTAATTTATGAGATTCCTTCTGAGCATCTTTAATACTCTTTACAGCACCTGCTACATTTCCCACAGCAGAAGCAGTTGAACCAATTAGGTCTTTATGTTTAAGAATAGTTGAACCAATACCCATGAGAGTATCAATTATCCCATCTCCTCTAAATTGATGTCCGACACCCCTTTGTCTCTTAGGTTTATAGTATCCTCTACCAAGATACATACCTTCACCCTTGTAGTACGGGGAAAGGAACATCCCATCCCCTGTAATTATTTTATATTTTCCCA
Organism: Eptatretus burgeri; assembly: GCF_056783735.1. Lineage (NCBI taxonomy): Eukaryota > Metazoa > Chordata > Myxini > Myxiniformes > Myxinidae > Eptatretus > Eptatretus burgeri. The sequence goes on from NC_140968.1 coordinate 43,441,979, forward strand.
ACTCGTGTTTCCTCACAATAACCATCGTATTTATTTATTGAAAAACTTCACATAGGTGAATTCTGATGGATATAACTTCTCCATTAAAAGAAATCACACGATTATCTTGGTCGGTTATCCTAAAATTTACTCTGTGTATGGTTTTTCCTGACACAGGTAGATAAACCAAATTTTTAGGTTCCATATTGAATTTATAACCAATTGGGGTTGAGTATGCGCTGAATGAAAATATTGTATTTGTTTTTTTCCATCATTATAAGCACCATCAATCAAATCACAGTGAATTAACACCGAATTTATTCCTGAGGATATTTGAATGACATTATCACTGTAAAACGTCCCATTAGTTTCAATCTTTGTTGAGGAGAAACCTAATAACTCTCTAAATGAATTATCAATTGTGAAATCAACCTTGTAGTTATTTTTAACTTTAATCGTTGATTTTGAAGTATGTTTTTGAATGTTTATAACAATATTTTTTGGTTCATCACCCTGTTCTTTCATAAGACGAGCAATTTCGGAAGATATTTGAGAAATCTCATATGCTCCGGGTGAGACTGTTATCGTTTTGTATCCACTTCCCGGATTATAACTAAACTTGTCATTTTTCTCGGTTATATTAAATAAGGTATTATAAGTTTCCATGGACAATAAAGATGCCTCATATTCTTTTGTTGTGTCAAGTTGTAGTGGGTATGGGAATGAAGATGTGTGGTCGCTTGTTGTGAAATTAAAACTCAGGATTGTGCTTCTCATCTTATTTAATATGAGATAAAATGTCTTTATATTGAGATTTATTAATTATTTTCATGTTCATCAACTGGTCTAAAATGGCTGATGCTTCATTAAAACAATTGTTATTTCCAGCCTTCTTACTGCCTAACAACAATAACAGTCTATTAACTAATTGCGATGGGTCATTTGGAAGAAAACTAATACCTGAACCAAGGATACTTAAAGCCTGAATAATGTGTTTCTCCTTCTCATTCTTCCTACTTTTACCAGAAAGAATAACCTTATAATTTAGAGTGTTCAGCAAATCAATATATACTCTATCATCATTATTTTCCATATCCAATGGTTTATCAATATACTTTGATTCATCCCTCACAGTTGAACCTTGTCTTCCATCTTTTGTGAGAAGAAACATTAATCTCGGAGTTAGTTTAACAGGGGGTGAGCAGAACTTAAGAACCTTAATTCATCATTAAATATCAATACCTTTTCTTGAACAAGATGAAATATTGCTGGTTGTTCTGTTGGAATGAGTCCTGCTTTGGTTTTTGAATCCGCTGAATATTCATTGTTTTGAACAGCATTCACAATATAATCAGGGGGTTGATTAATCTCTTCCAGTTGTTGAAATAAACCTTCATCATATTCTAATTCTCCAATATGCTCTAATTCTTCCTCCGTCATTTGACTGAAATCTTTTAACATTTGGAGCTTTCTGGGAGTATATTCTACTGTGGGAACTGTGGAAACATCTTTCATTTTTTCTTGGGAAGTTTTTAAAAGTGGTTTAAAAAATTTCTCTTGTTTTCTTTCAAATACTTCTTCGCCCGTTAGTTTCTGTCTGCGTTTCTTCTTTATGTCTTCCTGCTGTTTTACAACTTTTGAAACCAACTCTTGATGTTCCTTAAATCTTCTTGCTCTTTCTTTTGTATCCATTTATTTATTGTAAAATATCATTTAATGAATTGTAAAGATTAACAGGGAAATTTTCCTTTTCTTCATCATTCAAGTAGATGTGTTCAAATAAATCCTTTTCTTTAAATATTTCATCAAATTCTTTATTAACATTAATGCGAGTTGTAATTTCTTCTTCACTAATCCTTGCATCTCTGCTTTTCATACGTTTGCGTTGAGTTTCTTCATCAACATCAAAACCGAATGATAAAATCTTCACCCCGCTCAGATATTTAATAATTTGTCTCGTTCCTTCTGGATTAGTTTCTAATATCCCAACACCACCAGATTTTAGTTTCCTTAACTCACTCTTACAATGTGAATATTTTGTTGTACCAAGAGAAACCTCCTCAAATATTTGTCCTTCATTCCTCAATCACATATGTTCCTCCACTGAAATATAGTGATAATCTTCACCTTTTACTTCTCCAGGTCTTATTGCTCTAGTTGTTGTTGATACAATGCGTATCACGGGGTGTTTTTTAAGTAAATTTACAATATTCTCATTTGTACTACACAAGAACCTTGATTTATGAAAGTTTTTTCCAGAAGCAGATTTACCCACAAGATTTATAATAATAGTTGTCATTTATATATGTAATTGTTTATAAAACAAAAAATATATCCCTTAATATCTCATCTTGTTTCACAACAATATATTTATATTTTTCAGTCGTGTGCTTCATGTAATCCTCAAATTTCTTTTTACTACATAATGTAGAACAATTATCTCTCCAAAAATTATTGATATCTATTGAATTTAACTTGAATAAAATAAAAGTATTAGCATTGTTTCTGATGGAACGACGAGGAAGTTGAAAGTACGATTGACTAAGATAAATACAATTACAAGAAGAATGTCTCCCTCTTGTGTAGTAGCTGTCCATTACCGTTTGGTTTCTCTCATTAACACAATCATCAAAGATAACGAGGTTCTTTTTTGATTTATCCAAATCTTGGGGAGATGGTATATCATCCGTATTATCACTAAGAATACAAGTTATAAGATTTGATTTCTTTTTACATCTCTGTGTATCACAAAATAGTTGAATTATATCTTCAATGTTATAATCATTTAGGTTTTTTGACGTTTAAATAAACCGATTATATCTTCTTTTTGAAGACCAGCATTAAAACCTTGTGAGAGTAGTTGATACTCTGGTTGAAAACTCGACTTTGTGAAAATTATTAAATTGTTATAATCTAAAAAGTTGGGAGTGAGGAGCATTTTTAAAAGTAAGCAGGTTTTTCCACATCCACTTGAACCAACTATGAGACATCTTAATGAATTTGGGAGATTTTTATGGTTGTTAAATTTTATCTTATTTTCCCAAATAGGTAAAAAATCATTCATTTATATATTTGAAAAACAGGTTATTTAATTTATTATTGGCTTTTTTAGAAACTCTATATTTTATCCTAAGTTCAGGTTTAATTTCAAGATAATCCATTATTTTATTTATACAATATCTTGTGTTGATATTTCCCTGAAAATTACATCCATGAATAATATACAACAACAATCCTTTGAACATTTCTCTTATACGTTCAGTTTCTTCCCTTGTAAGGAAAGGTGTGTTATCATCCTCATACTTTACATTCATTTCTCTAATCAATCTTGTAAAGTAATTCATTTTTGGTGTAAATCTAAAAGAATTATTTTCCTTTTTATATTTTTTATTATCATTAATTAGAAGATAATCACAGAATATACATTGTTTATAGGTTTTTGACTCTGTGTTTAATCCCTGTCTTTCACACGCAGGACAATTCTCAAATTTGTCATATGGAGAATCAGGAAAGTCTAGCATATTTATAAAGTAAAACTTTACTTAAACTGAAATTCATCTATACTTTCAGTTGTATATTACCATCGATATCGATATACTTTTTTTCATTATCAGATTCAACGACAACATTTTTTATATTAAAGGTAATTTTAAAATTATCGTTAACTACTATTGAACGAAATGTCATTTCACCTGATATATTAACATCCTTTATTTCATCAGGATTTACATCTTTAGGGTTGTTGAAAAAAATACAAATTTCTCCTTGCATATTACAGATGGTCTTATCTTTTCTTTCTAAAGCTTCATCCATAAGGTTTTTGTTCTTTGATACTTTTTCTTGTTTCATTGCTTTTTCTAGTTTTGAATATATTACTAGAAGGAGAGGAGAAACTTTTGTTAGAGATACTTTAATTGATGTTCTACCAGGTATACTAAAAGCCCTTCCACTGAAGGAAATTGAAGAACTCATATTATTTACCATAATAGTTTTTATCCAATAGTTGTTATATTTATCTTTGTTCAATTTTACATCCTTGACATATTTCTCAGTATCTTTAACAGATGAAGAGATTGATTGAAACTTGTCTTTTGTGTCTTGAAACATTGTATTTATTAAGTGAAAAAGTTGGAGGATAAAATGTTTTTAAGCACAGATTCACCTATAAATTAAACGAAATTTTCATCAAGAAAATTTTAGTTTAAGCAAAGTTTTATTCTATAAATATGGTGAATACAACGTACTGCGATGTTTGTAATCACGAATATAAACATTATAGAAAACACCTCCGAACCAACAAACACACATTTAATCTATTTCATCAAATATCTCCTCTTGAGTTGGAAAGAAAACATTGTGATATCTGTTCAAAGGATGTTTTGAAGAGTAGTTATAATCAACATCTTCAATCACAAAAACACAAGAAAAATGAGTTTAAAGTAAAGGGAGACTATTATATTAAAAACACTGATGGGGCATTTAAAGGGCATATAAAAATAAGGATTTTTCAATTTGGAGAACCCGGTCCATCATCAATAGCTGAATCAATTGAAATAGTGAAACCCGATGTTGAAAAATTTATTAAAAAGACATTAAAAGAAATGAAAACTTTAAAGTTTTATATGGGAGTGAAAATGAATATGAAAAGACAAGATGAAGAACATACTCCTTATATGAGAACAGGTCTTCATTTTATAACATCATTTCAAGATTTTTTGAATAGTGGGGTTTATGAAGAACTATCAAGACAAGAGGAGGATGTTGATAATACAGTGGTAGGAAGTGGATTCAATATTAAAAAAATCATCTTTTTAGATATACACATTCTAAAATCAAACCCTCTTAAAGCTTCTTCTTATATTGAATTACCAAAAGAAATAAAACGAAAGAAGGCAGTTGTTAATATTAAGAACAATGATAATAAATGTTTTCTCTGGTCTGTTCTTGCTCACTTTCATCCACCAAAATGTAATTCAGAAAGAGTAAAACAATATATGAAATATGAGAATACCTTGGACATTAAAGATTTTAAATTCCCAATGCCACTAACAGATATTCCTAAATTTGAGAAAAAGAATAATCTTTCTATTAATGTATATGGATTAACGGATACAAACAAAGTTCAAATATTAAAAATTTCAAACAACTATAAAAATGAAGAAACACACATTGACCTTTTATATTTTAGTGTTGGAAAGAATTCACATTACACATACATCAATAATTTATCAAGATTAATCTCTTCTCAGGTATTCAGAACAGCAAACAAAATATATCCTTGTAAGCGATGTCTTAATTCATTTCATACAAAAGAACGATTAGAACAACATTCAAAATATTGTAGTAATCATAAATCAGCTGTAATTACAATGCCTAAACCTGGTGAAAAGATTTATTTTGAAGATTATAATAAATCTATCATGCACCCATTTGTGATATACGCTGATTTTGAATGTATCCTTAAAAAGATAAATACTGCTTCTCCTAATCCAAAAGAACCATATACAAATAAATATCAAAAACATATTCCTTGTGGTTTCTGTTATTATATCAAATCATCTGTTGGAGAAAAGTATAACAAACTTGAACATTATCGTGGAAAAAATGCTTCACAAGAGTTTGTAAAACGATTAGAAAAGGATTGTATAAGACTCACTAAATTAATGAAAGAAACAAATGAACCGATGAAATTAACCAAAGAAGAAAAATTAGAATTTAGAATGAACAATATCTGTCATATTTGTGAGGGGGAAATTAAGGAGTCTAAAGTTAGAGACCATTGTCATCTTACTGGTAAATATAGAGGTCCCGCTCATTCCTGTTGTAATCTTAATTATAAATTACCTTCTTTTATTCCAGTCTTTCTTCACAACAGCGCCAACTATGATACACATCTATTTATAAATGAACTTTCAAAAACACCAGGGAATATTTCTGCCATAACAAACACAAGTCAAAAGTATATTTCATTTTCAAAAATGATATTCACAAAACCTTTAACTCGTATTAGGTTTCTAGATTCTTACAAGTTTATGGGAACACCACTAGCCTACCTCGCATCAAATCTAAGCTCCACGGACTCTTTTCCAAATCTTAATTCATTCTTTCCAAAAGAGGAAATTCTCACTAAAGAGGAAATTCAGATTAAAGAGAGAATTCAAAGTAAAGAGGAAACTCTAATTAATGAAGAAATTCTAACTGAAGATGAAATTCTAATTATAAAGAAAATTCGAACTAAAGAGGAAATTCAGATTAAAGATGAAATTCTGATTAAAGAAGGAATTCTTACAAGAGAGGAAATTCAAACAAGGAATGAAATTCAAAGTAAAGAGAAAATTCTTACAAGTAAGGGAATTTATCCTTATGATTATATGGATTCATTTATGAGATTTAAAGAAACACAACTTCCTTCAAAAGAAAGTTTCTATAATAACCTTTATGAAGAAGAGATAAGTGATAAGGAATATAAACACGCACAAGAAATATGGAAAATATTTAAGATAAAGAACCTTGGAGAATATCATGATTTATATCTAAAAACAGATGTTTTATTGTTAGCTGATGTGTTTGAGGCTTTTAGAACACTCTGTCATAATAAAAATTGTTATGGATTAGACCCTGCCCACTATTTCACAGCTCCTGGTTTAGCTTGGAGTGCAATGTTGAAAATGACAAAACAAGATATAGATTTAATCAGTGATGTTGATATGCTTTTGATGATTGAGAAGTCCAAGAGAGGTGGAATATCACAAGTATGTTCAAAAAGATATGCGAAAGCAAATAATAAATATCTCCCAAATTATGATAGTGAAAAAGATAGTAATTATTTGATGTATTTTGATGCTAATAATTTGTATGGATGGGCAATGTCTCAATCTCTACCTTATGGTAAATTAGAGTGGGTGGAAGAAAAGGATTATGAAAAGGCTTTGATGAATATTGTTATTTCTTCTCAAGAGGAATTGAATGACGAAGAAGAAGGTTATTATTTTGAAGTTGATTTGAGGTACCCGAGTGTTCTTCATAATAAGCATAAAGACCTTCCTTTTGCATGTGAGAAAGAAACCCCAAAGAAAGAATGGTTCAGTGATTATCATAAAAGTTTTAATATTAAAGGCAAATCAACAGAAAAGTTATTAACAACATTCTATGATAAAGAGGGATATGTTTTACATCAGAGAAGCTTAAAACAGTTTTTGAGAGAAGGATTGAGAGTAGCTAAAATTCATAGAGTTTTAAAATTTAAACAAAGTCCTTGGGTGAAAAAGTATATTCAATTCAATACAGATATGAGAGCAAATACAAAAGTAAAATTTGAAGGGGACTTTTATAAATTAATGAATAATGCTGTATTTGGAAAGACTATGGAAAATGTTAGAAACAGGCAAAACATTAGATTCGCAACATCTTGGAAAGAAGCTTCGAGATTGATAAATAAACCAAGTTTTGAGAGAGAAGAGGTTTTTTCAGAGAACTTTTCTGCAATTCATATGAAAAAGGAAAGTATTGTAATGGATAAACCAATTTATATTGGAACAGCAGTTCTTGATTTATCAAAGATATTGATGTATGATTATTTGTATAATGACTTAAAGAAAGAGTATGGTGAAAATGTTTCATTGTTGTATATGGACACTGATAGTTTTATCCTAGATATAAAAACTGATGATGTTTATGAAGATATGAAAAAAAATATTGGAGTATATGATACAAGTAATTTCAGCAAGAAGAGTGAGTTATTTTCCAAAAAGAATGAAAAGGTTATTGGTAAGTTTAAGGATGAGTTGGGTGGAAAAGTAATGAGTGAGTTTATTGGATTGAGAGCAAAGGCATATGCTTATAAGTATGGTGAACAGATTGATAAGAGGTTAAAGGGAATAAAGAAATATGTAATAAAGAAATCAATAACTTTTAGAAATTATTATAATTGTTTGATGAATAAGAAAGAAGAATATAGGAAAATGAATACAATAAGAAGTTATAAACATAACATATATAGTGAAGAAGTAAATAAAAAGGCATTAGGAGCCTTTGATGATAAGAGATTTATTTTAGATAATGGAATAGATTGTGTTCCATATGGATATTGTATGATAGAGTAAATAGAATAGATTGTGTTTTAACGATGGGAAGATAGGTTAGGGTTTTTTAAGGGCTACCGCCGCGTTTTTTCACAATATATAAATGGTTAAACCAAGTATTAATCAAACTAAAGAGTGGAGAAAATCTCAGTCTTGGTATATAAATGGAAAACATAATGAATGTGAAAAATATCAAATAAGTCTTATTGAAAAAATAACTAAAACAAAGGTAAATAAAACAAATAAGCGAATCAATTTAAAAACTAGTAAGTTAGAGGATGTAAAGAAAAAAAATGAATATCCTTGAATGGACTGAAAACTTTGATGGTTATCAATTGAACAATGAAAAAACAATTTACTATAATCTCAAAATGATATGTGGCTCAGGAGGTGGCCAGATGAGAGCATTAAGAGAAGTTTATCATTTCGTAATGGCACAAAAGGGGTATCTTAAAAAATATAAAGATTCAAATGTTTTGTTTGTCAATATTTTAGATGGGGATTATTGTGCAAAGAAAATTAAACTATTGAAGGAATTTGAGAATGAACAAATCTTTATAGGTTCAATGAGTGAGCTGTTCAACCCCCAGGTGTTCAATTCAATGAGGTTCAACCTCCAAGTTAAAAGGGGAGACAAATAAATATACCTTGGGATAAAAAGGGGATTTATTTTTAGGGAAAAAAATATGAATCGCTGAAAATCCCCCATTCATTTACATGGGGAAAAGTGAGCCAGAATCAGTATTCTTACCCTACATATATATATATATATATATATATATATATATATATATATATATATATATATATATATATATATATATGTAGCACGATATTTCAAAATGTTGTGGACGGGTTGCGAGTGTGGCAAGGACGAATTGATTCGATTTTGTTGAAGACCCGATTCCGAATTTGGATACGAGAATTATTTAATTTTTGAAGTGATTCTTCACCATTGAGAGATAGGGCCAAAAATGATTATATGGCATGATATTTCAAAAATGTATTGGACCCGATATGTTCTCATGAATCAAGCATTGCGTGACGGAGGGTATGCGCTCTACCGAGCGCCGTTCTAATTTATTCTGTTTTCCAAAGCGTTCTTTCAAAGACGAGAACTGAAATTGGACGCATGCCTGTGGGTTGTTACTTTGAGGATTTATAGTTTGAACTTTGTAATGAATTTATATTTTTCATTGTTGTCATTTTGCACGCAGCGGATGATCAAATCAGATGGCTGAACTCCCTGCGAGCGGGCACTGGGGTTCTCACCATTTCCATGGCACACAATAGCATCCACGAGAAGGTCTACGGAAGGTTCAACACCATGGGTAATATATCTAAGTGTGGTTTAATTACAGGCCTACACCATTTCAGGCCATTTCTTGGAGCAAAAATCAATTGGTTAATTTTAAACAAGAATCTTTAATGAACCTTTTAAAAATTTTACTTTTTTCCTTTGTAGAGCCCACCATGTAATGACATGTTACCATGTAGGCTGTGTCCTGTCTAATGCCTTGTTTGCACCAATGTCCTATTGCCATCCATATGCAATGATACGACTGTGCAGTTTTTGGCAATGATGTGAATTTGTTTCATTAATCGCAACCCAAGCAGCCAATGATTCCAGACCGACTCTGCCTAATTGTCTGGACAGTTGGCAAGGTGTTTGTCTAGAGTGGATCCAGCATCGTTGGCTGCCTTGGGATGCTGGCGAACTCGGGTAGATTAAGTTGGCCAAAAAAAAAACTTGCATTGAGTGATCACCTGCCTTATGTGGCCATTTTATTTTGCCACGCTTTCAAGCTGTAACCCTTGTCTAAATGAATATATTTGAATCATTTCTGAGTTAAATTAATGCTTCCCTATCAAGAAAATAAACAACTCTCATCCCTAAAGCATTTCTGAATGAAATGTGAGGAATGATGAAATGAGGTCAAGCTTCTTGAAAAGGGCAAATTGTTGTTCCAGCTGTATATGAAGGGGAAGAAGAAGCATAACCAAAGAAAAATATCCTTGATTATTTCTCAGGAGAAACTAAGTGTCACTTATTTGTTTTCGTCATTGTTATTCATGATCATAAAAGTATGAAAGTGAAAAAAAAAAAGTTTGATTGACAGGATTAATCTCCCCAACATGCATGGTTAATTAACTTTTAATAATTTAACTACCGACACGCAAATCCCTGATCATAGCAACAGGCTATCTGGACGTTGCTTACACAAAACTATGGTATATCGTTCAGGGTGCTGGAGATAACTCCTCCTTAGAATTCAAACCCAGATAATATGGCTCAAAGGTGAGTGTGCATACCTCTAAAATATCCTGCCAGCCCAAAAGGTCCACATAATATGTCCCTTTCTGCAACTCCATTTTACTTTCATCTCCTTGCAAACCTTTTCCATTTCACATCATCCAGTCTTCTCTATAACAACAATTTATTCTCCTTTTACAACCCTCGCTCTTTTTAACTCACCTGAAATTTTTAACTTTTAACAATCAAATCGTCCGTTCGTCCGTCCACAAATGCTTGCAGTTTCTTCTCTGAAACTACACACACACACAATTTCGATGAAACTTGACCACAACCGTCATCATCCATGATGTACCAAACTTTGTTCAGGGCCTTAAAAAAATCCGGGTCTTGGTGGGGGGGGGGGGTGCGGGGTCTATGAAGGGAGTTTATGGGGGGGAGGGGTAGGTATTTGACCCCCCCACCTAAGTGAAGAAAGGTATTTTTTGACCCCCCCTCCCCAATAAAATAGGTATTTGCTTTCTTCTCCAAAACCACACATAATTTTAATGAAACTTGACCACCACCTTCATCACCCATGATGTACCAAAGTTTATTCATGCTATTAAAAAAATTTGGGTCGAAAGGAGTTTTTTTGGGGTGGGGGCTTGCCCCCCAAAATAGGTATTTCCTATAACATTGGTTGGTAGTTTTGCTGATTCCATCTCATGTTGACTTCCTCCTCAATATCATTATTCTACCAGGTGAGCGCCCAGGGGTATTGGCCTTTTTTTTTTTTTTTTTTTTTTTCTAATAGAGTACTTGAGCTCAAAATGGATAATTCACAATCGCTCATAGAAAGCAGATTGAGTCATCTTCAGTGTTTGGTTTTAAGCAGGTTATGCAAGCGTGAAGGTATAATTATACCCTTACATTCACTTTAACTACATATTGTTTCCTTTCTTTACTGATCAATTATTGTCATAATGTTATTCTGCAAAATATCTATAATTGTCGTACCACTTTCAACTACCTGGTTGGTCAACAGCCTTTTGGTGGAGGCTTGTGAGTTATTGCCAAAAATATTGTGCAAATGTATAATTGTCCCACACAGCATAGGCACCAATAACTTTTAGCAGTGGTGAGACTGAGATCATAGGTGAAGGTTGAAATGGCTCAATTAAAGACGACCACCAGGAAGCATCCATCTCATAATGCACGAAGAACTGGCAGTTTCCAACGTGTTGACACAGCTTTTTGACACTGTTCCAGAACAGCTTCATGCACGTCTGGACAGAAAACGGTTTCACCAGTGGGATTATGAAACCAAGCAGCAGAAAATGCAATAATAACACAACGAAAATATACTTGGCGCACAACATAATTGAGATTGTCTCTGCTACAAAAGTCATGGTCTCCATTTTTGTAGGATTTTGCAGGAATTTAGAGACAGATTAAATGACTTGTGGTAATACCAGACTTGGTGGTGTAATGGTTAGAACATCCGATCTGAGTCTGAGTGGTCGGTGGTTCAGACCCTGACTGAGTCACACCAAAGACTTTTAAAATGATGCTCGACGTTGAGTATTTAAAAGGATAGAGCACGGACAATCACCATAGGTCGGCATCCATGCAAAGGAGGATATTCCTCTTTAGGAAATGCTCCGCAGATAAGGCACCATTGTTGTGACGTTCCTGGTACCCAGAGTGCCCCGGAAAGTGGTGGCAGTTCCCCCAAGCTTAGTGGATATGTTTGTCACCTCTAACCATCCGTGTGTGTGTGTGTGTGTGTGTGTGTGTGTGTGTGTGTGTGTGTGTGGGGCAGCTCCACTACAAGCCTTAGATTCTGTTTTAATAAAAAAAATACATAAAGAAGACCTCCCTGTGGTATTAAAAAAGTTGTACGAATGAGATACTCACAATTGTAAAAGATAGGCCAAAATGTATAACAAGGCATATCTATCAATTTAAAATTCATTTATATACTTTCTTACTAATCATTTGTATGGCTGGCAAGATTGCTGAGCAGAAGGCACACTCTCCTCTGAGCTGTTGAGCCTGGGTTAAAATCTTGACCCAGCTATAAATCCTAGTGTTTCGCATGCAGGGTGAGACATCAATGTGTGCATGCCATCCGTCCAGAAGGATAAGGTGAAGGGACTGTCTGCCAGCACTGGTTGTTTATAGATGTTAAAGATCCCTCAGTCTTTTGTGGGGAGGAGGTGAGTCATCTCCAGCACCCTGAAACTATTCCAAATTTCTGCCACTTTCAGTCGAGAATCCTGCAATGGAGTGGTGCTCTTTCCAGGATTAGCTCGAGCTTTGAAACGTTTCCCAACTTCTTGTGAACTCCACGAGGCACTGTCAATAGTACAGACTTCCACATGTATGTGTGTGTGTGTGTGTGTGTGTATATATATATATATATATATATATATATATATATATATATATATATATATATATATATATATATATATATATATATATATATATATATATATATATACACACGCAAAAGATACTTGCCACCTTTTAAATCTTCAAATATCAACAATAACACTGCGTGTAGTAAATGGGTGAACTTATTTGTGTACAATAGTGTCCTCACTGTCAGACAAAACGGTCACAGATGGTCACTTGAACCTTCAATGGTCACTTCATAGCACAGCTGTTGAACAGCCGTTTTGACTGTCAGTGATTAGCCAAGGGGTATGGGATGATTTTAATGAGCTGCACGTGATGTCTTGATATTGGCTTTAAAAAGGCCAGTGCAAAATGGGCATTTCAATCAACATGCCACGATTGTCAAGGGATCAACGGCAGTGTTCCTTGGGCATACTGCAAGGCGGATTGAGCTACCGTGAGGTGGCACGTCGCCTTGGCTGTTCACACCAGACGATATCGGCCCTGGTGGACAGAGACACCCTCCACAACTCTGCAGATGACAGACCTCGATCAGAGAGGCCAAGAGTCACCACTGCAAGGCAGGACAGGCAGATGGTCCTAAGTCAGATGGCTTCAGACATTGAGGACTGAGTGGGACAGAATCCAGCAGCAATCCATCCAAAGACTGGTAGGCAGTATGTGCCGACGATGCACTGCCTGTATCCAAAACAATGGTGGCCACACATGCTTTTGAAAGGGGACTGACATTGCACCCTGTGCTGTTCTGTACTGTAGAACAAACTTATGAGATGGTGTATCTTGGTCAAAAATTTGACATGTCATCAATAAAATGCCAATGTTTCAATTAGCAATTGTTGGTTTGTTTTATTTTGAACTGTTACAATTTTATTACATTTCAAACAAGTGGTAAATTTCTTTTCTTTTGTTTCTTTTCTTTTGCGTTTCAGTATATTACTAAAACTCTCATCTTGTATGTATGTACGTATGTTCCTGAAATACAGACAAAACAGCACACGATAGCGCAAAAATTTTAGGGCCACCTTACTATTATCCTGCGGTGTGCAGTATCAAGTTGTGTTAAAATCGGGCAACGAAAAAATTATTTAAAAATCGATTCCCGATTCAGCCAAGTACTCTTCGGGAGGATTTGATCAATGCATACAACCTCAGCGGTATAGTTCGCTGGAGCTATTTTTTTTTTTTTTTTTCTTGAAATGATTTCTTTTAAAATCTCAAACATTTAGTATAGACAAAGAACGATTTATTTTTAGCATAAAATAAACATCGCCATTTTGATGTAATACTTCCTTGTTTTTTTGTATACCTTGTCAAGGCTTGTGTGAGAGCTAACACACAACGCACAGCAAGGGGGGCATGAGACAAGAGGGGAGGGAGTGGGAAGGACAAAACAGTGGGGAACAGAGACATTAGGAGATCTGTGGAAGGGAGAGGGATGGGACGGGGAACGTGGGGAATGCAAGATGGACATTACAGGGACTTTCAGGAAGGAAAGCAGGGAATTTGAAGGAGGAGGGTTTAGGTGGATTATCGGGGGTAGAAAAGATCGAGGATTTGGATGGGGGATGATAAGAGGCAGTGGTGAACAGCTGTTTTGAAGGCCTGGAGGGAAGAATGGGATTGAATAGAGTGAGGGAGTTTATTCCAAAGGCAGGAAAAAAGACGAATGAAAGAGTGAAGGTGATAGGAGGCTGGATAGGAGACGGTCAAAGACAGAAAGACCACCGACCAACCTGCGGTGATTGAGTGAGAGGCCCAAAGACTCAGCCTCATTGCGGGAGATGCCAATGATCCAAAATGCCTTGGTTTCTACAGCGTGAAGCCGAGAAAGGTGGGAGGCAGGAGCACCAGCCCAGAGAGGAGAGCACTACTCCATCAGGCTGCGGACAAAAGCTTTGTAAGTGGTCAGTAGCTCAGGTTGTTTGAGGAAGGACTTTGCACGACGGAGGATTCCCAGTCGGCAACTGGCTTTGGAGGCAAGGTTTGAAACGTGGCTTTCCCAGGAAAAGTCATAGCAGATAGTGAAACCCAGAAGCTTGAAAGAAAGGACTTCTTCCAGAGGATTGTTGAGAAAGTGGATGGGGGTTGGGGGGGGAGGGGGTTTTGCAATGGTCCTTTCGAAGAGACATTGTGAGAGTGTGAGATTTGTCCGGATTGAAAGACATCATGAATACTATTTCATTTTAATTTATTAATTCATTATTATTAATTCATGTTCATTAATAAATAAAATTTTGTTCAGAAGATTACGCACAATAATTACTTCGACTTTCTTTTCTCCATTTTGTTTTTTCACATTGACACGCATATCAAGTTTCATTCAAATCGGGCAACAAAAAAAATTATTAAAAAATCAATTCCCGATTCAGTCAAGTACTCTTCGGGATTATTTGATCAACGCAAACAACGTCCAGCGGTATAGTTCGCTGGAGCTATCTTTCTTTATTCATTTTTTTTTATCAACCGCTGTCACAACGGGAATCCAACGGGTTCATGGGTCATCTAGGAACTTGTTAAAAGTTAATTAACCATGCATGTTGGGGAGATTTATCCTCTCAATCAAACGTGTTTTTTCCCACTTTCGTACTTTTATGATCATAGATAACATTGCTGAAAACAAATAAGTGCCACTTAGTTTCTCCTGTAGAGATTGGTGGTCATGGACATATTCACTTACATTGGCAGTGATATTCATGTCTCTGCTGGCTGTGAGCCAGAGGTCAACAGACGTCTGGGTCGGGCCTGGGGAAAAATGGATTCATACAGGTGATCATCCTCTCTTTGGGATAGGACATTCCAGGCACCCACCCGAGGGGACCGCTTCAGGTGGAGGTAATAAGTCGGAGATAGTATCACCACAAGGTGACAACAAGGCCCCTCTTCCAGTCAGTTGGGATGATGCCTGTGTTCCAGGCAGAGCACAGAACTACATGCAATGACATGGGTACAGCATTTCCCCCAGCCTTGAGAAGTTCAGCATGGATGCCACAGATCCCAGGAGCTTTACCCATTTCAACCGGTTCACCGCAGCCTGTGTTTCCACAAACAAAATTGGATCATAGTTGATTGGAGGGCCAGCAATCGGGATAGAGCCTGTGGGCACTGAAACCAATGAACCAGCCACCCTCAGTCCATGACTTCTTGCAAAGTTAAGAAACTTAGTGCTGTTCTGGTTCACAGTTCCAGACCCATGGGGGCCAACACATGTCTCATAACTATCCCTATCAGTTCCTGTCGATGCATTGAAATCCCCCAAGACAAGAAGAGTATCTCGCCTGGGGCACTGATCAACCATAGACTCGAGCATGACATGGAATGCGTTCTACACGGTGAGATAATTTGCCTCAGTCGGAGCATATACAGAGACTAGGGAACCAACATCCAAGGAGTGACAGATCCATCGTCTCATAATATGTTCGTTGAGAGGTGTTACCTCAATTATAATTGGACACAACTACAGCAACTCCTTGGGCATGGTAACTCTCAGAGATACCAGAACAATAGTCGGCGTAACCACTCGCCATGACCTCACCACTATTCGGTCTCTGAACCTCGGAGAGTGCTGCAATACTGATGTTCAAACACTTGAGCTCAGATGATAACAGACAGGTGATCATCCTCTCTTTGGGATAGGACATTCCAGGCACCCACCCAAGGGGACCGCTTCAGGTTAACCCAAGGAGTCCGCCATCTGGTGGACGACACCTCAGCACCATCCTGATACACACTACCACAATCTGACCCAGGAAGGTTACCCTGTGGTTTTCCTCCTATCAAAGAGTGGGGGTCCGGAAGGCTTTGCCCCAATCCCGTCATCCGGTGAGCTGCGCTGCGGAGGGCAGCTGCGCAGGAGGTACTTCCATGGAGTGGGTTTTCTGTTTTCTTTACATTCTTCTTGTGTTTTGCAGAGTAAAGGGTTTTATGGTGGCCGGTATGCAAATCCTGCCACTAACTTCCTTAAAAAGAAAAAAGTAACCGAACTGCATGAGGATGTCCGCAGACACAGTGGGCACTAGATGTATGGATGGCCGTTGGCTCACAAAGAACTCCTCTGCTGTTTAACAGGTTTTGTTTTTAATCCTGTTGGATGTCCAGATAATACACCCTCCTCATCAGGAAACCTGGTGAGGGAGATTGTTTCGTCACTGACAACCTGACCATGAAACTGGTTAATACAGGTTTACATGGTACCTGTAGCAAGTCACAGATATAATCTGGCCTGATCTGACAATATCCAGCCACCCTTAGTTGATAAGGAGTGGTTGCCAAGCCAGCCATTCCTTATCAACAGTTTTGTTGGAGTGCTTGCATGGGTGCTTAAGCCACTTGGCGAGTGCTCTAAAATAGTCATCACTGAATATATCGATCGACTTAAACAAAGTTCAGGGCCCACCCACCTGCGTTTGGCTGTGCAGTGCCTCATGCGGTGAGTCGGTCGGTGGTGCGCTCACTGAAATTGTGCAGTTTTATTTTACACCACGTTTCCCCTTTTTGTGCGATCTTCTTTCATCAACCGACCCATCAATTTGGCATAGGACACGTGTAAGAAATTAAACGTTTTCGTTTTTAAAACTTTCTTCAACCATTTTATTGGAGTGCTTGCTTGAGTGGAGTTCTTAAAACATTTCCAGAGTTAAGAAGGTAAAATAAATTTGATGATTACAATGATTAAAACACGTTTTCAGTTGTCACAATAACAAAGCAACGAATTGCCGCATCATGGCAGGATAGCCGTGAGGTACGCACGCTCACTCAAACTCTCATAAGCTTTCTAGCCTGGTTTTGATTCCCGACCCAGCTATAAACTGTCATTCCGGTGTTTCACATGCTGGGTGATTCATCAATGTGTGGGCCGTCTCTCAGATGGATGTTAAACTAGACGCCACATCGACCGCAATCCCCCCTTCTCCCCTCTCTCCTCCTCTCACTCTTCTTTCTTTCCCACCCTCTCCCCCTCTCCCTATCCCTCTCCCTCCCACCCCTATCCCTCTCTCTCCCTCTCTTCCAGTCCTCTCCCTCTCTCCCCCTGCTCCTCCACCCCTCCCCCCTGTTAAGTGTACTGTTAAGGACTGATGGTTTAGTTTTGAATTTACAGCGTAGATAGCAGGGGTTTTAAATGCTCCTGCTTGGGTCAAAATTATTGTGGTTATCTGCCATGATTGAAAGAGGTTGCTGTACCCACGATTAAGCGTTAGAAACATCTGTCACTCAAAACTGTAACCCCAGCTCTAACCAGTTATCAACACTTGTACATGGACAATTTTAATGGTGAATCAAGCACTTGTTGCCATTGCCCAGCAGTTAACACAAGAGCACCTGAGAATAATTATCAATTATTGACAGTTTCTGCAAATCAAATGAACTATCATCCATTTATAGTGAAGAGAAAGTACACTACCGGTCAAAAGTTTGAGAACACCCCCATTTTTCCAGTTTTTACTGAAATTTAAGCAGTTTAACATTTCAATGTGCTCTGAAATTAAAGCATAGAACAAATAAGCAATTGCAGATAAAAAATAAATAATGGAATCGTTTTGTTGAACAAAATTTAATCTAAATTTTTGACTCATTAAAGTATCCACCTTTTGCAGATATAGGGCTTTCACCCTTCTGTCCAGTTCATCCCAAACCAGCTCGATGGGGTTTGAGTCTGGAGAC
This sequence comes from Eptatretus burgeri, assembly GCF_056783735.1. NCBI lineage: Eukaryota > Metazoa > Chordata > Myxini > Myxiniformes > Myxinidae > Eptatretus > Eptatretus burgeri. The sequence continues at coordinate 43,460,357 of NC_140968.1, forward strand.
CGTGCTGGCCATTCCATGATTTGAAGCATACCATCTTGTTATTTTCTTCGAAGGTAGTTCTGACATAGCCTGGAGATATGTTTTGGGTCGTTATCTTGCTGTAGAATGAACCCCTGACTAACAAGGCGTAGACCAAAGGGTATTGCATGTCATTGCAAAATGCTGTGGTAGCCCTTTTGGTTCAGGGTGCCACTCACTCTGTGCAAGTCACTGACTCTGGATCCAGCAAAAGAGCCCCAGATCATCACGCTTCCTCCCTCCCATGTTTGACAGTTGGTGTCACACACTGATGAACCATCCTTTCGCCTACTCTACGGCATACAAAAACCCTGCGTGATGAACCGAAGATTTCAAATTTTGATTCATTGGTCCATAAGACCTTCCTCCAGTTTTTAGTAGTCCACTGGCGGTGCTTCATGGCCCAGGCAAGCCTCTTTTTCTTATTTTGCCATCTTAGCAATGGCTTTCTTACTGCCACTCGACCTGCTGCTGCTGCTGTCCTGTGAGCCGCCTATCACGCAAGCTGTTGACTCTCAGAAACTTGTCTTCTGATTGTGTTGTGGCTTTGGGTCTGCCAGACCTATTCCTGTCAGAGTTTCCCCCAGTTTCAAAGTGCCTTTTGATGGTGTAGGAAACTGTACTCACTGACACCTTGGCTTCTTTGCAATTTCTCTAAAGCAAAGACCTACACTTTTAAGGGTTATAATGGTCTGTCTGTCTTCCTTTAATTGTCTTTTTCTTGCCATTATGTCAGCAATACACTACTTCCTGCAGTGCAATATTGTCCAAATAATGCTTCAGAGGGTGTAGCAACACAGTCTGTTCCAACACTGCTTTTATACAGACAGAGGGTTTGTAACTAATCAACAAAAGTTTGGACACCTGTAGGAACTGTTTGCATCAACTTTCAAGGCTTAATTTACTTCCATTGCTGCAGAACAGCTGCAGTTGCTAATCCATTACTTGTTCTCTCAAAAGGACCTTTTTTAACAACTCTGAAATTTACATTATTTTTCAGTTTTTGGTAGCCTAAACTTAGTTTTTTTTTAACCTCTGGCAGTTTACTGCTTAGCGTTTTACCATTTCAGGTTATTCACTGGACTTGAACTGCTTAAATTTCAGTAAAAACTGGAAAAATGGGGTGTTCTAAAACTTTTGATCGGGAGTGTATGTATGTATGCATGTAATTATCATCTACTCCTCTGAGTGGATTTGATCGAGGATGCTAAAACTTTCATGGTCCTCCCCCTCCCCCCACCCCCCTCCTGAGCACCACTCCCCCCTCCATAATCCCCCCATCAACCATCACCCTCACAATACCCACCACCATCTCACACCCCCTTCCACCATCCTCCCACAATCTCCCATCAACCCTCACCCCCACAATACCCACTATCCTACACCCCTCCCTCTCCACAATCCCTCATCAACCATCACCCCCCAATATCCACAACCACCCCACACCCTCTCTACCCCCTAGTACCACTCTCACTCCACTGGGGCAGGACCTCGACATGGCACGATACAACACTAACACAGCACCACAGCATGAATCGGCACGGCATGACACAGCACCACCACAGACACACATGGCATCCCGAGAAAGTCTAAAACGGGACGATTCCTTAACGTACAAGACATATCAAGGTCAGTCTGTGGTGGTGAGACAAAACATTCATCGCCCATTTTGTCCACGGTGTCTGAGTGTGATTCGGTGTTGTCCATGCTTTCGGGTGATGACGGTTATTTCTTCTCGAGTAATGCAACTGATTTATCATTTCATACAAAATCCCTTTTCAACCATCGATTTAACAGAAAAAACAAAACCTACCAATCTGTAGTGAACATACGACCAGCGTTTTCATCTTCACGAACATTTCCACCTTCTTCGTCTGAATTGCTCGCATAAGGCTCAAAACGATCCATCCATCCACTGGGTCCATACTCCGTACACAGTGTCGGCGCTGCCAAAGCAGTCTCCTGGGCTATTGGGCACAATCCTGGATGAGTCGCCACTCCGATGCAGGATACTTGAATGGCTCAGTTATCTCAGCAAGCTGATACTCATTTTGCCGACCTTGGAAGGATGACCGGCTAAGTTAACCCCACCTGTTATTAGTTCAACGGAAGAGCGAGATTTGAACTCAGGACCTTCAGATCTCAAGCCTGCCACCCTAACCATTAAGCCAACTCCCCCGAAAGCATTTCCATCATTAATTTTGTCTCCAATAGTTTCTTCAAAATCTGACTGATCACTTTCAACATTCTGAGAACCTTCATTCATGCTAATGACGGTGAAATCAGTATCGGAATCCGAGGTCGACGTGCACTGTTTCTCTCGGTAAGCCGCCATTCAGATCAATATGGTTTCAGGGTGAGATGTCACTGGCAAAATCGAAAATCGACACTCTTGAGTTTGTTTGTTTTTTTTGACACTTTGTGATTTCCTCCAAAAAAATCGTTATTCCCCCCCCCCCTTCAAATTAAACCATGATTAATGATTTTTAATGGTCTGCAGAAATTTGTTTTTTGCATTTTGGTTCCCCTTTAAACAAGGAAATGAAGCCATTTGACCCATCACTGTCATGATGCATGCCAAGTTACTTTTTGCTGCAGCTGTAAACAACAATCTTCATGACCTACCTAATGCTCTTGGAACTATAACGGCACTCGGTAAAACGCATACCTCCTCCAGGCTGAACTGTTTACATTTTGTATCCCACTGATAGGCCGGATCTGGATTCCGACCTGAAGCAAAATAGAATCTGCTTGTTATTGTCACCTAACTCATCCACCTAGTTTTGTCATCACTCATGCACAACCTTTTGAAATATCACGCCATATATCGTTTCTGACCCCATCTCTCAATGGTGAAGAATCACTTAGAAAATAAAAAAATTATCATGTCCGGATTCGGATCTTCACCAAAATCGAAATGATTCGTCCTTGTTACATACCCAACCTGTTCACCAGGTTTTGTCCACATCGGTCCATAACTTTTAGAGATATCAGGCTAGATATAGTTTTTGGCCTTGTATTTCTCAATGGTGAAGAATTAATTAAAAAGTTCTAGTATCTGGATCTTCACCAAATTCTAATAATGTAGTTTTCATCACACACCCAACCTCTCCACCAAATTTCCTCTGAATCCTTCCACAACTTTGTGAGATATCCTGTTCACAGACAGACAGACAGACAGAGGTGAAAACATAACCTTCATTCACCTTCGGTGGTGGAGGTAATCATGGGCCCTCATCAAGTCACTGCCATGGGTCTTCGGTTGATGTTTAAGTCAGTGGATTACTTGAAGGTCTTTAGTTCAGCGGCATTTATCATCAAAGTGTATAACCCTATACCTTGGATAAATTTATATTCGGACTCCTCATTTCTTGCAGTGCATGTATACGTGCCGATGCACCGGACCAGTCCTACATTGTACTGCCTATCCTGGCACATGAGACACCGTGATCTGCTCAAGTCTACAGTGATATGGATTGGCCCAGCAGGGGTTCTGCATAATGGTACACAAGCGCTCCATATCCCCCCCCCCAATCCCCCCCAACCTCTGATACGGTGATGTATGGCAAGCGATAAGGTGTTGTAGTACTTGGAAGGTTAAAGTTGCATTTTGATGCCAAGGGATGCCACACATATACAATGCACCCAAGTAATAAAATCACCCTTCGAAGCTCCACTGACACAGACGAATGGGTCTGGCACAGCACCAGGGAGTCACTTTCTAGCATGCAAATATAAATTCTGCATCGAAGCTTACCATGTCTAATTAGCCGCTGATATTATGTATGCTCTCTGCACTGCTGCTTTCACTGGGAAAACGTATGCTGCTGAATGGTACACGACTCTCTTTTGAATTTTAATGATGTCCTCTTTGGTTCTGGTTGACAAGAAAATGGACTTCTCTGCAATCAGTGTAGAGAAATGTCATATATTTTATTACACAAAGCACACTCGGGCATCAGCCGAATTGCAGGTTTATGAAAAGAAAATTGGGAAAATGCTGGAATTCATGGCCTTCTAAATGATCAGGGTGAAATCATTTTCATATATCAAGATGGTGATTGTGAGATGCAGCACAAGAAGAGCTGCTTTCTAGCCCTCCCATTATCATAGCCAAAAAAAAATAGAATCAAAACTATGAAAGTCAAAAAAAAAAAACATTGAAGCAGCCTCATTTTGTTGCGAGGTGAAAAGTTTGAAATTATAACCAAGAATACTTTTCCTCGGTTGTGTTCCAGGTCGTCATACCAACATCACCCAAGATAAAGGTGTCGTGTTGAAGAACGCCCAGGCGTGGATGTCTGGAGAATATAGCTGCATGATTACGTACAACACGTTGTCGGGGAAAAAATCGCACCAACTGCACTTTGGGTTCATTGTATTCGGTAAGAAGGTCTGGTGCTTTACCCAATTGATGCTTCATCACCAACATGAAAGGAACGTTTTTGTAAATGCAGGGTGGCACGGTTTGGTGAAAAGATGCAAGTGACATCTTTGATGAGAGCAACGCAAGTGCAACCAACAGATTACTCATGAATTATCTTCTCAATTGCAGAATGATTTGTTGAGCCCTTTATTACTAAAATGAGTTACCGTGCACACCATGCAAGATAGTTGCAGCATGAAAATATGTTTGTACGAAAATTGCATTAAATGAAAAACAATGGTGGTCTCAAAAAAAGAGAGGAAGAGTTCTCATTGATACCTTGAGGCTTGTACGAGACTCGCAGATAGGCGTCAGATGTAGAGGCTCGTGCAACATCTCAACAACAGCGTTTAAGGCAGACAACCTGGGGATAGGTAACCACAAGTTAAAACAATAATTCAACCTCAACAATTCCTTGACTCATTGCATTTTGGTGAGCAGATAGGACATGCAGCCATGTGATTCACAGATTATTATTATCTTGCCAAAACGAAGTTTTGCAAGATATGTAATTCAGCTTGTATGTTTTTTTGTTTTTTTTTGTCTGTAATCACGTATAAAAAATTCTGCAGAGCACAGTTATCATCGGAAATTTTTGTAACTTCGCATATCAGAGGCCTATAGAGGTCCCTTTCAGTGCACAAAATTTTGAAGGTCAAGGTCAAAGGTCAAGGTCACTTTGGCGCAAATCAGGGGAGTCGATGAAACCCTTATTTTTTGAGTAAATTTGATCGGATCGTCTTCAAACTTCATGAGAATATAGTTCATGATCTGGTGCTCAGCTGATTAATTTTTGGTGGCGATTGGCCTTGACCTTCATGGTTAGTGCCTAAGGTCAAACATATTTGACCCCAGGGTCAAATTTTCAAGTTTTAGGAACCATATCGTGTAGTACCTCAAATTGAACACCTCGATGAGTGCTTTCTAGATATGTCAAGCTTGAGACATTATGACGTCATTTGGTGACGTTATGAGGCAAAAGCATATTTTTCATGGTTACTCTGTAGAACGATTCTCATCGGAATCTCTCGTAGGCAGATATTCCTCAAGGAGTCGCTCCTGGTGGATAGCAGCTCTGTTCACCTCAGTGTGACCTTAAATAAGTCACACGTGGTCACCTTTTGGCAAGATACGGGTCACCCTGCGGGTGACATTGGTTTATTTTTATTATTTTTTTGAGAATAGAGAAATCAAAAGGGATTAATGCACAGGACAGTGGCAAAGAAGAGATCTTACCATTTTGAATGGCTGGGAAGTTGAGCGGGATTACTGCAGATCGAGGAAAGGTGGAAAAAGGAATGCAGGATAGCTTGCACTTAGGAGGGTTTAATGGATTGGCGAGTGAATGACTGAAATCGTCCTGGAGCTGGGGAGATGGCAAGAAAATTTTAAAAAACATCAAAAACCACTTGGTGAATGATTACATCATCATTTGGAGGGTAATTTATATGCCAGCTGTCCCAACTGATAGCTGGTGGAGGTTGAAGACACCACCATAATTTTGAATGTTGGTAATGGGGGCTGTCAGTGGGGAGCACTGCATAAGTGGCAAAGCTATGCCACCCCCAGAAATGATGCAAACCAGCAGCCAGGTGCTGTAAATAATGAGCCCCGTAGGAGCAGCTCCACGACTAGAATGACGTTTCTTGAATTGACAGTGCACGTTGATAAAAAGTCTGAAAGGTACAGTGGGATTTACACAAAGTGGAAACTGAAAGGGACTGTAAGAGGAAATATGCAGCTCCTTTGCTCGTGCAGCAGGTCTTGAGATGACATATGTCAAAAATAAAAAAAAAATAAACCAACCTCTTCTGCTCACTTCATGCTTAAGAAAAACCCACGACAACCTCAAATGCAATGTAATTCCTCTGTGGAATGCCAATTTGTGACAGAATTTTGCCTGGCTACGTCCCAATCCCCACGGTGCTCTTTGTGCACCACTCATTTAACATTGCTGTTAAACTTTTACATCCGTCTAACCTCCCTCTGACAATGGTGTCTGCTTCAAAGGTTTTCAAAATTAGCCTATTCTTCCTACTTTTGACAGTATTGCATTTTGGTGAGCTGCAGCAGTTTAATTTATGCGTTTTGGTACCGAGGGGATGGGGAGACAGGTTGTGCAGAATGTGTTAAGAATTATCCAGGGGCTGAAGCAAGAGCACAATATATTGCTTATGAACTTGAATTTCTGTAGCTTTGTCAGCCAAGTAGATCAGTATTTGTCCTGTGTTCTAAACTGAATTGCCCAGAATATGAGCTATCCTATTCATCTAACCCAGCAATACATCCTCTATAATGAAAAAAGGACATCATGTGCCAACATTTTTGCTAAATTCTAAATTCCTCCCATCCTAGTTCTTCCACCAGCTGTGACTATGTGTACAAAAAAATAATGTTTTGAGGTGGGGATGCATCTGCAGTGTAACTGTTCCCAAGCAATGATGCAATCAGCTCACCAAATTGGAAATAATATACTTCTCTGAATGTATGTTTAATCCCAGCAGATACGTCCAAGTCAAAGGTTCCCAAACGCTTTTGTTGTGTGTACTCCCATTTGAACCTCCAAACATTTTTCGTCCACCGTGTACAACTGCCATAGTGACATGATATCGTGGTGACGTGCGGCTATTGTAGTGTCAAAATCTTGACAGATGCGGGACGAACCACGGCCTTCAACTAGTGGTTCATTCCGATTGGTGAGTGAACACGTGGCGTAATTTGGCAGTGCAGGGAGGCGAATATTACTTTGTTCCACCACAGGCCCCTGCCGTTGGTCTTGCAAGATCCATAGGGGTCAGCAAACTCTAGGTTGGGAACCACTCTCCTGGAAAACCATCTTTTCCACTTTGCAAACGATTTTACATTATTCCGTACAATATCCCATTGCAAAAACAAACCGGCAACTATTGTAAGTCTCTCTCAGCAGATCGTGAAAGGATCAGATTCTGTGCTGATATGAGGAACATGTTATTCTTCCAAGGCAAGTCTAACATTTTCACCTTGTCTCTCTGAAATGATTGTCTAGTGAACCCAACTATCTGCTTCCTTGATCAGCCACTGAAAAAAGTTCAGTCCCAAGAACTTTCAGACCTCACTACAAGTTATGACCTCTCCTTCTCCTCTCCTTGGTAGACTAAATGGCAAAGTTGAATGCCAATGGCAGCCACAGAACAATTATTCTTTATTTCTCCAAGTCCTTCCTTTGTAATTGACCTGAACTCCTAATAGCCTACATGGCCTTTGTCTGAAGCTCATTGCTCTTGGTACTCAGTCATAGATATTCCATTTAGAACCGATGGATTGGTGCCCCTTCTTCGTGCACTTCTCATCCTGGATTATGTGGAATCCAAAGTTCTCAAAATCACTGGCATTTCCCACAAATAACCCGAGGCACAAGGCCTGTTGCTCTCTCATCACAGAAAGGTTTGTTGTCTCTCAGCTTTCAACCTCATCTCTTCTGATCTTGTTCCCCTTTTCTTTCAGCCCCCCGCCCCTCTCCAAGTTAACCCTCTCCTTGTTAACCTTCCAAATCCGGATCTATTCCTCACCTCCACTCGTTACCTCTGCCACTGAAGGTGAAAGGAGGTTATGTTTTCTCCACTGTCTGTCTGTCTGTTTGTGTGCAGGATATCTCAAAAAGTTGTGGATGGATTCGGATGAAATTTGATGGGCAGGTTGGGTGTGTGATGTGGACTAACAGGTTCGATTTTGGTGAAGATCCGGATCCGGATCCGACTACTAGAATTTTTAAAGTGATTCTTCACCATTGAGTTGTCGGGATAAAAACGATACATAGCACAATATCTCAAAAATGTATTGGCCCGACATGTACTCGTGGATCAGGCATTGCATAGCAGAGGTATGTGCTCTACCGAGTGCCCTTCTTGTTTGTTCCTTTTTTTTTTTCGTACCTGTGAAAAGCATCTCTCAGTCACTGGATCCCACTCTTCCGTCTTGTGCTTCAAGATGGCAGTGGAGTGCCATCTCATTTCATATTATATTCCAACCCATGATAGTTTCTACTCCTGCTAATCTTCTCCACCCTTACCCCTCTCTCCTGTATATTACTATTGACCTTTCATGAATACACCTTCTTGTTTTTATTTAGTTGGATACAAAATCTAAATTCATGGAAGACTACAGAGACAAAAAAGCAACACTTTGACAGTGGGGAACTTGGGCAACAGATGGACACTAAAGGAGGGAAGGCGAGGGAGAGGGAAGGCAGAGAGAGAGAGAGAGAGAGAGAGAGAGAGAGAGAGAGAGAGAGAGAGAGAGAGAGAGAGAGAGAGAGAGAATGGAATGAAGGGGGGGGGGAGGACGGGTAGGAGGAGGGAGGAAGGGGAAGGTGAGGGAGCGGGAGGGAAGGGGAGGGAGGGAGAAAGAGAAGAATAAAAAAAAACCAGCCTCATGCACAAACCACTCATGAACCTGCCAATAAAATGGTTGGGTGATATGAAACTGGTGTAGAAGGAACCCTTAAGATATAGAGGGAAGCACAGGAATGAACACCCTCTGGAAGGCAGTTCTGCAAATGGGAGAAATGTGTTACAAAATGGTAGAGATGGGCATTTGGTATCTATTTTGGAGGTTTAGCCAATGCTTCCTGTTTAGCAATGTTTAGCCAATGCTTCCTGTTTAGCAATGTTTAGCCAATGCTTCCTGGAGGAGTTGGGGAAAGTTAGAGGGCTGAGAGAGCAGAGGTAGCAAGATTGGAGGTGAGGCAGTGAAAGAACAGCAAGGCCACTGACCTGTCTGCGATGACAGCAACAATTTTTAGGCTTTGGTCTCATTGTGGAAGATGTCAATAATGTTGAGAGCTTTAGATTCTACAGAATCCAGGCGAGACAGAGAGGAATTGAGGGTGCCAGCCCATAGCCAAATGGAGTAATGCTCTCCCCTATCGACAAAGGCCTTGCCAGCTGTGAGTAGTTGATGTGATGGAAAACTCCTTGATGGAGCTATGGACTGCTTTCCAGTCTGGACTGTCACCCCAGCATCACATTTATCTCTCCTGCATTCTGTGGACTCTTAAGTTTTCAATATTATTTGACTCTCACGTGATGAGGCTGAAACACACAAGATCTGCTGCTTTCACGTCACAGGTCGGTGATCTCACTTTTTTTGGTCATCTCTTACGAGATGACCTAATAAAGCCAGTCTCGATGTCCGTACGTACATCCCCATTTTTTTCTTCTTCTGATTCTCTTGATATTTGGTATGTTGGTAGATGTCGATGAGGGATGCACGACGGTATGACCTTTGACCCGATTGAAGGTCAAGGTCAACGTCAAGATCACTCCAAAGTTGTGAAATCGTCCATTTTTAAAATCTATCTCCTCCGCTGTTTATGATCCGATCTTCGAAATTCCTTCGGATTCAGATAATATGGAACAATATCTAAATTTCGTCAGGCCGGTTTTTTGAAAGTCGTCCTGGTTATCGAGTCACGTGTCTTCAAAGTTGGAAAAATCGTCGACGTGATATGGTCAAAAAAAAATTCGCCCGATCTTGATAAAACTTGGTATGTAGGTAGGGGTCGATGAGTGATACACGACGGTATGACTTTAGACACGATTAGACGTCAATATCAAGGTCAAGGTCACTCCAAAGTTGAAAAATCAGCTAATTTCAACATTATCTCTGCCATTTATTATACGATCTCGGCGGAATTTCCAATTGATTATGATAGTAGGGTACAATATCTGAATCTGGTCGGGTCGTATTTTTCGAATTTGTAATTTGATTTCTGAGGTTTTCTATCCTTTTTACTCCCGGGCTTTCGTCTGTACGTTTGAACCAAAACACAAGACGACATCGAAGCCATTCTAAGCCGATCACAGATCCACATCTACAGAGCTTCAGAGATGACCGTCACCCCCAACGGGGGTAATTTTTTTTAACCACCTCGTCTACAATATTGCTCCTCCTGCTCTCTATACCGAAGCATGTCTTCTCCAGGATGCACGCATTATTCTCCAGGATGCACGCATTCTTCCAGTGACCACTAAATGGTTAAACTTGGAAAATGATAAAGAGAAACAGAGAAATTGGAGAAATCCTGTGAGAGAAACATTTCTGTTAAGCATCCACTCTCAGCAGCTGCAGCAGTAATTTGAATGGAGAATTCAGTGACATTATAACAGAGATGTTGAATATTTGTGGATTATGCTGTTAAATGTGTTGTTGGTTGTTATCTCCATATGTGGGCATCAGAAGGTGGAACGTAGCCCTCCCAGATCTCAAAGTATCCACATGTGTTGCTGTTTTTGGCTGCTATCTTCACACGTGGGTGAGTTTCAGGTGTGTGTGTGTGTGTGTGTGTGTGTGTGTGTGTGTGTGTGTGTGTGTGTGTGTGTGTGTGTGTGTGTGTGTGTGTGTGTGTGTGTGTGTGTGTGTGTGTGTGTGTGACAATTAGAGGAGAAAGGGTGGGGGTGGGGTGAAAGGTGTGATTATGGAGGTGGGGCGGGTGGACACGAGGGATTCATGGACACCAGAGAAATTGGGGTGTAGACAGTGGGGCACTGGGTGAGGTCAGGAGGACATGTGGTGGGGGCAGGGTGAGATATCCCTGTGGGGAATGTGAGAGATGGGGTGGGAGCGGTCAGATGTGGACAGTGGAAAGAAGCTGGAGGGAATGCAGACATGAAGGGTTCATGGCTGTAAGCCAGCATTCACTGCAAATGGTTTGTTTTCTCAGAGGCTTTTCAAAAAAAAATGTCATTGTTTCCTTGACTCCCAATTGTCATTATGTTACCCTTCTATCTTCAAATATTTTGCTATTCCAGAAGCTTAGATTTAGTGTCCATCATAGCTCAGTAAAAAAAAAAATTAAGACAAGGACTTGATGTATAATATGAAAGTGATAACGTCTGAGATCAGATGTACTTTCCCATGACAGCTTCCGAAATTTAGTAAAGACAGTGATTTAATGAATCCACTACTTTGCAACTTCTTTGTCACAACTGGGATAGTGACTTTTAAATAATATATCTTTCCTGACAAGTAACTTCAATTTAGGAGCATGCCATTAAGCCCATCATAGCTTGCGCCATGAAGTCTTTGGTAGGACTCGACCAGGGTTTGAAGTACCGACCTCCCAGGTACTGAGCAGATGCTCTAACCCAGTGTTTCTCAATCTTTCCTGTCCCACGCCCCACTTTGATTTTCAAAAAAATCATACGCCCACCATGATTGGAGACTACAGTATATACGACATATGTATTCAAAAGGCTTTATTAAAACTTTATTGCAAATGTTATTCAATTACTACTCACTTCAATAGTTATGACGCTATGAGGCATCAGTCACAGCTTCAAACTTTTGAAAGTGCAAAGCTATGAAAGCGATCCCGTGTTGATTCATTAATTCTGAATCCTCATGCCCCACCAAAATATTGCCACACCCCACCTTGAGAAACACTGCTCGAACCATTATGCCGCTGAGTCGAACTTATCTACTACAACAGTCAGTACCAGGTATTTCAAAAGGTTCTATGAACATGGTAATCACAATAGTCGAACACACCTCAATGTTTTATCAGTTTTCAATGCAATCGTATCTATAATTTGCAATGAAACATATTCTGATTCTCATGGAGCATCGGTGCTGGCGATGAAGTTTATTGGTGGGGATTACACTGGGTGGTTTGCCATTGCCTTCTCAGCAGTAATTAGGGGAAGAATTTGGAATTTGGCGATGGTGTTGGAGATAGCTCACCTACTCTTCGCGAAAGACACGATGGGGATCTCTAACGTCTACCAACTAATGCTGGCAGATGGATGTCCATTTCAACGTCCATTCAAGGATCGACACACATTTTGATGAATCTGCCTGTGAAACACCAGGGTGACAGGTAATGGCTGGGTCAAGATGCCAACCCCAGGCTAGGCAACTTAGAGATGAGTGTGAATCCCTCAAGGTCTGAAGTCCAGACTATCCTGCCAAGCTGAAGAAAGCCTGTAAATGTATATTTATTTACATCTACACCTCAATACACTTATTTTTGTGTGCCTTGAACGATTGTAAATCATTCAGAGGACTCTTTGAACGCCCCACATAGGTCCCGAGCTCAATGTAGAAGTTAAAAAATATTAAATCGAAGTGATTGTTTACTGAAAGGTTTCAAGTAATGCAAAATTGCTGTGCACAACAAACGAACACATTTGCCAATGTCAGCAATAAGCTTTTGCATTACCACATATTTCATGTTTGTTGTGATGTACATGAGATCTGTGCGTGTGCTTGTCTTTTGTGCAGTGTTTCGGGATCCAGATGTCATGTATACGATGCAGGTACATTACCTCACCAACAATTGCAGATTGTCTCGGAACAATCAAATGCTGAAAACCCTGCAGCAAGAGTGGAACCACCAGATAAGAACCTTGAAAAGCCACATCACTGGGCTTAAGTCCAACTGTTACCATGTGGACTACCCTGTTCTGGGACCAAAAAACGAGCTCAACGTGTCCTTCACCGGTCAGTTCATATTGTCAAAGTGGCACTATGGATTAATATTACGTCTATTTCATCAGTTTCTGACACAAGAGTATATATACATGTAGTAAGTTCCAAGGTAAGTAGAGATAAATCTAACCCTTATATTGGATGTCAACATATCATGGGCATCCATTTTTTTAATGGGTTGACTTGCTAGGCATTTTCATCTGAGCTCATACTGCTTGCATCCCAACTTTGAATCATATAAATATATGTACAAGCATGGATTGGCTCGCGAGGCTTGCCTCACTACACGTCGCTACAGTGTGACAAACACTCCCACATAATTCAAAAGGCCTCACCACCACATCATTAAAACCTCACCACCACGTAACCACCATGTTATTAAAAACACCTCACCTCCACGTAATTAACAACAACTCCTGCTGTGCAATTCAAAACACCTCACCATACGTTTCAATGGAGACAGGCTTGTTTTAACGACACAATAAGTATGTGAGTTGCCGTGTTGGCTTGATTTAAACCAATAAGAATTCAAACATTTATTTTGCAAATTTATTTGAAATATTCGTGATATTACGTTTTTATAAGCGATTTAAGTTGAGGATGTAAGTTCAAACAAAAGGAAAAATATACAATATTTTTTTGAAAAAAAATCGTTAGGATGTACACAAGGGAGGTATAGCTCCATCCCAGAAGTTTGGTACAATTTCACAAAAGTTTGAGGGAGCAGTTCAGTGACAACACAGGATAGACACTGCATATATATATATATATATATATATATATATATATATATATATATATATATATATATATATATATATATATATGAATGCATGTACATATACTGTATGTGTATATATATATATATATATATATATATATATATATATATATATATATATATATATATATGTGCATATATACTCGATGTATATGTGTGTATATATATATATATATATATATATATATATATATATATATATATATATATATATATATATATATGTATGTATATGCATATATATATATATATATATATGTATGTATATGCATATATATATATATATATGTATGTATATGCATATATATATATATATATATATATATATATATATATATATATATGTATGTATATGCATATATATATATATATGTATGTATATGCATATATATACATATATATATATATATGTATGTATATGCATATATATACATATATATATATATATATATATATGTATGTATATGCATATATATACATATATATATATATAAATATGTATGTATATGCATATATATACATATATATATATGTATGTATATGCATATATATACATATATATATATGCATATATATACATATATATGTGTGTGTATATATACATGTACAATTATATACTAGTGCGGGCGCGTACGTGCGTGACCATAAAAAAGAAGAAGAAGAATTGTGATGTCATAGCACCGTGTCCTGTCATTGGTTTGGTAAATAAATGGCCGTAACTTGGAAACCACTTGTCCGATTAATATAAAACCTTAAAAAGGCACATCCACGGGGCCCCAGCAATATACCTGGCAAGTTTCAATTAGATCGGACCAGTGGTTGTCGAGAAACAGTGGTCACAGACCGACAGACAGACACACAGAGATTGCTGGAATTATAGATACTAGTGTAGGCCCGTACGTGCGTGGCCGTACGTGGAAAAAAATAATAAAAAAACTTTCAAACCGCGTGCCAGAAACAACAACCACACTGCCCGTACGTGCGTGTCCGTACGTGCAAAAAAAAAAACTTTCAAACCGCGTGCCAGAAACAAAAACACACAGTCCGTTCCTTTGCTCTCGTGTGCCCGTACGTGCAAAAAATAAAATAAAAAATAAATCTTATTCTTTAATCTTAACATCCTCAGCTCGTTTTGTAATTCCCTCTCTCTGTTTTGGTGTTTCTGTAACTCAGAAGCTTTTTTTTGTAATTCTTTTCTCATCTCCACACCTCTTTCGCATGCTTCCTTCCTCATGTCGTCCATTCTCTTACCGTATTCCTCTAGTTGTTTCTGATATTTCTCTCCTATTTTTATCTTCTGTTCTATGCTTTCTCTTCTCTGATTGCCTGTTCTTACCTCTTCCTTCAGTTGTTTCATTTTCAAATCGTGTTCCCGTTTTTCCTCTTCCAGCTTTGCTTTCCATTCTTCTTCCAAGTTCTCCCTATCCCGGGAGTTACTAATTTGCTCTTCCTCTATTCTTTCGTTCAGTTCGCTCTTCTCCTGTTCCAACTTATGGGTACTCCACTCTACTTTCCTCATTTCTCCCTGTAGTTCCTCGAACTCTCTTGACTTTTCCAACAATTCTTCCTTCCTTTGCTCCAGATATTTCTCTCCTCTTTTTATCTTTTGTTCCAGGCTTTCTCTTATCTGATTGCCTGATCTTACCTCTTCCTTCAGATGTTTCAATTCCAAATCGTGTACACATTTTTCCTTTTCCAGATTTATTTTCCATTCTTCCTCCAAGCTCTTCCTATCCCGGGAGTTACTAATTTGCTCTTTCTCTATTCTTTTGTTCAGTTCCCTCTTCTCTTGTTCCAACTTATGGGTACTCCACTCTACTTTCCTCATTTCTCCCTGTAGTTCGTTGAACTGTCTTGACTTTTCCAACACTTCATGGGTAAAGTACTCTCCTTTAATCCATTTTCCACGTAGTTCCACGCCTGTGTTGGCTTAGTTCTCCTCCAGCCCCCAAATTCTTTCCTGTGCATCGGCCAATTGTTGTGACTCCCCGTGCACATAATTTTCCTGACCCTCGTCTGCCTGCCGTAGTGCCTCGTCAAATTTAATTTGTAATTCCTCTATATAATTTCCATCACCCCTCCTCTGCTCCAGGGTATCCTCCAATCGTGCATGAAGCTCATCAATGTACGCGTCGTCATCCTGCTTCGCTTGCCATGACCACGTGGTTTGAACCGGTGGGCGGGAGCGTTTTCTTCGTGCCGTGCAGCTCGTTGCGCTATTATTAGCCCACTCCCGCTTCGTGTCACGCCGAGGTGGAGCCGCGCCGCCATTTTGCGACTCCATTTTTCTTTATAATTTCGAAGTTTCACACCCGGTCCGCTCAAAGTAAAATCAAAGAAAATTTTGAATTTTCGAACGACGGTTTTTTTTTTCCTCGCTTCTCGTAACCAATGCTCGAGGTGCGAACGACACCAGATATTGTTGAATCGGTGTCCTGCAAATCTATTGAGGTGGAGGGATTCTCATCCCCCCCAATTCTGACTACCAATTGTTAAGGTTCGGGGGTCAGGGGGTGCTTCGGACGAGTGCGTCACTCACTGTCTGTAACCAGTTTGGGTTTTCGCACCCTACTCTCGACAGCCAAATGTTACATATTCGGCGTCACTCAACCACCGCCGTCTCCGGGGTTATAACACCGGCTGGTTAGGCACAATTCTCGGGTTACGCGTCTCGAACCACGATACCAAAATACACCTGTACCTTGCCAGCTGGGGGAATAGACCCCGGTTACAGACTGGTTTTGTCAGATACCGAGCGATGCCAGTCTGTAACCATTTTCAGTTTTTATATCCAAATCGAGCGGATCGTTCCTCCGCGTGCCACAAATTAATTCAAAGTGGCAACTTCATACGAATCAGCCAGATTTATTGGGGACACATCGGGGAAACAACACAAGCAAAGGATTTACGACAATGTTATAATTAATCTATTACCCATTCTTAACGAGTGAGCTACGGATTACGGGTTTCGAAGGGAACTCTAACGAGATAAACCTTAAACAACATGCAGAAAAGACATGGACAGCATGCAGCCAAAACACAGAGTACTTGGTGATGCTTCATGGACGAGAGGAAAAGTGTCAAAGGCACGAATGTGGCTCGTGACAAGCCGATGTCCACCGATTCGAGCACCCAAGCTCAAACACGCTGCGTGGCAAAATGACGCTCGTCCATGTGTCGCGGCCCTCACGCACGCAGCCTCGGCGCGTTCAGACCCCACGAGGTCGGCTGCACCAGAGCGAAAGATCCACGGTGGTATGCTCCAGCTGGCTTTTCACAAGGTCCAGCATACAAGTCCAGGCCTGTCCTGTTCACCAGCCAAGGCCAAATTGAGGTGTTGGGCTCCGCAGGCGGATCGACAAACGTGTCGAGGACCTCCTCATAAGAGTCGATCGCCGACTCCCACTCATCGTTTCTCATCCAGCCGAATCCTCACTTGACACTCAGTTACTCCCTCGGCAGATGGCAGACTCGGCGCGCTCAGGTTCACCCTTGCCTCTCGGCTGACTGCCGTTTTTCCCTTCAGTTTTTCTTCTCCTTTCCGGCCCTGCTGGCCTCAAAGCCGACTGGCTCCTCTCTTCAGTTTCACTACCTTCTCGAGGCCACTCCCCCTCAGAGCGCTGGGCGAGGACTATTATCCGGAGAGAGGAAGAAAGAAGAAGAACCTCTCGGTCCACCACCACTGTACGAACAATAAACAGCCTCTTACACCTTCCGACACACATGTAGCGTCCGTTTACCGAACAACCTGGCTAAACATGCCTTTAATCGGGGATCTGGGCTAATCCTATATTTAATAACACACTAAGGGCCATTTCCGCAACAATATATATATATATATATATATATATATATATATATATATATATATATATATATATATATATATATATATATATATATATATATATATATATCCTGGTGTTGGCGCAGTGGTTAGGGCAGCGGCTTGGGATCCAAAAGGTCCTGAGTTCAAGCCCTGTTGGGCCACTGAATTAATACACCAGGGGGTTGACTCAGCCTGTCATCCTTCCGAGGTCGGCGAAATGAGTACCAGTATACTGGGCCGGTGTATACCCCGGTTAAAATAGGTGTACCATATCCCTGTGTCGTAAGAGGCGACCAGGGTTGCGTCAGGAAGGGCATCCGGCGTAAAACGTGTGCCAAATCTCTATGCGGATCATACAGATGATCCGCTGTGGCGACCCCTAACGGGAGCAGCCGAAAGAAGAAGAAGAAGATATGTATGTATATATATATATATATATATATATATATATATATATATATATATATATATATATATATATACATGTGTGGGGTCACCACGTGGTGTCGGGGAAACCCTCGTTTTGATCTGATTATGTAAATCGGCTCGCGCTGCGGAGAATGGCGGTTTGTGCGGAGGGAGCATTGTTTGTCGATGATGATGGCGTTTTTGTTGGAGATGATGGCGTTGCGATGTTTGTTGGAGATGATGGCGTTTTTGTAGGAGATGCTGTTGCGATGTTTCTAGGAGATGATGGTGTTGCGATGTTTGTTGGAGATGATGGCGTTCTTGCAGATGTTTCGAAATTAAAGACAGAGAAAGAATAACGGCAACCTCAAAGATTCGCAACCCGCCACACGAACAAATCCCTTTACAAACCGGTGGGGATTCTAACCTGAAACACGTACTTATCAAAATAACTGATCTTCGGGGAACCTGAATGATTTTCTCTGAATTTCCACAACCGCAACAATATATATATATATATATATATATATATATATATATATATATATATATATATATATATATATATATATATATATATATATATATATACACACACACACAGTGGGGAGAACAAGTATTTGATACACTGCCGATTTTGCAGGTTTTCCCACTTACAAAGCACGTAGAGGTCTGTAATTTTTTATCACAGGTACACTTCAACTGTGAAAGACGGAATCTAAAACAAAAATCCTGAAAATCACATTGTATGATTTTAAAATAATTAATTTGCATTTTATTGCATGAAATAAGTATTTGATCACCAACCAACCAGTAAGAATTCCGGCTCTCACAGACCTGTTAGTTTTGTCTTTAAGAAGCCCTTCCATTCTCCACTCATAACCTGTATTAACTGCAGCTGTTTGAACTCGTTATCTGCATAAAGACAGCTGTCCACACTCAATCAATCAGACTCCAACCTCTCCACAATGAGCAAGACCAGAGAGCTGTCTTAGGACATCAGGGACAAAATTGTAGACTTGCACAAGGCTGGGATGGGCTACAGGACAATAGGCAAGCAGCTTGGTGAGAAGGCAACAACTGTTGGCGCAATTATGAGAAAATGGAAGAAGTTCAAGATAAGTCAATCTCCCTCGGTCTGGGGCTCCATGCAAGATCTCACCTCATGGAGCCTCAATGATCATGAGAAAGATGAGGGATCAGCACAGAACTACACGGCAGGACCTGGTCAATGACCTGAAGAGAGCTGGGACCACAGTATCAAAGAAAACCATAAGTAACACACTACACCGTCATGGATTAAAATCCTGCAGCGCACGCAAGGTCCCTCTGCTCAAGCCAGCGCGTGTCCAGGCCCGTCTGAAGTTTGCCAATGACCATCTGGATGATCCAGAGGAGGAATGGAAGAAGGTCATGTGGTCTGATGAGACCAACATAGAGCTTTTTGGTTTAAACTCCACTCGCCGTGTTTGGAGGAAGAAGAAGGATGAGTACAACCCCAAGAACACCATCCCAACCATGAAGCATGGAGGTGCAAACATCATTCTTTGGCGATGCTTTTCTGCAAAGGGGACAGGACGACTACAACGTATTGAGGGGAGGATGGATGGGGCCATGTATCGCGAGATCTTGGCCAACAACCTCCTTCCCTCAACAATAGCATTGAAGATGGGGCGTGGCTGGGTCTTCCAGCATGACAATGACCTGAAACACACAGCCAGGGCAACTCAGGAGTGGCTCCGTAAGAAGCATCTCAAGGTCCTGGAGTGGCCTTGCCAGTCTCCAGACCTGAACCCAATAGAAAATCTTTGGAGGGAGCTGAAAGTCTGTGTTGCCCAGCGACAGCCATGAAACTTGAAGGATCTGGAGAAGATCTGTATGGAGAAGTGGGCCAAAATCCCTGCTGCAGTCTGTGCAAACCTGGTTAAGAACTACAGGAAACCTTCTTCGTCTTCTTCGTCTTCTTCGTCTTCGTCTTCGTCTTCGTCTTCGTCTTCTTCCCATTAGGGGTCGCCACAGCAGATCATCCGTATGATCCGCATAGTGATTTGGCACAGGTTTTTTATTTTGTTTGTTTGTTTTTTTTCCGCTGGATGCCCTTCCTGATGCAACCATGGTCGCCTCTTACGACACAGGGATATGGTACACCTATTTTAACCGTGGCATACACTGGTACTTATTTCGCGGACCTCGGAAGGATGACAGGCTGAGTCAACCTCTTCTTCTTCTTCTTTCGGCTGCTCCCGTTAGGGGTCGCCACAGCGGATCATCCGTATGATCCGCATCGTGATTTGGCACATGTTTTACGCCGGATGCCCTTCCTGACGCAACCCTGGTCGCCTCTTACAACACAGGGATATGGTACACCAATTTTAACCGGGGTATACACCGGCCCAGTATACTGGTACTCATTTCGCTGACCTCGGAAGGATGACAGGCTGAGTCAACCCCCTGGTGTATTAATTCAGTGGCCCAACGGGGCTTGAATTCAGGACCTTTTGGATCCCAAGCCACTACCATAACCACTACGCCAACACCAGGCTAAATATATATGTGTGTGTGTGTGTTTGTATATATATATTATATATATATATATATATATATATAATATATATATTATATATATATATATATATATATATATATATATATATATATATATATATATATATATATATATATATATATATATATATATATATATATATATATATATATATATATATATATATATATATATATATATATATATATATATATATATATATATATATATATATATATATATATATATATATATATATATACACACTAAGTTGGATCGGTTCACTCCGCTCATCTCACCAAACGTTGCTGCAGTGGGACAAACACCCCCACATTAAACACCTCACTGTCATGCTATTAAAAACTCTTCCTCACTGCCACGTTATTAAAAACGTGCCACCACCACGTTATTAAAAACGTACCACTGCCACATTATTAAAAACGCCCCACTGCCACGTTATTACAAATACCTCACCGCCACTTTATGAAAAACGTCCCACCGGCACTTTATTAAAAACGCCCCAGCGCCACTTTATTAAAAACGCCCCACCGCCACGTTATTAAATACCCCTCAACACCTCCTTATTAAAAATTCCTCACTGCCATGTTGTTAAAAAGCCTCACCTCCACGCTGTTAAAAACTCCTCACCGCCACGTTGTTAAAAATCCCTCACCGCCACATTGTTATAAACGCCTCACCGCCACGTTATTAAAAATGCTCCACCTCCACATTATTAAAAAATTCCCCATAACCACGTTATTAAAAACACCCCACCACCACATTATTACATACGCCCCACCCCGCTTTCTTATATTCGTCCCACCTCCACGTTATTAAAACGCGCCACCTCCACGTTATTAAAAACGCCCCAGCCCCACGTTATTAAAAACGCCCCACCGCCACGTTATTAAATACCCCTCACCGCCATGTTGTTAAAAACTCACCGCCACGCTGTTAAAAACTTCTCACCGCCACGTTGTTAAAAACGCTTCACCGCCACATTGTTAAAAATGCTTCACCGCCACATTGTTAAAAACGCCTCACCGCCATGTTATTAAAAACGCCCACCACCACGTTATTAAAACCACCTCACCACCACATTATTACATACACCTCACCGCAACTTTATTATATTCGTCCCACCGCCACGTTATTAAAAACTCACCACACATTATTAAAAAACTCCATCTCCACGTTATTAAAAACCCCTCACCTCCACGTGATTAAAAACGTCTCACCTCCACGTTATTAAAACCCCTCACCTCCACACTGTTAAAAACGCCTCACCTACACGTTGTCAAAAACTCCTCACCCACACGTTGTCAAATACTCCTCACCTACAATTTGTCAAAAAACCCTCACCTCCACACTGTTAAAAACGCCTCACCGCCACGTTGTTAAAAACTCCTCACCTCCGCATTCTTAAAAACTCCTCACCTCCATGTTATTAAAATCCCCTCACCTCCACGTTATTAAAATCACTTCACCTCCACGTTATTAAAAACTCCTCACCTCCACTTTATTTAAAAAAAACCCTCACCTAAACATTATTAAAAACTCCTCACCTCCACGTTGTTAAAAACACCTCACCCCACGTTGTTAAAAATTCCTCACCGCCACGTTGTTAAAAACTCCTCACCTCCGCGTTCTTAAAAACTCCTCACCACCATGTTATTAAAATCCCCTCACCTCCACGTTATTAAAAACTCCTCACCTCCACTTTATTAAAAAGAAACCCTCACCTAAACATTATTAAAAACTCCTCACCTCCACGTTGTTAAAAACCCCTCACCCCACGTTGTTAAAAATGCCTCACCGCCACGTTGTTAAAAACTCCTCACCTCCACGTTATTAAAATCCCCTCACCTCCACGTTATTAAAAACTCCTCACCTCCACTTTATTAAAAAAACACCTCACCTCCACATTATTAAAAAAAACACCTCACCTCCACATTATTAAAAACACCTTACCGCAACATTATTAAAAACACCTTACTCCCACATTATTAAAAACACCTCACCTCCACATTATTAAAAACACCTCACCTCCACATTATTAAAAACACCTCACTGCCACATTATTAAAAACAACTCACTGCCACATTATTAAAAACACCTCACTGCCACATTATTAAAAACACCTCACTGCCACATTATTAAAAACACCTCACCTCCATATTATTAAAAACACCTCACTGCCACATTATTAAAAACACCTCACTGCCACATTATAAAAAAAAACACCTCACCTCCACATTATTAAAAACACCTCACTGCCACATTATTGAAAACACCTCACCTCCACATTATTAAAAACAACTTACCGCCACATTATTAAAAACACCTCACCTCCACATTATTAAAAACACCTCACTGCCACATTATTAAAAACACCTCACTTCCACATTATAAAAAACACCTCACCTCCACATTATTAAAAACACCTCACTGCCACATTATTGAAAACACCTCACCTCCACATTATTAAAAACACCTCACCTCCACATTATTAAAAACACCTTACCTCCACATTATTAAAAACACCTTACCGGCACATTATTAAAAACACCTCACCTCCACATTATTAAAAACACCTCACTGCCACATTATTAAAAACACCTCACTTCCACATTATTAAAACCATCTTACCGCCACATTATTAAAAACACCTCACTCCCACATTATTAAAAACACCTCACCTCCACATTATTAAAAACACCTCACCTCCACATTATTAAAACACCGCACTCCCACATTATTAAAAACACCTCACCTCCACATTATTAAAAACACCTCACCTCCACATTATTAAAAACACCTCACTGCCACATTAATAAAAACACCTCACCTCCACATTATTAAAAACACCTCACTGCCACATTATTAAAAACACCTCACTGCCACATTATTAAAAACACCTCACTTCCACATTCTTAAAACACCTCACCTCCACATTATTAAAAACACCTCACTTCCACATTATTAAAAACACCTCACTGCCACATTATTAAAAACACCTCACTCCCACATTATTAAAAACACCTCACCTCCACATTATTAAAAACACCTTACCGCCATATTATTAAAAACACCTCAGTCCCACATTATTAAAAACACCTCACTCCCACATTATTAAAAACACCTCACTCCCACATTATTAAAAACACCTCACTCCCACATTATTAAAAACACCTCACTCCCACATTATTAAAAACACCTCACTCCCACATTATTAAAAACACCTCACTCACACATTATTAAAAACACCTCACTCCCACATTATTAAAAACACCTCACTCCCACATTATTAAAAACACCTCACTCCCACATTATTAAAAACACCTCACTTCCACATTATTAAAAACACCTCACTCCCACATTATTAAAAACACCTCACTGCCACATTATTAAAAACACATCACTTCCACATTATTAAAAACATTTCACTTCCACATTATTAAAAACACATCACTTCCACATTATTAAAAACACCTCACCTCCACATTACTAAAAACACCTCACTTCCACATTATTAAAAACGTCTTACCTCCACATTATTAAAAACACCTCACTCCCACATTGTTAAAAACACCTCACCTCCACATTATTAAAAACACCTCACTCCCACATTATTAAAAACACCTTACCGCCACATTATTAAAAACACCTCACTGCCACATTATTAAAAACACCTCACCTCCACATTATTAAAAACACCTTACCACCACATTATTAAAAACACCTCACTCCCGCATTATTAAAAACACCTCACTCCCACATTATTAAAAACACCTCACTCCCACATTATTAAAAACACCTCACTCCCACATTATTAAAAACACCTCACTCCCACATTATTAAAAACACCTCACTCCCACATTATTAAAAACACCTCACTCCCACATTATTAAAAACACCTCACTTCCACATTATTAAAAACACCTCACTTCCACATTATTAAAAACACCTCACTTCCACGTTATTAAAAACACCTCACTTCCACATTATTAAAAAACACCTCACCTCCACATTATTAAAAACACCTCACCGCCACATTATTAAAAACACCTCACCTCCACATTATTAAAAACACCTCACCGCAACATTATTAAAAACACCTCACCGCTACATTATTAAAAACACCTCACCTCCACATTAATAAAAACACCTCACCTCCACATTAATAAAAACACCTCACCGCCACATTATTAAAAAAACACCTCACCGCCACATTATTAAAAACACCTCACCACCACATTATTAAAAACACCTCACCGCCACATTATTAAAACACCTCACTGCCACATTATTAAAAACACCTCACTCCCACATTATTAAAAACACCTCACTTCCACATTATTAAAAACACCTCACTCCCACATTATAAAAAAACACCTCACCTCCACATTATTAAAAACACCTCACTGCCACATTATTAAAAACACCTTACCTCCACATTATTAAAAACACCTCACCTCCACATTCTTAAAAACACCTCACTGCCACATTCTTAAAAACACCTCACCTCCATATTATTAAAAACACCTCACCTCCACATTATTAAAAACACCTCACCTCCACATTATTAAAAACACCTCACCTCCACATTATTAAAACACCTCACCTCCACATTATTAAAAGCACCTCACCTCCACATTATTAAAAACACCTCAACTCCACATTATTAAAAACACCTCTCTGCCACATTATTAAAAACACCTCACCGCCACATTATTAAAAACACCTCACCTCCACATTATTAAAAACACCTTCCCGCCACATTATTAAAAACACCTCACTCCCACAATATTAAAAACACCTCACTCCCACATTATTAAAAACACCTCACTCCCACATTATTAAAAACACCTCACTCCCACATTATTAAAAACACCTCACCTCCACATTATTAAAAACACCTCACTGCCACATTATTAAAAACACCTTACCACCACATTATTAAAAACACCTCACCTCCACATTATTAAAAACACGTCACTGCCACATTATTAAAAGCACCTCACCACCACATTATTAAAAACACCTGACTACCACATTATTAAAAACACCTCACCTCCACATTATTAAAAACACCTGACGACCACATTATTAAAAACACATCACTGCCACATTATTAAAAACACGTCACTGCCACATTATTAAAAACACGTCACTGCTACATTATTAAAAACACGTCACTGCCACATTATTTAAAACACCTCACCTCCATATTATTAAAAACACCTCACTCTCCACATTATTAAAAACACCTCACTCCCACATTATTAAAAACACCTCACTCCCACATTATTAAAAACACCTCACCTCCACATTATTAAAACACCTCACCTCCACATTATTAAAAGCACCTCACCTCCACATTATTAAAAACACCTCAACTCCACATTATTAAAAACACCTCTCTGCCACATTATTAAAAACACCTCACTCCCACATTATTAAAAACACCTCACCTCCACATTATTAAAAACACCTCACCTCCACAATATTAAAAACACCTCACTCCCACATTATTAAAAACACCTCACTCCCACATTATTAAAAACACCTCACTCCCACATTATTAAAAACACCTCACCTCCACATTATTAAAAACACCTCACTTCCACATTATCAAAAACACCTTACCGCCACATTATTAAAAACACCTCACTCCCACATTATTAAAAACACCTCACCTCCACATTATTAAAAACACCTTACCGCCACATTATTAAAAACACCTCACTCCCACATTATTAAAAACACCTCACTCCCACATTATTAAAAAACCTCACTCCCACATTATTAAAAACACCTCACTTCCACATTATTAAAAACACCTCACTCCCACATTATTAAAAACACCTCACTCCCACATTATTAAAAACACCTCACTCCCACATTATTAAAAACACCTCACCTCCACATTATTAAAAACACCTCACTCCCACATTATTAAAAACACCTCACCTCCACATTATTAAAAACACCTCACCTCCACGTTATTAAAAACACCTCACTCCCACATTATCAAAAACACCTCACCTCCACATTCTTAAAAACACCTCACTCCCACATTATTAAAAACACCTCACCTCCACATTATTAAAAACACCTTACTGCCACATTATTAAAAACACCTCACTGCCACATTATTAAAAACACCTCACTTCCACATTATTAAAAACACCTCACCTCCACATTATTAAAAACACCTCACCTCCACATTATTAAAAACACCTTACCGCCACATTATTAAAAACACCTCACTCCCACATTATTAAAAACACCTCACTCCCACATTATTAAAAACACCTCACCTCCACATTATTAAAAACACCTCACTCCCACATTATTAAAAACACCTCACTCCCACATTATTAAAAACACCTCACCTCCACGTTATTAAAAACACCTCACTCCCACGTTATTAAAAACACCTCACCTCCACATTATTAAAAACACCTTACCCCCACATTATTAAAAACACCTCACTGCCACCTTATTAAAAACACCTCACTGCCACATTATTAAAAAAACACCTCAACGCCATATTATTAAAAACACCTCACCGCCACATTATTAAAAACATCTCACCACCACATTATTAAAAACACCTCACTGCCACATTATTAAAAACACCTCACTTCCACATTATTAAATACACCTCACTGCCACATTATTAAAAAAACACCTCACTGCCACATTATTAAAAAAACACCTCACCTCCACATTATTAAAAACACCTCGTGTCCACATTATTAAAAACACCTCACCTCCACATTATTAAAAACACCTCACCTGCACATTATGAAAAGCACCTCACCAGCACATTATTAAAAAAACATCTCACCACCACATTATTAAAAACACCTCACCTCCACATTATTAAAAACACCTGACACCACATTATTTAAAACACCTCACCGCCACATTATTAAAAACACCTCACCACCACATTATTAAAAAACACCTCACCACCACATTATTAAAAAACACCTCACCACCACATTATTAAAAACACCTCACCGCCACATTATTAAAAACACCTCACTGCCACATTATTAAAAACACCTCACCACACGTCACAATGGAGACGAGCTTGTTTTAACTGCAGGATAAGAATGCGAATTGCCGTATTGTCATGATTTACACCAATCAGAATTCAAACATTTATCTTGCAAATTAATTTGTTATACTGTATTTGTGATATTACATGTTATAAGTGATTGAAGATTTAAGTTTAAATGTTTTTTTTTCTTAAGTATCCTAAGGACATACAGAAGGACAGTGTTTTTGTAACATGTGCATCCCATAAGTTTAGTACGATTTCACAAAAGTTTGAGGGAGTAGTTCATTGACAACACAGGACAGACACTGCACAGATATATACTGTAGATATATACACTTGTGGGGAATGCTTATACATCGTAAGCAATAACGAACTGTGCTTCTTATTTCGGTACATAATAAATAGAAGCTTCTTGATTAGAGGCAAGCATCACCGACCTCCTGCTGCGAAATGAGCACAAGAAGGCTGCACTTTTTTTCGGAAATTTCATTTACGGATGCTTTCTGATAGTTCTGTGCCCTCCCCCCCACCCCCGGTGTATCGGCTTCGATTTCGACCGGCACTCAAAATTTTGGCCTTCTACGTCACCCGGAAGGTACCGGATATTAATATCAGTCAGTCAGTCAGTGGTTAGAATGAGCTTTATATATTAGGTGTATATAGTAATGTTGAATTATCCATTGTCTACTGATATATTTTTAATTCATGGAAAAATGCACTGCTGTCTTCTAATGTCCTTGTCTTGCATGTGAATTTGGTACAAGCTCGATTATGAGCTCCATTGATGACTGTAAAATCCAAGTGACTGAACTTTTGAATATACCCTCCATGCTCTACATGGGATACAAACCTGGGCTCATAAGCTCTGCACTCACATGGTCCAGAAATTTCCTTTACTTACTTTACCCATGCTCTAAAATCCTCCAAACCTTCTACCTCTTGTCTCCTACCTCGTTCTCTAACTCTCATGCTTTCCATTTTCTCTCCTATCCTTTCTCTTTTCTTTTGGTTTTTAAAATTTATACTTTGTAATTTATAACTCCTTCTCTTATTCAGCCAACACTGAGTGAAGCGAGGTCAAAGCCGTTTATTCCCAGTACGTGAAACACCCTGCAACCCAAGCCTACAAAAAACAGACTTTTTGGAATGCCAGCCGCATTTTCCATCCAATCATCATGTAACTTTGTTTAAAAAGAATTATTCATGGATAGGTGCTGCTTTGTTGAAAGTTTTGTGTCAGTCGCTCAAGTGGTTGCGGAGAAAAGAAATTTAAAAGCGATTAAAGGTGAAAAAGTGAGGGTAGAAGGAAAAAAAAAGTGATGGCCTCGGATGATGTCAAACAACATGGTCAAGGATGGTCAAAGACACCTGTTACTCGTTTAAATTGGGAGGACAGGAACTTCTTTCGTTTTATACTCTTAAAATTCTTCAAATGGCAATAATCCCTGCTCTTCCAGCCTTTTGCCCTTCTCCCTTCCACATCCAGGTTGGCCTTTTTAGTTTTATCTGAGCTGATTGCTCATGATGCTGAGAACCCAGGTTCAAGTCCCTTTAGTTTGTATTTGGTATTGTCTGCCCATGTCCTTGTAATTCATATGATAAAAACTGATTTTTATCCCCTGCCGCGTGGCGGAAGGGGGATATTGTTATCACCCGGGTCGTCCGGCTGTCCGTCCGTCCGTCCGGCTGGCTGGGCATCAACATTTATAGCTGTGAGTGCGATAACTCATAAACTGTTCGCCATATCGATTTGAAATTTGGGTCACACATGTACCACCTGAAAAGGAAGAACCCTATTGATTTTGGGCGTGGCCAGATCCAAGATAGCCGACTGGGGCAGCGTCAACATTTATAGCTGTGAGTGCGATAACTCATAAACTTTTCGCCATATCGATTTGAAATTTGGGTCACACATGTTCCTCCTGAAAAGGAAGAACCCTATTGATTTTGGGCATGGCCAGATCCAAGATAGCCGACTGGGGCGGTGTCAACATTTATAGCTGTGAGTGCGATAACTCACAAACTGTTTGCCATATCGATTTGAAATTTGGGTCACACATGTACCACCTGAAAAGGAAGAACCCTATTGATTTTGGGCGTGGCGGCTCCAAGGTGGCCGACTGGGGCGGCGTCAACATTTATAGCTGTGAGTGCGATAACTCATAAACTGTTCGCCATATCGATTTGAAATTTGGGTCACACATGTACCACCTGAAAAGGGAGAACCCTGTTGATTTTGGGCGTGGCCGGATCCAAGATGGCCGACTTGGGCGGTCGTCCGGCTGGCTGGCTGGACGTCAACATTTATGGCGTCAACATTTATCGCTGTGAGTGCGATAACTCATAAACTGTTTGCCATATCGATTTGAAATTTGGGTCACACATGTACCACCTGAAAAGGAAGAACCCTATTGATTTTGGGCATGGCCAGATCCAAGATGGCCGACTGGGGTGGCCATCTTGAAAATAATGTTTTTTTCGCCATATCGATTTGAAATTTGGGTCACACCTGTCCCACCTGAAAAGGAAGAACCCTATTGATTTTGGGCATGACTGGATCCAAGATGGCCGATTGGGGTGGCCATCTTGAAAAAAATGTTTTTGTAATAAATGGAAAACCGCTTATCTGATTTCAATTATTTTTCAATGGCGATTTCCCCATCTCTGATGGTATATTTGTATTAGCTGTGGCCATTTGTAGACGAGTGTTGTTGGTAATTGACACCCTCATTTCCGAGTCATGTTTTGTTTGGGGCTGGCAGGATAGCCTAGGTGTATGCGCATCCACCTTTGAACAGTGGAGCCTGGGTTTGAATCTCAACCATCCTGGTGGTTAATAAACTGTCACCCTGGTGTTTCCCAGGCAGGGTGGTTCATCTATGTGTGTACAGTCCCTCGGATTGATGTTAAACTGGGCATCTCGTCTGCCTGCTTTGGTTGGTGGACGTTAAAGTTCCCATGGTGTCCTATCGCCGGCACCCTGAGCAAATTCCAAATTCCTGCTCTTAGCTACAAGGGTCCATTGTATCAGTGGCACAACCATGCCCCTAGAAAATGATTCTAACAACAGCCATGTTCCCGTGGTGTCCTATCGCCGGCACCCTGAGCAAATTCCAAATTCTTGCTCTTGCCCCTAGAAAATGATTCGACCCACAGCCATGTGCTGCATACGAAAGAAGAAGAAGATGATGTGTTCACATTACTTAACCGGCTTCCACTGACATCATCCTGGTCCTCCTCAACCAGATATGTCTGAATGTACCATAAAACCTAAACAAGCTTTTAACTCTTGTTGCTGAATTTTTGATAAAGAGTAGATTATAGCAAAGATGCTTGTGCCTTCCAAATGAGCTCCATATTGTTTGGAATGCAAATCCTATAAAAGCTGAACCTTTGCTTTTACAGGTTCAATCATGCATGCTTCTTACCTTTCACCAGCAGCCAAGAGCACACCCATATTTATCATCATTTATCATCGATATCAGTTAGTCACTGATGAATTATTCATGCATTCCCTCATTCAACATTTCATTATTTCACACATTTTTCGAGTTGAGGCTCTCAATACTTTATTGACATCATCAGAAAGAATTCTAGAAAAGGATGCTCAGTGAGGAATGTCCTTATCATGAATATAATGATTAATCTTCCGCCTTATCCAAATGCAGGTCTTGCCATACACAGCTATCTGTTCTCAAAGTTACAGTGCATGTTATTAGGCACCAACAAATGTAAGCAGACAAAGACTGTCTCTCATGTATTATGTTGATTAAGTACCATTTGAAGAATTTTAAGAGTATGCCAATCATGAGTAGAGTGTCCGGATCATGAGAGCAGGGAAAGGTTCTCTGAGATGCTGCACAATTCTGAACACAATATCAGAAAGCAAGTTCAAAATAACCTGCATAATCCAAACATAGCTGATGTTGAGGAAGGGTGGATGATTTGTACAAAAGAGCATAACATTATAATATACTGGACAGTCCACATTCCCTGAGAAGGACCTTTAATGCAGAAAGCCATGAGGCCCATCGAGCCTGGCTATGATTGACAACTAGTAGTTGCTTGTCTGAACTCTACACTTTTATAAATGCAGGTACCATTTTTAAAGTCTTTGGTATCATTCGGCTGGGGTTCCAACCACTACACTCCCACAGACTGAGCAGATGCTGTAAACATTGTGCCACTGTGATTGGTTAAATTGTCTAGTATCGGGCTGTTAAACACGCAATCGCTGAGGGTTGTACCAATGAATGAAGATCTTTTAGTGACATGTTTACTACAGGAGAAATTAGAACGGCATTTGGTAGAGCGCATACCTCCGCCGGGTTGAACAGTTTACATTTTGTATCCCACTGATGGCCGGATCTGGATCCGAACCTGAACCAAAATTGAATCGGTTTGTTCTTGTCACCTAACCAACTCATTCACCTATTTTTGTCATAATCCTTCACAACGATTTGAAATATCATGCCATATTATCGTTTTTGGCCCCGTCTCTCATTGGTGAAGAATTACTTAAAAATTCTCCTTTCCTTCTCCGAATTGGGACATTCACCAAAATTGAATCAATTCATCCTTATCACACACCCAACCCAGTTACTAAGTTTCATCCAAATTCGTTTGCAACTTTTTGAGATATCCTGTTCATGGACAAACATCCCAGGGTGAAAACAACCTCCATCAACCTTCTCTGTTGGAGGAAATAACATTGACATATAGTGAGCTAGGCACAATGCACTGATGCGCACTCTTGCCTGTTTATAGCACCGTTAACGAGCGACAACTGTGCTATTTTCTCTGTTGACAATACAGCCCCCTGTTTGGCTCAGTGTGGGCCTATAGCCGAAAAGCAAGCATGTGATTAAAGGAGATCAAGTAAAAATGACGTGTAGACTTCCCTCTGAGTAATGCAAGCCATCGAGAGATGTTTATGTCATCCGTCGAGGCAGTAATATGATTAATTTATCCAAATTGTTAGGTGTCTTTCACCAATGCAATGTGAGTAAAGTGGTTGATTATGTATTTCTCTCTGCTATTTAGTGCTGCAAATGACTAATAAAAGCCCTTTTCTTTCAATTGCTATGCCGCACCACACGGCATCCTGATCTATAAAGAGGGATCATTTTACCTGCACTGTTAAAGATTGTGCCTCACCATTTTAGATTAGTTATCTTTCACCTCTGACCTTGATAGCAAGCACCAAGGCAAACATGCAGGCAAAGAAAAAAAATTAACTCTGAGTCAGTGGAGAGAAAGGACAGAGAGAAATAAATGGTTTGGCTGAAATCGAAATTTCAACCTTTGGGCGAGCTAAACGCCAAAGGATGGATAGCAGATAGACTTGAGACGACAGCAAGATGTCACCTTGAAGGACTGGAGAAATAGTTGATTGAAGCACACACAGGGAGTTGATGCTACAAGGGGGGGGGGGGAATGGGAAAAGGGGGTGGGAGTCTGATGAGTAGAGGGATCCCTAATGATCCCTTTTGCTTTCCAGATCATGGGAGCAGATATTGCATTATTAATTTAGATGCCGATATGTTTCATTACTAACCTGGATCTCTTTCGTCTTTACACATTCTGTTTAGCCCAAATTAATAACGAATAATATATTAAGCCCAAACTAATAACTGGAAAAAAGCACTGTTGACTGACTGCATTCCCATCCAAGCCCCTGAGTCATGACTTGAACCCAGGTTGAAATCCCATAGGTCATACGATTATCCATTGTCTGCCAATGCCTTTGTAATTCATGTAAAAGCGCACTGTCTACTTGTGTCTTTGTCCTGCATGTGATCATATGCAAGTTCCTCCATGAGCCTTAGATTACTGTTTCAGGAACACTTTCTTGCTCAACACCTTTATCACCGATAGTTACAAACCAAATCACGTGACCAGTCGCCTGGCAATTTCCACGTGAAAATTAACTCAGGCGGGTCTTTGATAAAAGTACAAATGATTACCCTGTGCACGTAAAGCGAAAAGCAGTGATAAGTTCACTTTGTCTGTCTGTGTCTACAAATGTCATTTTATGATCAAGGAACTACTTTATTTCAATTGATTGTTATATGTTTAACATGTCAGAAAACGAACCTGGAGTTTTGCAGAACTTTGGCTCTTGATTCATCCCGATCGCACATGCGCAGAGAGAAGTGAGATGATCTTTTTTACTCTGTCTGTCTGTCTGTCTGTCTGTCTAGAAGTTAAACAAAATTGAAAATCATTCCAAACAGGAAACTTATTGTTTTTTTAAGGACGTTACAAAGAACACAAACAACAGGCATGAAGAACTAATGTTCTGTGTTAAATAAGGTGGTGTAAAAGACACTGCGTCAACGGCGGTAAACTTCATTTTTCTTTTACAACCTTAAAAATCCTTATTTTATTTCAATTGAATGACAGACGAGAACACTGTAGAACACAAATAGCCTTTTTGGCACTTTCAAAACCCTTCCATCTAGCAGTACTTGGACAAAATATTACTGCATTTTACATCATCACAACCATCACAGTCTGCCTCTTGCAGACTTCGCCCATGTCCTTGTTTCTCAATACTGCGCAGGATGAGGTGTTCTATGAATTCCCTGGTTTACTAATGACTTTGTCATATCTTCAAGCTGTAGAAAAATAAATAATGAAATCAGCTTTGATTCTTTTGAATTTATTTATTATTTATGCCCAGTCTGACAAGACAACACCTAATTTATGACTTTTGTTGTTGTTCAGTTAAAGATTATGTGGGTTGTGGTGTCTTTTCTCAGCAGTATTTTAGTGTTCATCCCAAGGATCACTAAAGCATTCAAGAGTCGACCACAAAGTGTTGATCAATTTCGTCTGAAAATCAAAACAGATCAGGCAGGAAGATGACCTCCTCTCTGAAAGTCATTTGTGAGCAATGTGGGTTTTCACTGGCAATATAATGGTGATTATACTGAGACTAGTTCAGTCAACAGATTAAGAATTTAAAGCTTTAATTACTGCTGCCTACAAACCTACAACCCCTGTGAGGCCAGTCCAGTGTTCTCACCATAAACCACAGATCCTTTCAAAATTTAATTATACGGACATTAGTAGACAAGGGACAAATCAACACTGTGATGGGATTTGATTTTAGGATCCCAGCATCACAGACTTAAATGCTCAAATGGGGACCATACACCCCCAACCAATGTTGGGACAAAAAAGCACAAGAATTCTCTCTTTCACATTACTAACAGGTATAGCAATTCGGTTCTCCGAACACAGCAGATTGTCTGATGCAATGTGCAGTGCATGGGGATGCGTTTGCTTCAAAGTGAATGACGATGTGCTGGGGTGATATGAAGGATGCTAATGACGAGTAGAGTGCATAGAATGCACACTGTGCGTTTCCACAGAACTTCAGCAAATACTGAGCTACTTATGCTGGCAGTTATCAATGATGGCTGCTGTTAATTGCCAATCTGGGAATGTCTACCAAAAGCCAGTTGCAAATGCCATGCTTCGTCGAAGCCTTTGTTCTGCATTCTGCATGCCGTGGAAAACTTGAAGGTTCTTCAACACATTTTTCCCACCTCAGTCTTAATAATAATCATTATCACTCATCTTATAGAAATGTAGATTCGGGATCCTTCACACCTACTCACAATGGTATTCTGTACAGGCACTGAAAAGGGTAACTGCCCGGCTGTACGGCACG